>NC_139723.1:19982082-20054582 GCF_964211835.1 Anser anser | reverse complement strand
TTAAGTATGTGTCACCCAACACTACGGAGGACAGGCATGTTCTTTTACTGATCCTTGGCAGAATGACGACTCACCCCACAAGGCTGTGGTTATAGCTAGATTTATTACTATATTAAAACAAAAACAAAAGCAATCAAAAAAAAGCAATCAAAAAAAAAAGATAACCAATCAGCATAGCATATTATCTACAATTTCTAGCACTTATAGCTTATAGTTCAACAGAATTTCTAGAATTCTCAGTTACACACGCATTTCAGTCACCTGGGCAGACCCTCTGCAGACCAGGTCAAATTCTCAGCAACAATTGCATGATACAACCATAATCTAGACTCAGACTTTATGTAAAAGAACATGAGTCACTCACTCAGTTCTTGGAGGACGACTGTGATGGAGGTATTTCTGGCTACCAGATGATCAGGAGTTTTGCCTTCCAGCAGCCGCTCTGGTCTAAGGCCCACTCAGGACTTGCTGCTGTCTGATTTCATAGACAGTGCTCCCTGGGCTGTTATGCTTCTCTGCTTCAGGATAAGTGTCACCATCTCCTGGCAACCCATCACCTGTTTTTGGTAACACTGATGTCCTTAGCCACCCTAAAAATGGGTGTCCCCATACCCTCTCGGTGATCCAGCAAGTGGGTCTTGATAACACTAATGATCTTTATCACCCTGACAATGCTTATCCCCACACCCTGGGGCCAGAGATGAGGAGAGAAAAGGGAACAGGGGTATACATTAACAATCCACTTCTGTAGTGTTGATATTCACCTTATTGTTGGTTATGCCAACCATATTGCCAGAGGTCAAGAGTGGGGGGTATTGGTCACAGTACAGAAATAGTATGAACTATAAATATCATGTTGTGCTGATCATCCTGGTGTTGAGTGAATAGGAGAACTCACCATACAATGAGATCCACAAGGATATATCACGTAGCAGTCAGCGTGGGTACACTCTCCAGATCACAAGTAGTTGCACATCTGCAAGATGTTTTTTATATTAATGTACAGCAAGAGTACACCTACAAGAAAATTCAAGGGTGACTCACAAATACTCTTTAATAACAAAATGATCAAGAAGTAACACACACAATGTCGTGATACTAGGTTGTGAATATATATGTGACCATATTCTTCTTTACTTCTTATTCATTTATGTTTTTATTTACTATACTCAAAATTCCACTTTGAGGTCTTAATACCCTCTGGAAATAGATAAAAACAAGCAAATAGGCATCATATTGCAGTTTATCATTATCAGAAACTTGTATAGGTCATTACATTTATGCAGAGATGAGGAACACTGCAGAGCAACATATAGAGGATTCAAGGAATTCTGTGAAATTGTCTGCTCAGGATGTCCTTAAAGCAGAAGATGCTACACTCTGGGACATAATGTCTATATCAGCAACAGCAGCCAGAAAAACAAAGCTATTACAAAATGCAGTGCCTGGGAAAGAGAAAAGCATAGGCATAATATTATATAGTGAAACCTGTGACTGGAACACAGTAATGGTTCAAGGTCTGCAAAATTGGACAGTCCCTATGGGAACCTTCCCTAAAAAAACACTCCATCAAAAAAGAATCTGTTTTCCCCCAGTCCTATCAGGAGACTACTAGTGGAACTCCCAGCTTCTGACACAGGGAGTTCTGTTGACCCAGATGACCTGTCCCAAGTGTCCAACATTTTTAGAATTAATATTTACAAAAGACCTTGTATACCATTAACAGTAGCTGATAGTTATCCAGTCTCTTTCCTTTTAGAGATTGAAGCCTCCAAATCAAGATTAAAATGAGGAAGCCCCTGGATTAATAAGGGAAACTCAAGAAAAGGTTTCTAGAATAGACTGATGAAAAAAGGCATGAGCTCCTTTTATCCAGGATAAAATTGACTCTGCCCAATGGAAGAACACTTAGACACATAGTGAACATAGGACCCTTTAGCACATTAGGTATGGATATTTTAAAATCTCAGACTATTAAGGCTCCTTTGGCACTTGGATACCAAACCATTAAACTCAGAATTGTGTAGTATCTATAAATGAAATACCAGCTGAGGTGTCTACTACTTTGCTATTACAGGCTGCATCTAAGTTATCTAAAGATGTTTTGACTCATGCACAACACTCCTATATCAGAGCTGAATCATAGAATCATAGAATGGTTAGTGTTGAAGGGATCTTAAAGATAATCTAATTCCAACCCCACAGCCATAGGCAGGGAGGCCACCCACTAGATCAGGTTGGCCAATGCCCCATCCAACCTGGCCTTGAACACATCCAGGGATGGGGAATACACAACTTTTCTGGACAACCTGTTCCTGTACATCACTAACCTTTACGGTGAAGAATTTCCTCCTGATATCTAATCTAAATCTACCCTCTTTTAGTTTAAGAGCATTCCCCCTTGTCCTATCATTATCTACCCAAGTAAAGAGTCCTTCTCCATCCTTTTTGTAAGACCCTTTTAAATATTGAAAGGCTGCAATGAGGTCTCCCTGGAGCCTTCTCTTCTCCAGGCTGAACACCCCCAGCTCTCTCAGTCTTTCTTCATAGAATAGGTGATCATCTCTAATCATCTTTGCAGTGATGCTAGACAGAGTTGTTGGACTACCATTTTAACACCTGGATGGTTCTGGGTTTGTAGTACTAACATTTATAAGAGTCTACCATGACAGTAGACAGGTACTTGTACCATAGCACAACTTGATCCCTAACCATTTCCACCTAAATTTTTAATATTTAACTTTCAACACAACCATTACACTGTACATAATAAACATGAAGCATATAACCCCTTAGTCACAATACCAACTCAATTTCCTAATTCAGAATGGTTCATTTTAGTTATGTTAGCTCTCATTATAATTGTAGGATTTCTGCTTTACTATATTGTATCCTTTATCAAATCACTAGGTGTATCAAATTCCCAGACTCAAATAATGAACCCAGGACTTTAGGGGACTGGGACGATTAGTAAATGGAGTGAGAGTACAGGTGGTGTTTCCCTCCATCCCTGTAGCGGCAGGGAGGGGTACAGAGAGGACATGGAAAGCCCAACTGATAAACGCGTGGCTCAGAAGCTGGTGCCAACACAGAAATTTTGGTTTTTTTTGGCCACAGGATGCTTTACTCGGCACCCAGCCTGCTAACTGCTGATGCGTCCCACCTATCCCTATGGGGAAATTGGATACTAGCCCAGGAGCTGGCAGGGCTCATTGAGAGGGCTTTAAACTAGGTAAGAAGTGGGACGGGGATGAAATAAGTCTTGTTAGAGATGTGCCAGAGGGAACAATGTCAGGGCTGGGGGAGAAGGCAATGGCCCAACTGAAGTGCATCTACACTAATGCACGCAGCATGGGCAACAAACAAGAGGAGCTGGAAGCCATCGTGCAGCAGGCAAGCTATGACTTGGTTGCCATCACTGAAACGTGGTGGGACCACTCTCATGACTGGAGTGCTGCAATGACTGGCTGTAGGTTCTTCAGAAGGGACAGGCAGCACAGAACGAGTGGTGGTGTGGCTCTCTATATTAGAGAGGTTTTTGATGTTGTGGAACTCGAGGCTGGGAATGATAAGGTTGAGTCCCTATGAGTTACGATCAGAGGGAAGGCCAACAAGGCAAGCATCCTGGTGGGGGTCCATTATAGACCACCAAACCAAGATGAGGAGGCAGATGAGGAGTTCTACAGGCAGCTAGCAGAAGTTGCGAAATCACCAGCACTTGTTCTCATGGGGGACTTCAACTTCCCAGACATATCCTGGAAATACAATGCAGCTCAGAAGAAGCAGTCTAGGAGGTTTCTGGAGAGTGTGGAAGATAGCTTCCTGACGAAGCTGGTTAGTGAGCCTACCAGGGGAGGTGCCCCGCTAGATCTTTTGTTCACAAACAGAGAAGGAAGGACTGGTGGGAGATGTGATGGTCGGGGGCTGTCTTGGGCAGAGTGACCACGAAATGGTCGAGTTCTCTATTCTTGGCAAAGTCAGGAGGGGGATCAGTAAAACTGCTGTCTTGGACTTCCGGAGGGCAGACTTTGAGCTGCTCAGGACACTGGTTGGCAGAGTCCTTTGGGAGGCAGTTCTGAAGGGCAGAGGAGTCCAGGAAGGCTGGGCACTCTTCAAGAAGGAAATCTTAAAGGCTCAGGAGCAGTCTGTCCCCACATGTCCAAAGACAAGCCGGCGCGGAAGAAGACCTGCCTGGCTGAACAGAGAGTTATGGCTAGAGCTTAGAAAAAAAAAAAAAAGGGTTTATTACTTTTGGAAAAGAGGGCAGGCCACTCAGAAGGACTATAAGGATGTTGTAAGGCTGTGCAGGAACAAATTTAGAAAGACCAAAGCTCATCTGGAGCTCAATCTGGCTACTGCTGTTAAAGATAAGAGGAAATGTTTTTATAAATACATAAACACAAAAAGGAGGACTAAGGAGAATCTCCATCTTTTACTGGATGCCGGGGGAAACTTAGTGACAAGAGATGAGGAAACGTCTGAGGTGTTTAATGCCTTCTTTGCCTCAGCCTTTAGCGGCAAGAACAGTTTTTCTCTGGACACCCGGTACCCTGAGCTGGTGGAAAGGGACGGGCAGCAGAATGCGTCCCCCATAATCCATGAGGAAATGGTTGGTGACTTGCTAAATCACTGTATGCAAGTCGATGGGGCCAGATGGGATCCACCCGAGGGTACTGAGAGAATTGGTGGAACAGCTGACCAAGGCGCTTTCCATCATTTATCAGCAGTCCTGGCTATCAGGGGAGGTCCCGGTTGACTGGCAGCTAGCAAATGTGAAGCCCATCTACAAGAAGGGCTGGAGGGTAGACCCAGGGAACTATAGGCCTGTTAGTTTGACTTCAGTGCCAGGGAAGCTCATGGAGTAGATTATCTTGAGTGTCATCATGTGGCACTTGCAGGGCAACCAGGTGATCAGGCCCAGGCAGCATGGGTTTATGAAAGGCAGGTCCTGCTTGACGAACCTGATCTCCTTCTACGACAAAGTGACGCACTTAGGGGATGAGGGAAAGGCTGTGGATGTGGTCTACCTTGATTTCAGTAAGGCTTTTGACACCGTGTCCCACAGCATTCTCCTCAAGAAACTGGCTGCTCAGGGCTTGGACTGGTGTACGCTTTGTTGGGTTAAAAACTGACTCGATAGCCAGGCCCAAAGAGTCATGGTGAATGGAGCCAAATCCAGTTGGAGGCTGGGCACTAGTGGAGTCCCCCAGGGCTCAGAACAGGGGCCAGTTCTCTTTAACAATTTTATTGATGATCTGGATGAGGGGATCAAGTGCACCCTCAGTAAGTTTGCAGGTGACACCAACTTAGGTACATGTGTCAATCTGCTTGAGGGTAGGAAGGCTCTGCAGGAGGATCTGGATAGACTGGACCGATGGGCTGAGGCGAACTGTATGAAGTTCAACAAGGCCAAGTGCCGGATCCTGCAGCTGGGGCACAACAACCCTCAGCAGCTTTACAGGCTGGAAGATGAGTGGTTGGAAAGCTGCCTGCCAGAGAAGGACCTGGGAGTACTGGTTGATAGTCGGCTGAATATGAGCCAGCAGTGTGCTCAGGTGACCAAGAAGGCCAACAGGATCCTGGCTTGTACAAGAAGCAGTGTGGCCAGCAGGGCTAGGGAGGTGATTGTCCCCCTGTACTCGGCTCTGGCAAGGCCACACCTCGAGTACTGTGTTCAGTTTGGGGCCTCTCACTACAAGAAGGACATCGAGGTGCTCGAGTGAGTCCAGAGAAGGGCAATGAAGCTGATGAGGAGTCTGGAGAACAAGTCTTACGAGGAGCGGCTGAGGGAGCTGGGATTGTTTAGTCTGGAGAAGAGGAGGCTCAGGGGTGACCTTATCACTCTCTATAGGTACCTTAAAGGAGGCTGTAGCGAGGTGGGGATTGGTCTATTCTCCCACGTGCCTGGTGACAGGACGAGGGGGAATG
Organism: Anser anser; assembly: GCF_964211835.1. Lineage (NCBI taxonomy): Eukaryota > Metazoa > Chordata > Aves > Anseriformes > Anatidae > Anser > Anser anser. Next base: position 20,048,654 of record NC_139723.1, on the reverse strand, counting down.
GGCTAAAGTTGCGCCAGGGGACGTTTAGGTTGGATATTAGGAAAAACTTCTTTATCAAAAGAGTGGTTAGGCATTGGAATGGGCTGCCCAGATCTTTCCTGGTAATATTTTGTAATACTTAGATATGTATTTTCTTTTTGAATTATTGTTTTTATTTTAATCATTTGCTAGTGGTGGTGTGCAGTACTCAATAATAAAGTAGAGAATTTTAGGAAAGAAAACCCTGTGTGCTTGTGTATTGTTAGGATCTGCAAACACCCACAGACCAGATAACCATTTAGGACATGCCAGAAACACTTTGTGACATAAATATTTATTTAAAAAGACTATTTTTATTATTATTTCTTGAAGTACTTACACACCAATAAATTCCTATATTCAGCAGAAATGTACCTAAGTAAAACAAATTTCCTAAGTAACCTGTTTCTCCTGACATTTTTTTATGGAAAAAAAAATAATAATAATTCAAATGGTTAAACATAATTGAACAGCATAAAATCAAAACAGGTGGCATTTGGAGAACAATTCACATCTATGGGGTATCATGTGATAGAAAAGGTAAATGTTTTATTCAGAATAAGACAGACAAGCAAGCAAAACCCAACGAAATTGTTTCACTTTACAGTTACAGAAATTATTCTGTCATTGTAGTGACTATTTGACAGCACCTGCTGTTCTGTGGCCCCTCATCTTTAGTCTCTCTATTAGCTTCAGTCTCAGTGGGACTCAAAACTCTACATTTATTTTCATCTACCTGCTACTCTTTAACCTCTTCCTTTGGGCTTGTAACTCACTTCCTCTCCCTAAATTTCAGCTAAATCTCTGTATCTATGTTGTGATTAATTGTCTCTATAAACACTTCTGTACTTCTTGGCAAGTACAGATACTCTGATACTTATTTTCACCAGTTTGTTAACTGCACCCAGAGACAAAACAAAACAGAATCCCTACCCATTAAATTATATATCCTAGGTGTAATGGGTAAAGCCTTGTTTGTTCATTAAATGTTGCTGATAGGGGGGTTTCAACGGTTGACTGCTTATACCCCCAATATCCTGTTGAAGGAAAAAAACAAGTATGGGAACTTCCTCTTAAGTTAACAATCGCAATAGAAACCAGCTCCAAATAAGGGCAAAATTGCATTCCTCCTTGCATGGGAACACAGATACCGCAGCAAAGTCATGACCCCAACGCAGAGGAAGATGGCGATCTTCATCCCCACGACCACCAGAGGACTGATGAAGACCCCCTAGCAACAGGCCGTGCAGTCGTAGAAGACACCAGGAGGTGCTACTAAACGCGGAACTACTAGGCTATAAATCAAGACTCTGGCGGGCTTAGGTGTGCGCCGTTGGCAGAGCAGGAGACTCCCTGGCCGCCCAGCGCTGTTTTACTTATTGCTGCTTGCTGAATTGCTCAAATAAATAGAAATTCGATCTACCTTACCCACGATGTGTCGGGAGTGATTTCTACCAAAACTAATTTATAACACTAGGTAAATTAAAACTTTATTTGCCATATCAGTTAGCATATGTAAGGAAGCATATGCTGAATTAATTGACATTATCCAGTTATCTGAAATGGTATGGACCTATCATTCAAATAAGCAGCCATGATTTTAAACCAGAGGACCACATCTAAGTTTATGATCATATAACAGTAAAGTTGGAGAAAATTCTATCTGATGATGATTAAATTTTGAATCTTTTGGAAAACCTTGACACTCAATGAATTAGAATGAACGGTGGCTGAATAAACAGTTATATTTATGATGTTCATTCAAATTAATTTTTGCATCACTTTATCTCTAGATGTTAACCAAATATTTTTTAGGAGTAGATCTTAAAAGGGCTCTGGCTTTAGACCCCAAACAGAATTAAATTAAACAGTACAGTGTGGTTAACACAAGTATGTTAGGACGGAACTCTTAAGTTTAGATGAAAAAAATTGTTAACCTAATTGAATGAGCATTGAATAATGTTAATTACAGCAGACTTTATTTATAATGGAATATCTTAAAATGAAAGGTCAATGCAGAATCAGAAAGTCTCTTGGAAATGGAACAACAAATTTTGGTCAAAAAAAAAACCAGGAAATATAAAATCACATGCATTCATGTATGGTTTTTTGCTTGAATTATTTTTTTTTCTTATTTTGGAAAAGATATCTGCAGTGTAGAAAGTTTGAAAAAATACTAAATGGATGCTAATTTTATTTTCCCACTTTGGAAAAGTTATCTTGAAATCCTAGTGCAGACAGTCCAAAGGCCAGGAGAGTATCCTTCTAAGACTTGCCACAGTTAAAATAATGTTGACTGGTCTATACTTCAGCTGCTAACACAGATCACTGAAATGGTACTGCTAGTGCAAGTACAGACAAAGCCTGAAACATTGGTTGGGAAATGAACACAATTTTTAAACTGTACCATCCCTTTTCCAACATCAAAGTAAATCTCAAATGATTCTTTAATTTGCATTTTAAAAAGTCTCTTGATTGCTAGTTAATTAAATATTGATTGTTCAAAGAACACATTGAAATTTACTAGGAATGCAATAGATAAACAAAGTTGCTAACTCAGTTATAAAAAATTACCTCTGAAACACATGTATAATTACATTCTTATTGTTTGAATGAACTTTTGTTGTTGCTTGAAAGGATATTTAGCTTTTTAATTGTTAGCAATAAAGCCACCAATAGCTTCTCAGTTCTTAGTTAAACAGTTCTTGTCTTCAGTCCAAAGTGCAGTAATCTGGATTAAAATCCAATAAATTTCTGGATATAAAATCAGTGGCCTAAGTTAAATACTGACACTTTAACCACTGAGCAGGAAACAAATGTCTTAGAAGAACCTGTCTTTGAAATTCATTCCTGGAAAACATCTTTCCCTTTATGAAGGAATATTCACTTCAATTGTAAGTTTTGTCCACCCAACTTATTTTGAAAGAAAAAGTAGGATATTTCTGAAAACATTATGTCTTTTTTTCTCTTCCTCTTGAAAGAGGAAAAATGGCGGAAGTAAGGTGGTGAATGTAGGAAAGTCTATCTATTCCATTATGTCTTTTCTTATTATCTACAGTTAAGAAGAACATTGTAGATTTTAAATGCTATTTCTATAGGCTGTTACTACAAATGCATAGAAAAATAAAACCACTAATGTCTCTTTCAACCCAAATGATGTCGAAATTATGTAAGCAAACTGTACTACCTTGTTCACAGGTACTGGGTTACTATTTTTGTAGTTACTTCTTGGTTTAAGATAATGTTTGGTGATATTGTCCATATCAGAAAAAAAAAAAAAAAAAAAAAAAAAAGCCAGTCAGAGATCAATTATTTCTGTTCTGTGGAAAGAGAGATTTTTATTTATTTATTTATTTTTCTGGGATGTCTCTAGGTTAGACCCTTCTACATGCATACATGCAATTCCAATCATTTTCTCCAGCTGGCTAGTTCCTCACACCTCCTGTGCTTTCTCATACATTTAAAACATTGGGGCTGGAGACATTCCAGAAATCTCTGTTTTACTCTCCTAGCAGCCAAAATATAATTTATCAGGAATATAGTGGAGATAAAAATGATATCTTGGTATCTTCTCCGTTGGGTTTAGCTACTGGAAAGTAGATCTAGATGGATCTTTCACTAAGGACTATCAGATTGTGTAGCTTCTTAAGAGCCAGCAGATGAGAGGAGAAAATAAAAGCCACAGTAGTTTGTAACAGTTCAAGTGTTCAGATGCTTATCCATTCAAATGTATACATCAGATCTGTAGGTGCTCTTTAAGCTCTAGTCTCAGTCTGCAGGAGTTGAATGAATCAACAGGTATCTGTATTTGATTCAGTTTTATTTCACCTCTTTCGTTAAAAACACATAGTTATATTTGAAATAAATACTTTTTTCAGCTCTATGTAATTGAGTTAGATTTAAGATAAAACCAGAGTCTATGTTGTTACCACAATTTCAGATTATAAACAAAGGCAACTGATGAAACAGAAGCAGACAAAATGACTGTGCCTGTATTCATTTGCAGGGGTTGAGGGACAGATCATCCTGACCAAAGTCTGGCACGGTAACGGGTCTTGTGTGCAGAAGGCAGTCCACATCACAGATCTCTACAAAATTCATATTTTGTTGCACCTGAGACTGAAAAGCCTTTGGCAAAAAATTTGGCTGAATTCACAGGCATGTCTGATTGAATTGCTGCGCAAGGGAGAGCCAGAACTATGCACTGTACAGTAATGGACTAGGGTGCACAGGCATAGATGCAGACATATTTTGTTTATCCACTTGTACTTTACCCCAGCTAAAAAAGTAGAGCAATGTAAGTTTTCCCTCTGGTATCTTGGGAATATAGGTATAAACTGATATTTGTGTTCTGAGGAAAATCACTAAAACAGGAATTCCATGAGACAAAAACAAAGAAGGACAAGAAGACTAATGAGGAGAGTTAAAATAACAAAATATGTAACTTAATAAAATCACAGCTGTGAAAAACATGATTAAGGAACTGAAGAGAGACTTGGAGATAGAGGAAATTATTTTAGGCAGTCAGAAGTGTGTAATTATGAGTCATGGGCTAAATATGAGCAAAGGAAAATTATAATAATAAAGCCCAGAAACAAATTCTAAGTCATAAGTTCTATTAAGAGTATAATATACATTTTGTAGGTGTAACCACAAATCTGACCTGGTTAAGTCTATATTTGTGAACTTAGAAATTGTAATGATGATTGTTAAAATATAACAGGTGGATCCTCGATATTCTTGATATCCTACATACAGCCTTTGTCACAACTGCTTCTGGAAGGTACCAGTCACCCAGTACGTCGGAATACCTTTTGCCAGAAAGTTCTCTAGGAATGCAACCAGACCCCCCCCCCCCAAAAAAAAAAAAAAATTATATATATATATATATAAAAGCAATTAGAGATTTTTTTTCATTCCTCAATCATATTTTTTTTTTCCTCATTATTATGCCAATGCCATTGCAATATCTTACCGATTCATATGTTTAATTGTTCCTCAATCAGAGGTGAGGAAGGGAAACTCAGTGGCTGTGTCAGGGCATGCAGGGACAGCTGTGCTGGGCCAGGCTGGGCAATCATCAGCCAGTATCAGCATCAGGACCCGAGGGAAACTGGTTCAAACAGATTGAGAATGTCTTCCCAACAGTGAGGACTTATCCCTGGGTGCCAGTCCTGAGTTATCTCTGAGCCCCAGCAGCAAACCCCTGGTGGGGCATAGTCATAGCAACCCCACTCAGTGAGGGCTACCCACAGTTTGCATGTTAGGCTTGGTATGCACCCCCATGGTGGTGGCAGTCCCTAGCACTCAGCCTAAGGTGTAAACACAGATTACACTTAATTTCTGTTTTATCTGAGGCATTCACTCTCCAATTCTACCATTTTCAGATAATACTTAAAGTGATTACCCAAGAGATCATCTATTAACATAGGTGTTATGGGTTTGAGTTTATGCTGATAAGGAACAAAAGCCTGGCCAGGCAGAGCAGAGCTCAAGGGTAGAAGGGATCAAAAACATCACTTGCTTCTTGTTTCCCACTCCTCCAGGGAAGCTACTGAAGCTAGATAAAGCCCAGGGATCAGTCAAACCTACCAATGTTCTGGCCACACTTGCTTCAACCTGTCTTTTTCAAAATGGCATTATTTAAAACTGTACAAGGATTGTGGTGGTAGAGGTATGTAATGCATGTATTGACAGTACATCTTAGTTTATGTTATCTGATTCTTTTCTCCTGTCCATAGAACTAACCAAACACACACTCCATTACTCAAAGACCATCTGTCTGTGAAGAAACCCTACATCTGGTAAGGAAAGAAGACAAAAAAGTTTTCCCACCCCATTCTTTGTAATGGGTGTAGAGAACACAAACTTACCTCAGAATCATCAAACCTGTCTTGCAAATCTGGGTTATTGAGAAGTCACACTTTTGGACAGTATACATGCATGTGCAAAGCACTGCATTCTTTTTATCTTGCAGAGCTTTCCCTGTTGCAGTGCCTCAGTTCCTCATCATTTCTTTCCTCTTCCTCAGAGTCTTACAGGTTCATGAATTTATAGCATGACTACTTCCCGAATCTTCTCATCTTATCACAGACAAAAGCTGTACTCTGAAGGCCTGCCCCCCAAATCTTCATAAATACTTGACCTACACTGTTACTTATGAGACAAGAAATCTTTAGAAAGTAAACAAAGAAAATGAACACACAGTGAAAACAATTATGTGATGTATTTTGGATGCTCAAGGTAGCAGATTGTATACTGCATGCGCCTGAATTTCTGACATTCCAAGTCCAGCACATGTCCTTTCAACCCAAACATACGTGATGGCAGCAAAAAAAAATGACCAAGATTTGTTCTAGGAGTGCAACCACCAGTCCCTTGTGTGTCTTTTTTTATCTCTTCTCATCTCTGGGAACCTCAGGCTCAGCTCAACCTGGGATAAAGTTAGCCAGAAATTGTTCAGGGTTTTTCCACAGAGTCTTTGAAGATTTTTTTTTTTAATTTTTTTAGTATAATGCAGCAAAATAGCACTCTATTTGCAAGACTAGTTCTCCACACTTTTTCCATCATCTCCAGAATGCAGTGTTTCAATTGATAAGAATTAAAAATATATTTAAAAATATAGTTTGAACATATCAAATAAATATCATATATTCTCTGATGACTAGTTTATACCTCTTATGAGAACTTCATATTGACAAGATCATGCAATCACCAACCATGCACACAGTAGCCCATATTTTTCAGTCCTGATTATCAGATAAAATAATTCAAGATAGCTATTCAACATCTTTTACTGGCAATATTGTACGAAGGGGACTTTTTAAACTCAGGTATACAGTGCATCTTGTACATTCAGATAATCACATTTTCTTCTAAGCCCTGGCATGACCCAGGATTCAAGTGAATGTAATAGTCTGTCCATGTGACAATCTTAAAGAGTTATGTAAGCAAATGATTAAGAGTTGTACTATGTCCTGTCAGCTCTGAACGCTAATTCTGGAAGCACATTCTGTTTTCTTTGATGAACTTCTACAAGACTGCATTTCCTAAAAGACTGTCAGTCTGCATAATAATCTGAACTTTATACTAGAAACTATAATAAAATGCTGCTATTAAGAGTTACTTAAACAACATTCATTTAAATATTGTCTGTTGCTCTTACCAGTTTATTGTTTCATTCTTAGCTTTACAGCTGTCGCATTAAGGGGTGTAGCTGAATAACCGTTATGGGTCCGGTCAGATTCAGAGTACTGAATTATCACAATCACAGATTCACCAATAACGCATTAACCTATGGGGGTCTGGTCAGATTCAGAGCACTGAACTACCGTGGTCACAGATTCACCAATAACATATAACTGTCCTTACTCTAGTCGCGTTCAATGAGAACTATCACTGCTAGGAACAATGCAGTTAAGTGCAATTTATTACAGCAACAGGTACACAGGTTCTTTGGATTTCCAGCGATAATTTACTGTCTGCAAAAGCAAGCTAGCATGCATGAAATACACAAGTGCACAGCCTGGAAATTAAAAGGCACAAAGACTCTATAGAGATTTCTAAGTTTCTGCAGAGATACGCAGTATAACCAAGTGTTCAAATCTCACCCAAAGGCGTCCCAATGGGGGAGGAAGAGAGGCTCAGCCCGTTGACTGATCCCAGGAGTCAGGAGGTACGAAGGATGGTGTATTCCCTCGTGATGGTATCTCCCCCAACGATGGTACCTTCCCTAACATCCCCTCTCTCTTAGGCCAATTTATATTATTTTCTATCTTTTAGGGGGAGCTTGAGTGACTCTAGTCAAGCATATCTTAGTTATGATTGGTGAAGAGTTTTCCCATCTCCATTTAAAGGAATAGGCTCTGAGAAATTCAGAGCGCATGCTCAGTGAGTGATGGTCCCACTTTGGAGGCAGGTAGCTTTTGGGAAGGAGGTGTGTTTTGGTATTATAATGATATAATAAGCAAAAGTACACTGGAGTACAGCATTTGTCAAAACATGACAGGTTGTTGGCTCAGGGTAGCAAAAAGTGTGGCTTATTGGTCTCGGTGTGCACAAGAACAATCGAGTCCCCACCTGGTCACAGAGCCTAGCCATTGTGTCTCCACTCCACTCTATGCTCTGTACTGTTCCTTAGAGTCAGCACATCGGGTTCCCCCAGTACGATAGCATCTAAGGTTGGAAGCCTAGGGAACGCTCAGGTAATGCAGCTATGCCGTACCCTGAAAGCCTCTTCAATGCTGCACATTTTCTTTAAAATGTGAATATTAGTTTTATTTTCCTAGTTACTTTAGGCAATTGCACCACAACAGTTTAGGATTTTTTTACCCTCCTCCATTTGCATCTTTAGCAGTATGCACTTGAGCAAACACTTACAATATTACATCTTCAACTTTCTTGTAGCTAAATTAGATTCTAAAAGTTAGATGCTTTCCTTTGTAATATCACAAGTCTTATACAGCAAAAACAAGTATAATGGCTAGGTATTAACTGACATAATAAACACACATTACTCCAGTAGATCTAATCTCTGAATCCCTGTAAGGATCATTTCATAATCTCCTGAAAATACAACACAACAGAGAACATACTGTCTTAATTCACTGCTTCTTAAGAGTTTTATTCTTTCCAATTACTGTTACAGATTTCCAGTGTGTGGAATTTCCTGAATCCCAAGTCCTCATCATTTGCTTAAATTAATAATATCTGGATGCAGAGGTGAGGATTCCTGCCTCCTGAATTTCTAAACCCTCATTTTCTTTTTCTTATTGTGCTTTAGATTTGTGAGGGGGTTTTGTTTGTTTGTTTTGTTTTGTTTTGTCTTTGGTGGTGGTGGTGGTTGTGTTGGTTTTGTTATTGTTTTGTTGGGGGGGGTTGTTTGCTTTTTTTGTTTGTTTATTTTCAGTCAAATTGTACTGAAATTCTAGTTTCTAATAAGTTTGCAAAGCCAGTTAATACCCAGAAAAAAAAAAAAAAAAAAAGCTATATCACTTAAAACACTGCTGTTTGAACCATTCTGTATTGATGCATTTTGCAGTCTGAAATTAAACTTAGAAACTCTTTGGTACAGATAGTTACGTAAACCAAGATTAAAGCTTGGATCAGAATAAAACTAAACCAAACCACAAAGCAAAGATTTGTTTTTCCATATCGAAAATAATGATTTGGAAGTATACAAAGAAAAGCCATTGACTGAGAAAAGCCAATGTTTGGACATGAGAATATATCAAGAGAAGAAGCTGGTGAAGAGTGTCTTGCACATTATTTGAAGATGGAAAGGAAGCATCTTTCTTTTTAACTTTCCACTTTTACCAAGATGTCACTGTCAAGCATAAAGTTACATATTTATATAAAAGGCAATTTATAAATAAGTCATGTAATATTTTCACTATTTTTAATCCCTTTCCTGAGCTTTGGATACTGAACACTATTGGAAACAGAAACAGTAGAGCCTTCCACATGAAATAAATAAACAAAAATTAGTAAGACCAATGTTTCTCTGTGTCCCATATATGCAAAATACATATAAATATACGATCTAACATCAACAATAAGAGAACAGAGAGTATTTTGCTTTGGTCTGTTGATAAAGAAAATTTAAATACTGTAAATATCTGAAAGTCTAACTTTTATTTATATCTCCACCACAACAGCTTCCTTGCTTAATGAATCAATATGATCTATAGTAAAATTTGACCTTGTTATATTTTGAATACTACTTAAACATCTTTCCCCATATTCAAATAAAATTGTTTTTCTGGGGAAAAAAATCATTAATACTAAAGAGAAAATCATTGAATGTGTTGTACGTGACAGATTTTTTTGGTAAAACATGCAAGAATACATTCATATGCTTCTGGAAGTTTTGGAAAGAAATTTAGGAGTGAACAAGGAAAACTGTTAAAAAAAAAAAAAAAAAAACGCTTATCTCCTCTGTTTGATCCCTGCTTCTACCCACGTCTTACACCCCTCTCCAAAAAATTATCATACAGCAACTTTTTGTTGATTTTTTCCCTCTCCACAATTTAGTGCATTTTCTAAATTTTTGACACTTCAAGGTTTTTGAAGATTTCTGAAGAGGTTTCTTTTATTATTATTATTTGTAACTGTAAGTGCTTTTCTCTACTTATTTTTACTTTTATCATTGAAGATCAGGCCAAACACACTGTTATTTTTATCTCTTTAAAGTTCTTAATGTTGTTGTGGGTTTTTTGTTTGTTTTTTTGTTTGTTTGTTTGGGGGAGAGAATGAGTTTTATTTAATCCTAAAATCTTTTTATCAAAGTTTTTGTGTGAACGTTTTTTTCTGAACTATGCAAAGTACAATTTGGCTTATTGTCTTATTTATACATTTCAGTTGTCATTATAGGAAATAGTTCCTATCTTAAATATAAATATAGCTATGATTTCACAGGAATTCAGATGAGATAAGGTGCGTCTGCTAGTAATATCTGATTCAGCAAATTATTGAATATTCACAGAAGGCTTATGTGATGTTTATATTAACACGGTACATGATTTTATTAAAGTAAAAACTTTTCAAGATGAGAATTTTTTTCCAAAGTACTTAGTAAATTAAAGTGCTTCTGCAACATTCCATTCGTACAACACAAAGATGATACCATAACCAAATATGACAGTTTTGTGTTTTAGCCTTTTCTCAGGTATATCCAGTGAAGTAAACACTTCCCTCCAATTAATATCTGGATATCATTTTCTTGTCCCACAGAGTACATACAATAATAAGGATAATCACTACCATATTCAGTGTAGATCCCTCCTGACACAAATATAACTTAAAATTATAACATCTAACTATATGCTGACAAGATTCTTAAGAAAGAAAAAAAAAAAGGTTGAGGCAATAAGACATGGAATATTGAGTTACATTAATTAAAAAAAATCTATTCTAGCAGATGTTGGTAATAAATAAAAGCAAAGGCAAAGTATCTACAAATTCATTTTCAGTATGGAGGTCTGGGCAAAAATATCACTCAATATCATGCAAGAGAAAGTCTAAATAGTGCTTTAAATAAAGACTGTGTGCAGCTTGTGTGCTGGAGTGTGGATTGCAAATGAGAATACCAACGAAAAACGTGGCCATTACAGAACATCTTCAGTAGTTTTGTAGTTGTCATTGAAAGAATGTGAAGATGAGAGCAGCTGAGCTTTTTAATATATTCCCTTCAGAAGCAATAGAATGATATAATCCTATATACTGTCATTATTGTTTGGCCAGAGTTGATTATTTGTGGCTTGATTTCTGTTTCTGAAAATAAATTTATATCCAAATAAAACTGATCATGTCTAGACTCACCCCACTGCAAACTCATGGAAACAGGTAGTTAACAAATTTGGTAACAAACTAGTTTGCCTCTGAATGTTTCAGATGTACCCCTTCTGCTCTGTAAATTAAATGTCTTACCCAACAAAAGTTATTTCATTCTTAAATTCTTCCATTCCCACAGCACAACAAATGAAACATAATTTTCAACCTGAAAAATAAAATGTTAAATAAAATTAAACTAAAATAAAGAACTCCCCTGAGTATTTCTACATAAAATACGGACCTTATTTGAGTATTTCTATTTATCAATATATAAAACCAGAGAATGGTTTAAAAAGATCATCTAATTCCAACCCTCCTGCCATAGGCAGGGACACCCTCCACTAGACCAGTTGGCTCAAAGACCTATCCAGCCTCTCCTTAAACATTCCCAGGGATGGGGCATCCACAACTTCTCTGGGCAACCTGGTCCAGTGCCTCATCACCGTCTGAGTAAAGAATGTGATCTAAATCTTCCCTTTTTTTAGTTTAAAGCCATTCCCCCTTGTCCTATCATTACATCCCATGACAAAGAGTCCCTCCCCATCTTTCCTGTAGTCCCCTTTTAGGTACTTCTATGAGGCCTCCCTGGAGCCTTCTCTTCTCTAGGCTGAGAAGCTCCAACTCTTTCATCCTGTCTTGATAGGAGAGATGTTCCAGATGCAATTATTAATTGTATCTTTTACATGGAAGTACTTTTAGACTTATCATGCTGTTATACAAATAACAGTTTGAAAAGTTCTTTGGCAATGTTGTGAAAACAAATAAGTATTACTGAAAATCATTATCCACAGTGGGATGCACCTTAGGGAACATCAGGCGTAGATCAGACAATCATTAAATTTACATTGTGTCAGCTCTCTAATCCCAAAAGAGCTGTTACAATCAGACAAAAACTCATCAAACTGTGCTGCATTGCTTAGCTGTGTATGCATGGTGTGAATGCAGAATGCAAGCTGTTCTTTTGGTGACTTCTCTAACTGTCTTTGTTATCCCATGGGAAAATCCAGTTCAGGTGTTCTGCTGAAAAGAAGTGGTGCAAAACTTATGGCCAATGCAACAGCTGTGTACATCTGTCAGTCATGAAGGTTTTTCCCCAGATAAATCTGAAACACACTTATTCATTTAAGGTTTCATTTTTCAAATTATATATTCTAATGAATAAAATAAGGCATGTAAAACATGATTTTCTAAACAAGAAGAAATGGTACACCGTTGTTTATCTGCATTTAGTGGTAAAACTTTTCCAAGATTTGATAGGGGTAAAAGTTTGAATGTCACCAAATGTTTGTTTGTTTTGTTTTATTTTTTATTTTTTGACAAACATACAAACATAATTTACAGTCTAAAATAAACACTGGAGATTTCAGAATGAAAACACCCCAGCAATATAGAGCATTTTGGGAAAATGTTTGCATATTATAATAACAAATGTATTATGAGAATGCATCTGAGACTTAAAGGTTAGAAAGTGAATCATCTCTTTTACTGAAATTATCTAGAATTTGGCTCCGACTTGGCTGCCACAATGACTCCCAGTGTAACAGCCAAGATGTCCATGTCTTCACATGTTTAAATCATTGAGCTCCTTTTAGACAAAGCTGAAACTAGAAATGTTTACGAATTTCTCCAGCATTGTGGATTTGTCCATCAATCTGAAATGGCAAAAAGCATTGTGAATTTATAAAACAAACTGCTGAGGTCTTCACTCATCTATTACTCAAGGATTATGAGGATCTGAGATGATAATGTTTAGTTGGTTACACTCAAGAAAGATGACCTTGAAAAACTTTGGTTTTAAAAGAAGGTAATGAAACTAGAAGAATTGTTGTCCATAGGTTCATGCCTGGTGCACTCTGCCAATAAGCACACAGAGTCGGAATCCACACAAAGGCCTTTTAATTAATAATTAAATATATAACTCTTCTGAGTCAGGTGCTTGGTGATCTTTCGCAAAGCAAGCACACCTCTGTCTTGAATCACCATTGTTTATATATAGCAAACTTGTGAAAACTAATTCTGTGGCTGCTTAAGATTGGCTGTTAGAGCTCACCTAACTTATCTCTACCAAGTTTGCACATTACAAAGGACTGGGGGGGTGTGGGGGGGTGGAGGAGAGCAGGGTGGGGCAACAAATCTGACATTAGCATACATTAGCATTTTAATGGGTGTGATTTTTAATATTTTAATGACCCTTAATGAGCAAAAGGTTACCATAAGCCAGTCTGGAATCTTCCTGCAGCTGTTTTCTCCTTGTTTCTTACCTTTCATCCCTTATCTTCCTTGCTTCTGCTTGCTCAAGGCTACCAGTCCCTCCATTTCCTTTAACATTTCCTTATTTTCTCAGCTAAAGGCTACACAAGATACAAGCCTCCTTATTTTATTCAAGGTTTCCTTGCTTTTTTGTAGCATCATCATGAAAGGAAGTACATAGGCTGATAAAATCACAGGTCAGCTATTAAAGAGGAACAGATGAAATTTTGATGTTTAAATTTTAATGCTTCCTCTGAAATCATGAAGCAATTTTTAATGTTCTTAATCCATAAATATAGAGGAGAGATATTTTAAGTCCAAGGAAATGTTACTTCCTGTGTTGCTTTTGTTTCCAAATAGATAAACATGACACAAATTCAGCAAAACAGCTGCATGAGTCATGAGCCTACTTTGTAGTTTGTCTCTTTGCACTAAAAATTTCTACCTTGTCATTAAATTGAAAAAAGAAAGATAGATGTGGTAGAAAGAAGACCACTAAAGTTTGGGACTTTATTTAATTATAGCTGAACAAAAACAGGTCAATGCTTGAGAGGTAGGCCTGTGTGAACATAATGGAATTCAATAAGGCCAAGTGCAAACTCCTGCATCTGGGTCAGGGCAGTCCCAAGCACAAATACAGTCAGGGGGGTGGGGGAGAATGGATTGAGAGCAGCTCTGAGGAGAAGGACTTGGGGGTGCTGGTTGATGAGAAACTTAACATGAGCTGTCAATTTGTGCTTGCAGCCCAGAAAGCCAACTTTATCCTGGGCTGCATCAAAAGCAGCGTGGCCAGCAGGTCAAGGGAGGTGATTGTCCTCCTCTGCTCTGCTCTTGTGAGCACTATGTTCAGCTCTGGAGCCCCCAACACAAGGATACGGACCTGTTGGAGAGGTCCAGAGGAGGGCCACATAAATGGTCTGAGGAGCACCTACCCTGTGAAGACAGGCTGAGAGAGCTGGGGTTGTTCAGCCTGGAAAAGAGAAGGCTGTAGGGAGACATAGCAGTCTTCCAGTACATATAGAGGGCCTACAGGAAAGCTGGGGAGGGACTCTTTGTCAGGGGGTGTAGTGATAGGACAAAGAGTAATGTTTTAAACTGGAAAAGTGTAGAGTTAAATTAGGTATAAGGAAGAAAATCTTTACTCAGATGGCAGTGAGGCACTGGACCAGGTTGCCCAGAGAAGTTGTGGATGCCCCATCCCTGGGAATGTTTAAGGAGAGGTTGGATGGGGTTTTAAGCAAACTGATCTAGAGGAAGGTGTCCCTGCCTATGGCAGTAGGGTTGGAATTAGATTATTTTTAAGGTCTCTTTCAACGCAAATTATTCTATGATTCTATAATAATTTCTCTGTAGGATCTACTACCTCCTGTGACTGTCAAACTTCATCAGCAAACTGAAAACCAAAGAAAGGGTATTCTACTTTTATTTTTCCCACTAAATTATCCACCAGACCAATTTGTAACTCCCAAAACATCGGTGCAAGTGTTTCAGTAAACCTCATAAGGATCAGCATGATGTATTTCATTCAGTAGTTAATCTCTGTACTTGATGAAGAAATGTCATTGTGAAAATGATGGCAGAGCCTTGGGAATTTGACAGTGAAAGTATTAGGTGAGAAAAATTCCCCTTATTACAAGAAATATAAATGGATGAAGAACCTTGGTTATAAAATTAAAGAAAATAAATAAATAAATTTAGAAAATACATTCTATGTTATATTTATTTCCTCCCCATCCTTTATACTGGAGAGGCTGTAGTGTAATATGGTGGTCTGTAAGTAGTTTCAGTTGTATCAGTGCTGAGGAATTTTGTTCTCCTTTTGACAAATGCTTTCTTATCCTTTTTGACCACATTTATTAAAATCACAACACATGGGGATTAGGATGAAGAAAATGTGTGGGATCTGAAACCACATCACATTCATCAAGGAAATAAAAACATTTCCTTGCTCAGTTCGAGAGTATTAAAGAGCCAGACAATATCTGGGAGAAAAGGAATAGTGGAATTGTTTAGAGAAACAATTTATTAGAACCAACATAAAGCAGGCAATGAGCATGGAAGTTTTAACCCCAGATAAGGCTGGTAAAGCTCTACACAGCTATAAATGGTTTCAAAAGAAAATAATCATTAATAAAAGGAAGAATAAAAGTAATAGAAATGAATAAGTAATGTTTTAAAGTCAGCCCTAAGTAATCACACAGTTCCTATCACATTGAAAGAAAAAAAAAAGGAAAGAAAAAAGAGAAGAGGAAAGGAAAGAAAAAAGAGAAGAGGAAAGGAAAGGAAGGGAAGGGAAGGGAAGGGAAGGAAGGGAAGGGAAGGGAAGGGAAGGGAAGGGAAGGGAAGGGAAGGGAAGGGAAGGGAAGGGAAGGGAAGGGAAGGGAAGGGAAGGGAAGGGAAGGGAAGGGAAGGGAAGGGAAGGGAAGGGAAGGGAAGGGAAGGGAAGGGAGGGAAGGGAAGGGAAGGGAAGGGAAGGGAAGGGAAGGGAAGGGAAGGGAAGGGAAGGGAAGGGAAGGGAAGGGAAGGGAAGGGAAGGGAAGGGAAGGGAAGGGAAGGGAAGGGAAGGGAAGGGAAGGGAAGGGAAGGGAAGGGAAGGGAAGGGAAGGGAAGGGAAGGGAAGGGAAGGGAAGAAAAAAGAAAAAGAAAAGAAAAGAAAAGAAAAGAAAAGAAAAGAAAAGAAAAGAAAAGAAAAGAAAAGAAAAGAAAAGAAAAGAAAAGAAAAGAAAAGAAAAGAAAAGAAAAGAAAAGAAAAGAAAAGAAAAGAAAAGAAAAGAAAAGAAAAGAAAAGAAAAGAAAAGAAAAGAAAAGAAAAGAAAAGAAAAGAAAAGAAAAGAAAAGAAAAGAAAAGAAAAGAAAAGAAAAGAAAAGAAAAGAAAAGAAAAGAAAAGAAAAGAAAAGAAAAGAAAAGAAAAGAAAAGAAAAGAAAAGAAAAGAAAAGAAAAGAAAAGAAAAGAAAAGAAAAGAAAAGAAAAGAAAAGAAAAGAAAAGAAAAGAAAAGAAAAGAAAAGAAAAGAAAAGAAAAGAAAAGAAAAGAAAAGAAAAGAAAAGAAAAGAAAAGAAAAGAAAAGAAAAGAAAAGAAAAAAGGAAAAAAAGAAAAGAAAAGAAGAAAGATTCCAGAGAGATTCATGTTACCAAATCAGAAAGAGACATGATTTTATTGTGGATAGGTTTACCAGGTATACTAGCCTGTTGAAAATTAACTCTATCCCTTAAAACAGGACATAGCTCAACTGCAAACAATAATAAACAAACAAACCAATAAATAAATAAATATATTTTTTAGAAATTGAATTTAGAGTAATTTTGATTGTCACTACACTATCTGTTTAAGGCATTTTCAGTCTGGATTCAAAGGCTATATCTGATTAAATAGAATGAAGAAATTATCTGGGGCAACAGATCTGGTTTAAGTATCACCATTTCTAGTTTGTGATTTTCACCTGCTGTGTCCCTCCTTGGTACTGCTCTCCTTTCTAGGGCCTTTCTAGGAAGAATATTAGGGACCAGATGAAATAGGAGTATCCCTTTCGTTGTTTTCCTCCTTTTCTGTCCAGGTTGTTTTTCAGGTGTAGTAATCCTAAAGCTGAGTGACCACGGGGGTCCTGCAAAGAACTGTGTAGAAGACAATGATCAAAGTTTCTTTTAAACTAGGAGGACTAGGAAATGTGGACTGTTATCCTGAGACCCAGGAAGTAGCTACAATCTGCTTCTGTGTTTATTGAATTTGTCAAGCTGGTACTTGAGTGTGTCTAGGGATGAGGAATGAAGATGCAAGTATTCTGATGTCCACTGAGCTAAGGTGCTGGTCTTGAGGGAACTACTGCTTCTGCTTCCTGGTGTTAAATATTCATGTCTTTGATCTCAGCTAATGGCAACTGCAGAAAGTCACTGAAGGTGGAAAGCAGATAGTATTGCAAGTTCAGTAGCAAAAAAGGCACAGAAAGCAAGTGAATGATTTTTTTAAAAAAAGAATCATGACTCAACACTTGCTGTTCTTGTCTGTGATTAATAAAACAACACTATTGAGCTTAATAATTGCCTTTATATTAAAAAAAAAAAATCAGACCCCTCAGCAGCATGTATTTTCCTTTTCATAAAGAAATGCTGTACATTGCTAAAAACATCAACTTGAGTAGCTCTGTTTTGTTTCCATTAAGCACTATATATACTTTAAAGGAAACAAACAGAAGATATTGCCAAAGTTATTTCTTAAATGTCAATAATCTGAAAATTCAACTGTACCTTGCTCCAAGTTTTCTCAAGTCTGAGAAGATAAATAGTTTTTGTAACAGTACTCATATTGTACCCCATAGAAATGAATTTCAGTTGCTTACGTTCATGATCCCATTCCAATACTAGAACTACACTAAAACAGTTCTTGGAAGGCTACATAACATATATTGCTTTTGTGATGAGAGCTGAGCATCTAGTTCTTCAAAGAGAAAATTAAAGTAGTTTTGAACACAGTGCTTAGACACAGAACTGTAAAAATGTTATCCTTTTCTCATATATGTTAGCTCAGAATAATATGCAGTCATACTACTTAAGTGTCTTTGAATTTTTCCAAGATTACTGACAAGGCCTTGAATACCTCAGATTTACTCAAAGTAAATATCTTTTGTTGTTGTTTTTTGGTTTTGTTTTATTTTTTTGTTTCCAAATCTAATGCTCATAAAGCCTCTTATAATAAACATTACATGATGTCTGAAAATCCTTATGGGATTATTGTAGATAAAAATCAACTATCAAGATGGAAACTTTTAAGCAATAATTCCATGGAGAGCTCTTCACTGGTATGTAATCTATATTGAGGTATTTGGGATGTCATGATTTGGGAAGTTTAAAAAGTTAGCAAAATGTTAAAATTAGTGAAGAATATTGATCTGTAATTTCCAGAAGCTGGCTACTAGACAGAAAGACAGAGATATTTTGAGACTGCCAGTCAAACTTTTCTTTTTTTTTTTCTTTTTTCCCCCAACATCAAGTTGTGCAAAAAAGCGTGATGATGCTTTGATATCTCAGGGCTTACTGTGTTTCTGCATAGGTAGTGACTGCTGGTAAACCCCAAAGATGATGTGTGCAAGGTGAGGTATTATGTAAAAAAGATATAAACTCTCTTCTCCCACATGACTGTAGCTAGGAAGACCTTGGATAGTCTGAACTGTTTCAATTGATTTGTCCTGGTTTTGAGCTTTTGGTTTTGATTTTGCTTTGCTTTTGTGTTTGTTGTTCGTTTGTTTGGAATGAAATACGACTTGAAGAAAAGAGTCTACCGTGGCCTGTTTCTGGGAGTTGTAATTTTTCTTCTCTGGTTCTTGGTTTTACATGAAAACCTTGAAATTCATTCAAGCGGAATGCATAGATCATTATTTTCATTATTAACAAAGTGTTCACATATATGAAATCATAGCCACTTACCTTGTTATTAAGTTCTTAATAAACTTCATATAACAAATGAAAGTTTTATACATTTATATAAAATCGTTGTCTTCCAGTAAGTCCTTGAAGGAATCGATATAACATTTTCTAAACCTCTAAGTTGCATTTAAAATTGTGATCTACTAGGTGGAAGGACTTGGTTTCCAGAGAATGACAGAAAATGCACTGAGTTTTACAAAGATATAGTTCTTATTGTAATTTATTGACTATTATGCTAACTAATTCTTCTGAAGATCATGTAATCAAACATATAATCAAAATTAGAAATTTAAAAAAAAAACATCATTTCCTCCAGCAACTGTCTTACAAAGCTGAAAATACAGATTAAATTGAGCGTCACCAGAACCCTTGCTTTAAAGCTGCATATTACTTACCCAATGACTAAATTGGAAGCCATAAAAATAGCCAAACTGTACCAAAACAAAGATTCATTTAGCCTAAGTATGTCTACAAAAGCAGGTCAGGTAAGTAACTGTGGTAAGCTCCAAATCTATACTATTTCTTTCTCAGCAGATTTCCTCATCTGAGCATAGGTTCTATCCATTAACATTATCTATTAAAAGCAGGTTACTTTTCCAAGAGTCCAATCTTTCCTCAATGCTCCATAATATTCTTTGACATTTAATTACATAGATATTCAGAGAATCATAGAACATTTTGCATTGAAAGAGACCTTAAAAATCATATTGACTCACCATGTCCCTGGCCGGATTTACTTCTAACAGGGCTTTAGCTTTCCTCACCTGATCGCTGGCTGCTCAGACAATGTCTCTGTATCTCTCCCAGGCTTGGGAGTCCTTGCTTCTACTCTCTGAAGGCTTCCTTCTTCTGTCTGAATTTGTCCAGGAGCTCTTTGTTCATCCATGCAGGCCTTCTTGCATTATTGCCCAACTTACTCTTTGTTGGGATGCATAGTTCCTGAGATTGGAGGAGGTGATCCTAGAATATTTACTATCTTTTCTTGGGCACCTTTTCCCACCAGGGCTTTGTCCCATGGTACTCTACCAAGAAGATCCCTGAAGAGGCCAAAGTCTGCTCTCCCAAAATCCAGGGTAATGAGGTTGCTGTGCTCCTTGATCACTGCCCTCTGGATCCTAAACTGCACCATTTTGTGGTCAGTTTTATATTGAGTCATCTTATTTTGATTCAATAAAAAGAAAAACTGTGATGTCATAGTGGAATCATTCCTTGAATTTATAAATACTGTTATTTTTATCTCAAACCAGTCAAATAAAAAAGAAAAAAGAAAAGGTCAATTAAAACAAAGTGAAACAAACAAGTTTCAAGTTAGCATCTGCTTCTAAAGTAAGGATGTATTTTTTATGTGTATTTATGTTTGTACTTTAATAGATTGATACCTTCTTAGCGTGCTCAGTTGCTGAAAAATAAAAACTTTCTTTCTGACTCAGTATGTCATCTGTATTTCAAGATTTTGCAAGATCTTCATTGCCATATATGGAAATTTCAGCACAGCTGTTACAGTAGCGAAATCACCTGTAAGACATATATCTCCAAGCAGTCTCCTGGCATTTCTTCACAAGTATAAGTTAAATTATACAACTAGAGAATTTGGCCCAGCCTACAGCTGTCAAATCAGTATTTATTTATTTATTTATTTATGTATTTATTTATTTTCCAGATTCCTTGTTGTTTCCTATATTTGGTTCAGGGAAAAAAAAAATAAATAAATGAGAAATCCTAGAACAATTAAGTATGATCTACCAGAAACAGATGAGATCTGTTTTAAGGTCACAAAGAGACACAGAGAAAAGAAACAGCCACCTGCCATTATCTTCATTTTGCAACATTCCATTTTGTTCTGCAAGTCTTGCATGCATCAAAATGAGGTGAATCTGCAGTTTACCACCTGGGTATATAATGTGTACACAACACATGTAGAGGGCATGTAGCATGCATCCAATATGCTGATCAGTCTAAAAGTGATAACAAATTAAATGTTTCCTTTTCAAATGATTTCACTTATTCAGCAGTTTAAGGTGCTAAACGTCCTCATTGTTTCAAAGCTTGACTGCAGTAAAAATCACATTGTTAATGTCAGATTGGTTTATGGGTACTTTTTGATAGTTGTCTCACCTTTACAGAAATACTAAATTATTTTTAATTAAGATACAAAGTACATCAGTAGAAATATCAACCATTACTTCATGGTTCTTTTTTTTTTTTTTTTTTCCTATCACACATACTTTGCTGATTACAAACCTTCTTCTTTGTAAAACTATACTGTGTAGCTTTCAACAGTGTACACTTTTGTCAGCTATTTCAGTGAAATGTGAAGTTAAGAAATAATGTTCAAATTAATTTTTCTGGAAATGAGACTAGAAGATGATTACAGCAAATAGTATTTTAAACAACAAAACAGAATATTTAGTGTTGCACAGAATATACTGCCATTCATAAGTATGCTTTCTGAATTGCCTAAATCTGGCTTCAAAACTTACCATTCACATGAAATGTGCCAAAAAATCTCTTACCTACAAGTTTATATGAATAGAGACTTTTAATGTAGACAAAGCCAGTGAGCCTATTAGCTCTGAGCCACCTAAAGAGAATCCCTACATTTTCGACTCCTCGTCCATCATAAAAAGTACACATCATACATCCATTTGAAAGAAAGTTTCTTTTGCTATTTTGTGTCCTTTTCAACTTACAGCCTAAGAATATTGTCAAAGACTATCTGCCAGGAGATCTCTGCAAAGGTTGCCTGTATGGAGATGCTTATACAGAATGCTATTTACTTTGTGAGCAAATGATCAGTACAATCTTATTAACATAAATTTACTAAAATAAAGTATAAAAATAATGACTACACAGAGGAGAAAAGCATCATAACTAGCTCTAATTTAGCTGGTATAAATTATTCTGTATGGCTTTTGGGTATGTTCACGAGTCTCCAAATATCTTTCTATATTTCCCTTTCCCATTGCTATGATGTAAAATGGACTAGCAATTTGATTTAAAATTTATTGCAAGCCCAAAAAGGTCCATGAAACATGGTGATGTATGGATGATGATGTCTCAAAAACAGATAAAACCTTATCACTTCTACTATTTCATTTCCTTTTAACTCTGTCATCATATGTTTGACATCCATATTGCTTGCATGGTAACAGACAGCAAAATTTTACCCATGGTTTACACAACAGATACTAAAAGAGCAAAAGAACAGATTATTACTTTTCATAGGACCAGCAGTTACCCACAAAAAGCTAGTAATAAAGAAGAGAACTTTAAATGTAACTCTCCAGCACGCCATCAGAGTACTGAAGTCTTTAAAAAAATGAAGTATAAATAAAACATGCAGAATGCAGAGATAAAGAACTGGCATTTGACTTAGAGACCACATTGTTGTTGTTTAGCAGAGACAATTTCAAAAAGAGCATCATAAAATAAGTATCTAAACTGTAAAAGTTTCTACCACATGTAAAGTTGTTTAAAAGGGCTGGTATTATTGCTATTTTGTTTTTATTTTTTAATCATATGTTATTGCTTAAAGAAGCGCTCCTTCACTTCCTGCAGGAAGTAACCTAATCCAAGTGCAAAAGCACATTCATCAACTTGTGATCATCAATAGAGGGGAGGCAGATAGTTTTCATTAGATCACCACTACTGGTCTGCCAACACTCTCTTTTCTAGGCAATTTATTACAGTACTCAGTGGAAGATGTGTTATTTTTTTTCCTTCTGTTTTGTGGAATATTCAGTATTCTCAGACTGCATACAGGTCAGATGAATTCAAGTCTTCTTTCTTAGAGCTCTATTTGAGAGTTTTTTTAACACTAAGCAATCACTGCCAAATTTTTCTGAATACACAGTATTTGTAATGAGTCATTTTGCTCAACTGGGATCAGAAATGTCAAAAGGTACATCTGGACAACAGCAAGATTATTGGACGCAGTATTAAAATATATATTTCTTTGAATTGTAATGTGTAACACACCATCTGACTTCTGCACAGATCAGTACACCGTATTACTGAATTGTACAGTTTAACTCTTTCTGAAAGCAAGCACAGAATACACCATAATTGACCAATGCAAAACACCAGTTATATCTACAGAACTGAAAAAAATATTACGCGAGGCATAATTTACTCCATGTTAACATTTTAACAATTTTATTACTTCTTCTAAGAGTTATGAGAATAGGTATTGTTTATGGACAGTATTCTACTCTAATGTACTTCAATCATTTTGGAGAAGTTTTGAACAGTTCTCTATAAACACATTTCAAGTCTTCATTGTTAGTTGTTGACTATTATCTGCAAGCTCAGGAGGGCAGGGGGCGGCTATCATTGATTCAGTCCAATTATACGAGAAGTGAGAAAAGTGGGATAAAAAGTTACCAATAAAGATGAGATAATTTGTCCTTTGACTGTGATGTGGTAGTTTTTGAAAGTATTTCCACAGTGGTGCAAAGGAGTACATGAATATCAACTGCTGCAAGAACATGGCATATATAACAACTTTGTTGTTCAGGGATTTGAGCAAGGCACACAACCCTAGACCCTCAGGATAGTACCAGATAGAACCAGAAGTCCAGAGATTACTTGGTGAGTGAAAGAGACTTCATAGTGCTTTTTCTTCAAAGCTCTGTCAGTGTGTAGTTCAGAGTGGAATGAGAAAGAACAAAGTGACTGTACATATTATTAATAGGAAACCTGAATTTGCTTCAGCAACTGAACCAAACAGGCTTTATCAGGACATGTTGTGCAGGAATGATGCTAAATAAAGCTACATATATGACGTGGATCAGCAAACATATGATTAAAGAGACAGGAAAAAAAAAACAAAAAAAGCTGTCAGATATGCTAAACAAGGAAAGATAATGGCCTGAAAAACATCAGTGAAACAGAAATATTTGCAAACATTCTGTTTTACTGTATCTTTTTGTTTCTCAAGCATGCAATTTCATACAAAAAAAAAAAAAAGCTTGTTTAAAAGCTGAAGCAATGATAACTGAAATAGACTCTAGTCTTTCTGATTTGCTCATTATAATTTTGAAAACTCTTAGCAAAGATTTTATTGTACAAAAACAATTATCTGCTATAATTTCTAGATTTGAGTTATGTAACTGGAACAATGCTACAAAGACCATCATTTAAACTAAACATGCAAGTAAAATAAGGAGTGGGATGAAAAATTACAAAAAAATAAAATAAAAAATAAGTCAATAATGGCTTACCATATAATTTTTTTTTATTATATCCTTTATAAATTCCTGGAAAAAGTACCTAAGAAAATGTAAAACGATATGCTGAGAGACAGCACAGCATAACAATTATTCTGATTTAGAGAGCCTGTCATGCAAAAAGGGCGTAATGTAAGCCACGGAGAGCCATGGAAAACAACTCTCCTAAAATGCCCCAGACTTCTATATATTTGATTTTTACATATGATATCTATGACTGAGGTTGTGTTCTGCTGTAGGAGTTTTCTTTTTTTTTCAAATAAAGCCTTTTCCTTTTAAGTCTTCCATTTTAAACGGAAGTAGTGATGTTTATAGTACATTAAAACTCAAGTGATTTCCCTTCATTTGTGGAAACTTTATGTAACAAGGGATAACTACTAATTTGATTATCAAATAAATTAGGATAGATTGGTTTGTATTACCCAAAACTACAACCAACAATCATCAGTCATATAAGTACGAAATCATTCAGATAAGGTCATAGAAAAAGGACAGTTGTTTTTGTTTTTGTTTGTTTGTTTTTTACTTAGAGAAATATGGATAAAATATGAAAATAATATACGAAATATAACATAAAATATGGAAATATGTCAACTTGTAATGCTCACTTAGACTCTCACAGGTTTACTGAAGCTTTCTGAAATAATATTTATATAGCATCTTTCTGAGTAGAGTTCTCTCTTGCATCTTAAATAACATGTTTATTTCTACACCTCCAAAATATTTGATGCTTCTTCTGCATACCAGACCATGGACACAACATTACTACATTATTTTCCCCCTCTTTTCCTGGAGCAATTCAACAATCCTGCCTCTGACTTCTTCTTGAACTACCCTGACATGGAGAGAAAAACATTTGAAGTAGCTTCAAGCAACACCCATATTCTGAAAACGTTAACAGATTTAATAGTATGAACTCTGTCAGAAAATTCAGCAACAGGAAGCAGTTGATCTGAAAGTCCTAAAGCCAGAACCAAATGTAACAGGTAGCGCTGGCCGAAAAGATGAGGTCAGTAGACTCCTTCAGACAATTCAACAATAGCAAGGTCACCTAAAACATGAAGGTGCAGAACTACAAAGCATTTTTCTGTAAGTGTTTTTATGAAAACACTGTTTAAGAGAAGATCAATGTAACGTTTCCAACAAATTAGAAGAAATCTGTTTTGAGTGTTTATTTTAAAAAGGAAATATTGCTACTGCGTCTAGACTTCATCCATCCCAGTAAATTGATTTGAAATTACCAAGTTATATCATCATGAAAAAATATTTTCTAGTCATTCTCCAACAGCAGAAGTAAGACTTTATCATTGCAAGATCTTTTTTAATCCAGATCATTCTTCATCTGTTTTATAATTTAACTCCAGAAGCAGTGGAAGCACAAGTGGAAGAATAGGAAGTTCATGCAGCTGTCTTAAAAACACCTTCACTGAGTTACATTCTTCAGCAGGTAAAACTTCAACACTGAATGTATAAGACAGTATTTCAAAGGTAGATTCACTTTGGTGGAGGTTTAGGTTGGATATTAGGAGAAATTTATTTTCTGAAAAGGTTGAGCAGCACTGGAATAGGCTGCCAGGGAAGCGATTGAGTCACCGTCCCTGGAAGTCTTCAAGAAACATGTAGATTTAAAACTTAGCAGTGTGGATTAATGGTGGACTTTAGAACTATGTTATTTTGGACTCTATGATTTTAGAGGTCTTTTCCAACCTGAATGATTCTATGATTCTATGAAATGTGCATTTACCTTTGAGTTACAGATGTGGGAAAGCAGCAAGAGTGGGGCCTGTGTTTCTGATCCTTCTGTGCCTTGGCAAGGTTATCTCACCATGTGAAGGGGGCAGAACAACATGCTCTGAGTGGAACAGTGCAATAGTCACAAAGATATTCCTGAGACCTGCTCCTGGTGTGATCAGGGACAGGGAAAAATGGGCTACCAAATTCCGTTGGGATAGGACTATCCACCTATAATAATAGCTCACAATTTCACACAAGGCCATAAGTTCCACTGTGCTGTAAATTATTACTATTCTCAGTGGTAAATTTTACCTCTGTAACAGTCAAATAGTAAATGACTGTTATATAACAACAAAATGTTAACACAAAAGATACATTCTTCATATCCTTAAATTCTGTGGTCTGTTAGAACACCAACAGTTCAAAACATTGAAGGGGTCCAAATCAAAAGCATTGTACTGGGGACAATGAAACAGCCTGTGTGATAGCTATGAGGGAAAATGTTTATATTGCACAGGTAAATAAAAACATGTTTTATGGGCATTTATTGTCAAGTAATTCCATTCAGAGTCCTTTAGCCTTCATCATCCCAATTCAAGCCTACAGAACAGATAGGAAGAAGACCTGCCACAGACAGCAGACATAATATACCACATTATATTAACATTAGAAAAAGCGAAGTGAACCTGCAGCTGTTGAAAAACATAGGCAGCAATGCAGAACACAAGATATTCAACAATTTCTAATAACAAGAATGAAAAAAGGCATTTAGCTAGTGCTAGAGTGACAAATAGGTACTGCTGAGGCAAACACAAATGAAAACATGTCAGAAAAGTGCCTAAAGCATCTGTATTATGCTTCAAGTATTACCAAAGAATATGAAAACCCAGAGTGTCAAAGATGGATGAAAATCAAGGAGGATCAGAATTAGAATTTTTAGTACATTAAAATGCATTTAGTTTTACATAGGAAAGTCATCTTTTAATAAGAAATAACTTTCATCAAAACGGTCTCACAATGTCAGCATTAAGCCCAGTTCTTGGTATTTAAAAGATGAAAAATGTTTGGAGTTAAGTTTGTAATGCTTTCGTATGTTTTTATTTTCTGTTTCTGTTCTGAACTATCCCAGCAACACAGGGGTATCCTAAGTGAGACAGACGACCAGACACTCAGTAACTCCAGTTAAGGTGCCTGGTCACTTGCTATCTATTCAAAGAGAAATTGGTTGCCAACAGCTGTCACAACTTTCTCACATTGACACTGGTAACACCCACTTGAAAGACAGAGTTGCATTACTGCTATCAACACATCCCTAGAGCTGAAATTTCCAAGGAAGGCAGAAAAAGGAATGCATTTGAAACTGATTTGCAGTATCTTGTCAGCAGTTCTATGAATGCATTTATTATTAAATGAGAAAAAAAAATATTAGTGTTGGATTAAATCCTGACACACTCACACAATCCAATTTTCAGCAGCAATTCTGATTTCAAGTTCTCCCTAGAGACATCTTAATTCTGTCTTCTGCAGTGTGTGTATTTTTGATAGGACCAGCACATGTTCTGAGGCACCGATCTGAGAGGCAAACACCTGAAAAGGTGTTTTTTTTTCCAGACTGTGATTAAATTCTAATCTAATAAAATAGATTAGCCTGAGTAGTCCTATTGACTTCAGATTGCCCACCTACTCAGGGAAGTAAGTATTTCCTACTCTAAGGAAATACTCAGATATCAAAGAAAATAGATTATGGAGTGGTTTGCAAATATGGTAACAAGTTCAGTGTGCTACAAATTAAAGTGCAGCACACACTGAATATTTTGTCTTTGATCTGCACAAGTAGAATAGGAGTAGATTAAAACTTTCACTAAGATTAGCACAATGAAATATGCTCACATAGTTTACATCTTCATTCATTCTAACCATGGATTTCCATTTAGTTTTTGTTGTAGATGCTTTGTAATGTTTGGCTAATTCTTAGCATCTGAAAGCCCAGAATATTACATAAAGATACTACAATGGATTGAAAACTTTAATTGTCATTAGGTGACTATTCCAGAATCCAGTTTATTAGGTTGGAGAGCTCTATAAATGGATTCCTTAAACATGCTGGAAAGTATTCCTAAAAGACACTGACCCAGAAAATAAGAGCAATGTTGGATCAACTGAATAAATAAATAAAAAAATAAAACTTTTTGGGGGGTAACCTGTATGCCAATGATGAAATCTAATCTGTTACTGTACTGCAAAAACAATTTCGAAGTATTGTGGTAAATGTCTGTGTATATGAACCCATACAAAGAAATTTTTAAAACGTCTTATTAATTTGATACCCTTTTCTTCCATGACACCAGTTTATCAAATGAATTATACTATACAATGGAGCATATAAATAGCATGATATACACAGAGGTGAATAATGTTCAGTCTTTATGAATCTTTGCTAGTGCCAATCATGTATATAGTCTTGCTTTGCTTTTTTACTATCTTTTTATATATATATATAAGATTGCTGTATCAATTTTACTGTTAGCTAAATGTTGATTAGTTCTTTCACTACTTTGTTTTGACATGTTAAAATCTGTCTGTAAATCTGGCATTTGTAAATTCACATTTCATTGATAAACTACTGGTAGGATATAGAAATTTTCTTCTAGACTAATTATGTCACCTGAAGAAAGCAGAGGAGGAGCTCATCTTGAAACCCCAATGTTCTTGAATTAATATAATGCCATCTACTTTCTGTGGGACTTAAGAATGATAATAAATGGATTATATTGCTTGTAGAAACAGGGTTTTTTTTTCCCCATTTATGTGTTCAACTATAGTTTTCATTGGTTTATGTCACACATCTAATGCTTTTCTATGGAAAAAGGCTGAATAAATCTGATCAGAGATTTCTACAGGCTTTTCTAAATACACCTATAAAACAACAAAAAAGAATAAAATTCAAACATAAATTTTAAGAGGGTGATTTCCTTAGCAAATGAGTTGCTCTAAACTGAAGGCATCATATCCCAATTGTCTTAGTTTCTGTAGCATTTACTTTTAATAAATTAACTAGATTAGGTAAATTCACCTTCCACTGATAAAATCCTAAGATGCTTCAGTACATAAAACTGTTTCCTGAATAGATGCTTGATGTAAAGTCATTTCTTTACCCATGCAGAGTGATTCAGCTATCAAATTTCTTTTGCTGCAATTTGTCAAATTGCTGAAAGATAACTCCTACTATTCTTGAGAGTAACATAATAATAACTGTTGTCCCAATACAGATTGCAGGACTGTAGTTGGAAAGTTCTCTCCTGTTTTATTATTGAGGGATGTCTTTGAAAGTCAGGAGGAAGAAGACAGACAAGAAAATATACGAAATTTTAAATTCTTGCAGGTTTAAAATCTGGTACAATGCTATTGGCTGTAACAAAGGCTATGTCAACATGCTTGTAACTAATTAAAAGGTTATATACTTTGTATACTATTCACCAAATGCATACATCCCATTAATTCAATGGAGGGATTTTTCAGAAGTGCATCTAGGAAAGAGTGATCTTGGTTCTGAGACTAATTATCTTCATATGATTTTCTGGACCTTGCTGAGACAACAGGATGATTACCCCAGCACAGGTGACAAAGAATCATACCTATATTAAGAAAAAGAATGAAGAAAAAAAAAAAGAGCAAGAGGAAGTGATTCAAATGGATTATATAATCAAGTAATCAAGGCCAACTTAGCATAAAGACTAAGCTTCATCAATAATTTGAATTTAGACCTTCTAGCAACAAACTTTGTTTTTGCTTTTACCCCATACCTGGCATCACTGATATAAATAAACAATACTTTCAAGTTGACAAATTCACAGTTTCTCAGAGGGAAAGACCACATGTATGATCAGTATCAAGCCATCTGGTTATCAAGAGGAATGATGCAGTGGAGGCCCGTCTCCTGGTACACCATGCAAGTTTTGGCAAGAAGGACAAGAAGCACTGAGAGACACCTGGAAAATTCAGAAAGAGATGGGTGGATACAGAACTATATATTACAATATGCTTATTTCAAAGACTTTAAAATATTTGCCCACAGAGTTACTATTGTGAAGTTTTATTAAGACAAGGCAAAAACAAAAGCCTAGGTTAGAAGTAGAAATCCAAAATAAATAAAATGGTAAAAGAGACCTCTCAAAAGGTATTGATTTATTCCACATATGTAATAGCCACCAAGGCAGTAATAGTAAATTAAATAGTAAAGTAATTTTTAAATAGTAAAGTAATTGTGTCTTTTATTAAATATCATGAGTGAAGGTAAATTAGGAGAGGTCTATTCACACAGAATTAATTCCACCGTAGAAGGTATCACTTTGGATGGTTTTACTTTGTTTTGAGATTTTATTATTATCTTACTTAGCTCTTGATGTAATTAATAAAGCAGAGCAAACTATCTTCTCTCTATTGTGAATGATTTCTTCTTCAGTTAGTGGCAAAAGTGGGCTCATACAGGTCCAAAACTTCATATTATCCTCAGAATCACAACTCCACTGCCAAAGAGTCTTGCTTTCTTGTTACAAACATTTCATGCTAATATATAAACTGACACCTCTCTCTCTCTCTCTCTCTCTCTCTCTCCCTCTTTTACTTCTGTTGATTTCTAGACAGATGCACGCTGCTGCTTTCAGTATGTTACCATGGGTTGAGAAAGATGAACTTGCAGCAAATGTTTAAACTGCTTAATCTAACAGATATCCAGCTCAACAATTTCCTTAGACATAACCACTGGTCCTTTTGGAAATGAACAAATTTTGCTTCCCTAACAATCCTCGTCTCTTGCTGCTTATATGGCATATACAGCCATATTCCATATATATATGTAGCACACACCTATATTGCTGTTGTGCTCAGGAGCACAATGAACAATTCATACTACTTTCAGCTGTTTCAGTTCTGTCAGTGTAGCTGTAACTATGTCAGGTATGCTGAATACTTCCCACACATCTGCGAGAGAGAAAATATGAAACTTCGCAAGGAAGCAATTTAGTGAGATCACTTGCTAGCACAGATATTTCTTGATATAGTTCAAGAACTACAAAAGACTGGTGCATTAGTCAGTAGGACAGCACTTTTCACTGATACAAAGATGCACATAAAATTTAAGTATTTGGTTTAATTATTTTACATTTGTTTCTGAGGTAGGATGTTTTACAGACACTTCACTGGACATTGGACACTAAATCAATATGATCACAATAAAGTTGCTTCTGCTTTCAAAGTACTAGACTACAGATAGAACAGATTGAGTCGGCCTGTAGCTGTTCTTTGGAAATAATTGACCTCTGCTGTTCAAGAGAAGATGAACAATATATAGTTAAATCTTGTGGATAGGGGGAAAATAGAATCTGCACTTACAGCGCATTGCCTTAAATTTGTTCAACATCTTCTTTATAAAAATAAAATAAAATAAAATAAAATAAAATAAAATAAAATAAAATAAAATAAAATAAAATAATAAAATTCAATTCAATTCAATTCAATTAAATACAAGAAATGTTATTTTTCATCTACACAGTCCTGTTCTTTTAATAACGAATCAGAGCCAGGAAGGACAAACCATAGTGAACACCCTGTTTCAACTTCTGTTTTCATCCTTATACCATCAAAGCCAAAACATTCTGTAAGTTTTGAAAATAAATCCCAGTAAAGTCTGCCATATCTCCCTCTGAGGAAAAGGACCTAATAATTAGCTTTCATGTAGTGGTAAACTCTGTCTCTCCTGTCTCTCCCAGAGTGCTTATAAACAAAAAGAAGCATCAATATCTTTACCCTGAGAACAAAGACACAGAAGACTATTTACTTTTCTGCAAGCTAGTGACAGATCAGGAACAAATCTTTCACCTTCAAGTATAAGGTTTTATCCATCCAAAATGATAAAGTTTAGACAGCAGAAAATTTCAGAAGGGCTCTCCTGCTATGACTCACCTATTCTATAGCAATTCTTGTAGACAAATAAAAAGGGCAAGAATTCAAAAGCTGTTCCTTGGAACAGCCTTAATCCTACTTACTGTTAAATCATTTTCGTCACATCACAAACTTATTATTGTCTTGGTCCCACCCTCAAATACTCCATTTTATATTCCAGTTACAGTCTCATTCAAGAAAAGTATATTTTGACCATTGCCACCAAGTTACAAGGTTACCTTTATAACATAGAACAGTTCTCAGAACAGTTAAGTATTTACCTGTGAGACATATTTCTGAGAGGGTGTGTTTCATGTTTCTGAGAGGTTATATTTCTTAATCTAAATGTCTTGTCATCCCTCTCTTTCATTAGAGCCCAGGGCATTTTTTATTTTTTTTTTAATTAGGAAGCATGAACAGCAAGGATTTTCATTAGTTTCTTCTAAGGACCACTGCTCTGGTTAATTGTCTGGAGACAATTTGCAATCCCAGGTCCTTATATGTAACTAGTGAAATATTTTTCTGTGTAGCGAGGTGCTCTTGAGTCATCACTGGAAATTTAGTAAAAACTAAATGCCTACAGTGAATAAGTCCTGCTATAAGAATTATGGTATCTTTTGGTACTACATGCACAATATCCATTCACCACATATTGTGAATGGATGCAGTAGAAGTTTACAGTCATTTTCACCTATCATTAAAAATGATATAAGCAGGTTAACCACACATCAAAACAACCTTGCTAGAATAGGCAATATCAAATTTATCTGAAATGAGCAGAGGACATTTCAGCTCCTTCCAAGTTGTTCCTCAGTTATGCATTGCAAGTAGCAGTGTATTTAATGCTTAATCCCTGTAAGAGCAATTATTGGAAAAAAAATACTGTTTAGAATATCAAGCTTTTTGTTGAACTGCCTGAGATTATTTCAAATTGTACACACGCAACCTGGGTCCGACAGATTATATATATATATAATCATTTAATTACTTTATAATCACAGAAGAAAATCCTTGGCAATCACAAAACTATTTTTGTATTTAAACAGTGACTAGACACTGCACCCCCAAAATGTCTCAGAAAATACTCAATAGAGATGGATGATCTCCAATATTTCAATGGATTACAGCTCTGCTTATAGTCCTGACACTATAGAAAATGTCTGAGAACTTCAGACTCTTGACAGATGCTGAAAATTCCTTCATCTTGTCTTGGGATCTTTATAAATATAAAAGTGAAGGTTCTAACATCAGATAGCAATGTAGATTCCCTTGACATTATATGAAGAAGCTTCAGTAGGCAACGAATTCCATTCCTCTTAAATGTCTAGTTTAGGATAAAAGAAAGGTTCTTTGGAGACTATACTTCCTTTCCAAGATCTAGCAAGAAACTCTAAATCACAAGATCAGATTAAATACCTCTCTTTGTTAAAAATGGCTGAAGATAGATGTCATGATTCACAACCAGCATTTACAAGATATAAAACAGAATTTATTTCCTGAAGTTCTTTTTTCCCTTAAATTATACTCTCAAGTCATGTTCCTCTGATAATAAGTAACTCTTTGGGAGAGGTGAATTGTTTTTGAAATGGTCATCTATTTGAAAAAAAAAATGCTATATAGAAGCTATCACAACTGTCATTCTTTTCTCTTCCTTCTTTTATCCCCTTCACAATTCTCATTTTATTAGTTCTTTCAGTCAGCTGCTATTTCTAATCGCAGTTTAACCCTGATGGTGCAAAAAAGACCTCTAAGTAATTTAATCTCTTTCCAAATGGGACTGGTCATATATTTTCAATTTAAGTATCTAGCATTAATGATTGACAATGATTGAGGAGAGAACTACGATTTTCTAGACATTTATTAGAGAAAAAGTGCTCTGATTCTTGCCTTCAGTGATGGAAACTGTTTAGTACAGCTAGCAACAGGTGTTTTAAATAAACATGTAAGTAGGAGTAGTTAGGTATTTAGGTTGTCTGAGTGTGACAGGAAAACATCACAATTAAGATTTTCATTTAAAATATGCTTTCATGCATTGATATGGTTGGTTAGATCCTTGGCTGCATTTATGCTCCACTTCTACAGACAATTGGGGATATTCAGTGTGTATGAAATAAAGATGTTAATGTAGAATGAGGACAGACATCCTCACAGCCAAGTAAAATTACAGAAAATAAACATATCTTTTGGCAAACAGATAATCTGCTAACAAGATCTGTTTCTGGCTTGTGATGGCTGCAAACCACCTAGTCAACCTACTACAAAGACAATGACAGATGGTAGGAAATATATGCCCTCGAAGTCAGAGCATTTGGCAAACATTTTGGCAGAACAGAAACTGCTAGGCAATCTACCAAACAAAAAGAGAAGTTCCTTCCCTGTACATGTGAATGAAACTAATGAAATTGGTTTTTGTTTGTGTGGTGGTTTTACTTGGCTGGGCAGCTGAGATCCACCACAACCACCCTCTCGTTCCCCCTCCTCAAAGGGAAAGAGAGAGAAAATATGATGGAAAGGGCACTCAAGAATTGAGATAAGGCCAGAGAGATCACTCAACAATTATCATCACAGGCAAAACAGATAGCATAGAAAGATTAATATAATTTATTATATAACAAGCTAGAGCAGTGAGAAACTAAAAACAAACTAAAACCACCTTCCCCCATCCATCCTCTTCCACCTCCTCCCCCAGAGCAGCGCAGGGGAACTGGGAATGGGGGCTGCGGTCAGCCCACAGTGCTTTGTCTCCGTTGCTCCTTCACAGTTCCTCTTTGCCTCTGCTCCAACATGGGGTCCCTCCCAAGGGATGCCGTCCTTCCCGAACTGAGCCTGCGGGGGCTGCCCACAGGCAGCAGCTCTTCAAGAACAGCTCCCACATGGCTCCGTACCACGGGGTCCATCCATCCCCCAGGAGCAAACTGCTCCAGCACGGGTCCCCCACGGGTGGGCGGCAGCTCCCCCCAGACCCCCTGCTCCTGCATGGGCTCCTGTCCACGGGCTGCAGCTCCGGCCCGGGGCCTGCTCCTGCGGGGGCTCTCCATGGGCCACAGCCTCCTCCAGGCCACATCCACCTGCTCCACAGGGGGTCCTCCACGGGCTGCAGCGTGGAGATCTGCTCCATGTGGGACCCATGGGCTGCAGGGGGACAGCCTGCTCCACCAGGGGCCTCTCCAGAGGCTGCAGGGGAACTGCTGCTGCGTGCCTGGAGCACCGCCTGCCCTTCTTCTGCACTGGGCTGGTTCTCCTCTCTTTCCCAACTGCTGTTGTGAAGCAGTTTTTTCCCCTTTCTTAAACCTGCTCTCCCAGAGGTGCAAGCAATATCACTTATGGGCTCGGCCCTGGGCAGTAGTGGGTCCCTTTAGAGCTGGCTGAAACTGGTCCTTATCTAACATGAGGCAGCTTCTGGACAGTGCTCACAGAGGCCACCCCTCCAATGTCCCACTACCAAAACCTTGCCCGGTTAAAACCACTACAGTTTGTTTTTCTAAGCCATGGTCAGTCGCAAGAGGAGTCTGTAATAAGCACTACATGAAGAGGACTAACATATTGGCAATTAATCCAGCTGTATGCTGTCATATTTATATATCAACTGACAGAAGCATAAATCTGATTTTTTTAGAGTGCTTGTACTCAGACATCAACACCATCTTCATATGTTCAGGTATCATGCAGGAACATGTAATCCTACTAAAAATATGACAGCAGACCAGAAGGGGTGGCTTTGTCAGATTCTGGACATCCCTGGAAAAGCCAATGTAGGAAGTGGCCATGAAGGACACCCAGTAACCCCAGTGTCTACAAAGGCATATAGTGTTGGAGCAGGCAGAGAGACCAACTGAACTTGGGAGTTTCTTTGAGTAGCAATATCTTCCTCAACAGAGTATTTTGCTGCAATCATCATCATCATCATTATATGCAGCTTATGTTCTATATAGCTATGAACATCACCAACTATGAATTTCTTTGGAAAGTGAGAGTACATACCTCTCCCTGAGAAACATGCCATCAGTAGTCTCAGAGAGACCAGTCTAATAGTTGGAATCCATGAACAAACAGGTCTTATAGAAGCTGACTTGGGGATCCACGGAGCATTGAGTAACGCCTGTTTTTATGATCTGCAGGGCATTTCAATATCCAGGATACAGAAACATAATTGCAAGTGAAAGTGACAGCTGCTTCATCTGCAACACATCAATACCAACTGCCCATGATGAAATAACTTCCGAGCAGCAGGACCTTTGAAGTAAAACCATGTTTTATTAGCATATGCTGGATCAACAGGATGAAAAAATGTATTAGATTCTCAGTCACTCAATATAGAGTCATGGAGTCATAGAATAGTTTGGTCTAGTCCAACCCACCTAAAATGGGCAGAGATATCTCTCACTAGATCAGGTTGTTTATAGTCCCATTCAGCTTGATCTTGAACCCTTCCAGCGACGGGACATCCACAACCTCTCTGGGCAATGTGTTCCAGTGTCTCACCATGCTCATCATGAACATTTCTTCCTTATACCCAGTATAAATGTACCCTCTTTCAGTTTAAAACAATTACCACTTGTCCTGTCACTATAGACCCTGACAAATATATATATATATATTTCTCTCTTTTTCTTATAAACCTCCTGTAAGTATTGAAAGGCTACAATAAGCTGTCCCCAGAACCTTCTCTTTTCCAGGCTGAACAACCCCAACTCTCTCAGCCTGTCTTCATAGGAGAGGCTTTCCAGCCCTCAGATCATTTATGTGGCCCTCTCCTACAGGTCCATGCCTTTTTTGTGCTAGAGGTCCCAGAGCTGGGTGTATTACTCCAGAGACTGGAGTAGAGGGGGAGAATCACCTCCATAGACCTGTTGGCCATGCTTCTTTTGATGCAGCCCAGGATAAGGTCGGTTTTCTGGGCTGCAGGCACACATTGTCAGTGCATATCCCACTTTTCATCCACCAGTACCCCCAGGCCCTTCTCTCTGGGGCTGCTTTCAATCATTTCATCCCCTCGACTCTACTGATATCGGTGACTACCCTGACTCAGGTGCACCACCTTGTACTTGGCCTTGTTGAACTTCATGAGGTTCACATGGGCCCACCACTCAAGCCCATCAAGGTTCCCATGGATGGCACTCCTTCCTTCTATCATATCAATTGCACCACTCAACTTGGTGTCATCCACAAACTTTCTGAAGGTGTACTCAATCCCCCTATCTATGTCACTGATGAAGGTATTAAATGGTGTTGGTCCCAGTACAGACCCTTGAGGGATGCTTCTTGTTACTGATTTCCATTTGGACATTGGACAGCTGAATACAACACTTTGGATGTGGCCATCTAGCCAATTCCTTATCCATCTAACAAATCCATAACTTTCCAATTTAGTGTTAAGAATGTTGTGTGGGACATTTTAAAAGGCTTTACAGAAGTCTAAGTAGATGACAACAGTTCATCCTTGTCCCCTGATGCAGTCACTGCATCACAGAAGGCACAATTAGTCAGGCATAATTTGCACGAGGTGAAGCTATGGTAGCTATTTCTAATCACCTCTCTGTCTTCCATATGTTTTGACAAAACTTCCAGGAGGATCTGTTCCATGTTCTTATGGGGTTCTGAGTTGAGGCTGGCTGGTCAGTACTTCCTAGGATCTTCCTTACTACCCTTTTTAAAAATGGGATCAACATTTCTTTTTCTCCAGTGACTTGGGTCTTCACCATGACTTTTCAAATATGATGGAGAGTGGTTTAAAGACTACATCAGCCAATTACCTGAGGACCTGGGTATATCTCATTGGGTCCCGTGGACCTGTGTATGTTAACGTTCCTCAAGTGTTCTCAAATCAGATCTTCTCTTATAAGGGGAAGAACATCTTTCTCCATCTCTTAAGTCCCTGCTTTAATTTTCAGGGACTTGAGAGCTGTTGTAAACTTCATTGGATTACCAGTGAAATGTAGGGCATATGAGTACTTAAGCCTTCTCCATGTCCTTTGTCATGTTCTCCCCTCTTATTTGTGGGGGAGAGGTGCGTTTTCTTTAATATTCCTTTTT
Organism: Anser anser; assembly: GCF_964211835.1. Lineage (NCBI taxonomy): Eukaryota > Metazoa > Chordata > Aves > Anseriformes > Anatidae > Anser > Anser anser. The sequence goes on along the minus strand of NC_139723.1, from coordinate 20,010,701 downwards.
TTTTTCAGCAACATGCCTGTAGATATCTTTTTTACTATTTTTCATATTTCTTGCCAAATTCAGCTCCAACTATGTCTTAACTTTCCTGACCTCATCCACAAACATCCAGGCAGAATCTCTACATTCCTCCAGGATACACATCCCTGCTTCCATGGCCTACGCATTTCTTTTTTACGCTTTAGTTTGATGAGGAGCTCCTTACACAGCTACGCTGGTGTCCTGCTTTCCTTACTTGTTTTTTTGTTTGTTTGTTTGTTTTTGTTTTTGTTTAAATGAGAATCAAAAGCTCTCATGCTCTTAGAAAAATGTCTTTAAAGAACTGCCATCTCTGTTCTGCTCCGTTATCCCTAAGGACAATTTTCCAGAAGGTCATAATCATGTTAAACAACTGGAATTTTACTCTTAAAATTCAGGGTCTTGATTTTATTTTTCACATGGTCCATATTCCTCAAGATCATGAATTTCCTGGGGACATGATCACTGCAATCCAGGGCACCACCAATCTGGGCCTCTCCAATTAGTTCATTCAATTAGTTCCAGTAATGCTTCTCTTCTGTCTAGATTATCATGTGGATTAATAAATAATATTTGATGCATTCAAAGAGTCTTCTGGACTGCTTACGGCATACAGTGCTGCTTTCCAATAGATGCCAGTGTGACTGAAGTTCCCCAGCAGGATCAGAGCCTGCAACTGTGATGCTTCCTGTAGTAAAAGTAAGAACACTTCATCAGCAGGCTCTCCTTGATCAGGCAGCCTGTAGTAAAAACCAACCACAAGGCTTCCTTTGTTGGCTTGAAACTTAATTTTTACCCATAAGATCTCAACCTGTTCATTGCTCTTTATCAAAGACAGTTTTGTGCAAACAATCCATTTTTTTTACATTGAGATCAGCCCTTCTGCCCCTTCCTCCTAGCCTGTCCCTTCTGAACAGTTTATAGCCACTGACTAAAGCAGGCAGGATTACAGACTGGGAGAAGAACTCATTGAGAGCGGCCCTGCAGAGAGAGACTTGGGGGTTCTGGTAGACGAAACACTCAACATGAGCCAGCAGTGTGCGCTTGTAGCCCAGAAGGCCAACTGCATCCTGGCTGCATCAACAGAGGGATGGGCAGCAGGTCAAGGGATGGGATTGTCGCCCTCTGCTCTGCCCTCCTGAGGCCCCACCTGGAGTATTGCATCCAGGTCTGGGGCCCCCAGCACAACAAAGGTGTGGACCTGTTAGAGCAAGTCCAGAGGAGAGCTACAAAGATGATCAGAGGGCTGGAGCACCTCTCCTGTGAAGAAAGGTTGAGGGAGCTGGGGATGTTCAGCCTGGAGAAGAGAAGGCTCCAGGGAGACCACATTGCAACCTTTCAGTACTTGAAGGGGGTTTATAAAAAATGTGGAGAAGGACTCTTTACTTGGGTGGGTAATGATAAGACAAGGGGGAATGGTCTTAAACTAAAAGAGGATAGATTTAGACTAGACATTAGGAGGAAATTCTTCACTGTAAGGGTAGTGAGGCGAGTTGCCCAGAGAAGCTGTGGATTCCCCATCCTTTGAGGTGTTCAAGACCAAGTTGGACAGGGCCTTGGCCAACCTGTTCTAGTGGGTGGCATCCCTACCTATGGCCCAGGGGGTTGGAGTTAGATGATCTTTAAGATCCCTTCCAAACCAAGACATTCTATGATTCTATGGCTCTACCACTCCAGTTTTGTGATTTGTCCCACTACGCTCCAGTGACAGCAATTAGATCATAGCTTTCTAGCTGCACAATAGCTTCCAAATTCTGTTTTTTACCCATGCTAGGTGCATTGGTATAGAGACACTTCAGCTGATCTACTGACCATATCTAGTGGTTAGAGGAACACACCCTAATTACTTTAAGACAATTCACAAGTGTTTGCCTGTTAGCTCCTAGTACATCAGCAGCCCCTGGCCTCTGTTACTCAGAACTCTAGCCCCTTCCCCATCTAGGTCTAGTTTAAAGCTCTCCTTATAAGTCTGTCCAGCTTGTTTGCAAAGACATACTTTCTCCAGTTCACCAGGTGAAACCTATCAGCTCCCAACAAACCTGGCTTTGCAAAGTTAGATCCATGATCACAGAAGACAAACCACTGAGTATGGCACCAGCCACACAGCCAGGCACTCAACTGATTGATTCATCTCCTGCTTCCTGAACTCATTCCTCTGACTAGGAGGACAGAGAACACCATCTGTACTTCTGATCCTTTTAGCAATGCTTCAGGGGACATATGGTAGCTTTTGATGGTTCTAAGCTGTCTTGTCACAGTATCATTAGAATCTACATGGAAAAGTAGGAGCAGATGAAAATCTGTAGGATTAACCAGGATGGGCAGCCTGTCAGTGACATCATGAATATTAGCTCCTGGTAGGCAGCAAGCTTCTCTAGAGAAATTTACTAGACAATATGAAAGATCACGTACTAGAAAAACAGCAAGATAAAGCCATCCCTTGGCCTCACCTTTTCAAAGGTGTCTATTTTTCATGACAAATTCTGAATGCTCAAATTAAGTCACTGAAGACCCTGTTGTCAGAAGTGCTCATCTTCAGTTCTTACTGGAGCAAAAAATCAATCCAAATTTCAACCTCTGTAAAAGTCAGGACTATGTTTTAGAGCACAGGAAATGAAGGGTAGACCACTGTTGAATATCTGCCAAATAAGAATAATTCAGAAGTATATACACAAAACCAGCCTTGATTCCTTTTGGCAAAGTGAAGCTAAACATCATTGCTGAAGAGTCAAAAGAAGTAAAAGGACAAGAATTTTGAAAAAAAGTTTGTGACTGAACTACACTCCACAAGAGCCTCACGGATCTCACTGCTTGTGTAGACACTTGCATTCTCTGATGTTACCATAAACTGTTTCTTTGTTGGGGGGGGGGGGAAGCTAAGCCCATTGTATTATCTGTTTGTTTCTTTGGCCAGAAAGATATCAGGACTTCTACTGCATAGTGGAGATTTGTTTGGAGTCTTCCTAGCAGTAAAAATGACATATAGAAGCTTGAAACGGTGGACACACTTTTCACATGAGCTGTTCACATCATCACTGGCTGAGTTTCAAATTATTCATGCTGTGCAGATAAGTCTAACCCTTGTATAAATCTGTTGCTGCTGCTTTCCAACTTCATATGCTGTCATTTGAAAACCTAATGGTGTTGCTTGAATACCATTTAATTCAGGCAGTTTTAAAAGTCAGCAATGTGGAGAGTGAAATGGTGCCAGCAAGCTAGAGGAAACCAAATAACTCACAAGAAGATATTTTAGTACATTATTTAAATATATTCAGCATCCATAGAAATGTCACATTATTCCATGAGAAATTACTATGGTGATGTGAAAGAAAAAGGGACAAAAAGGATCACTTTATGTATACACGCAATTAATTCAAATCTTATGATACACTTTAGGAAATGAACCTAAAATGTTGGAAAAAAAAAAAAGGGAACATGAGCCCATATTTCCTTCTCTTTACTTAATATCTGTAATCCTATAAAATGTACAATAACAGCAAGAGAAGAGGTTATCTGTCTATAAAATAGCCTCTTTACTCATAGGAGAAAAAAGTACGTATCACTGTGTGCAATTTCAACCAAGATTTCACAAAGGGCTTCCATGATGGATTGAGCTGCTTTTATAAAGAGAATAAAGCTTTCTGAGTGCATGTTTCTTTCTAATAGATGGTTTAGAAATACATATGTTCTATATACTTCAGTAGCAGTATATGTAGTTTTGTTAACAACAGTTTTAAGTATTCATCCTCTCCCAAGAAAAATATATATTGTCATTCTCCTTTTCTTTTTTTCTCTGTAAATTCTTTGATCTCTAAGGACTGTAAGAACAATGTATTGCTCATAAATTAAAATACACCCTTAAATGTATTTACAAATATGATCACTTGATCCTAAATATATTTATGATTTCATATTAAATACTTCACAGAGGTAAATTCAGTTGTAGAAGATGAGTCTATCCTTTATTTCATTTCATTTCATTTCATTTTTAACCTCAATTTCCAACTGAGAAATAATCTGAAAAAGCAAAGATCAAAGTATTCTCTTTACTTTTTCTCAAGAAAAAAATTGCCAGTTTGACTACGTAACTGTTTCTCAGTCTTTGCAGGTTCAATCATAAGAAAATGAAATGTGGGTAATGACTATATTCTATCCTTAATTACTAAAAGACAAGTGTTTAACCAAGTGTGAGAAAACTAATATTCCTCCTTTCAAGAAATCTTAAGAATGGGATCCATAACAGCCTTCCTATTAATCTCTCTCTTTTCATTGCCATGAAAGGGCTTTTCACCCATGTTGCTATTATTTACATTCTGGGTTCTTAAGATCAGGGCTGGCTTTTATTTTATGTTGGAACTTTAAAAAATACAACAGAACCTTACTCATCTTAGTAATATTGGGTATCGGTGATATACATGTGCTATAAAGAAAGAAAAAGTGTTTAAATGCATAAGATATATATTTTCATAAATTAATATGTTATTAAATTCATTTATGGAAACAATGACTTGACCCAAAGCATATTTATGATTTAACATTATGACTTTCAGAGGGAAGTATAAGTAAATTGCAATATTTTCTACATATGTACCAGTCCATCAAAACATCCTTTTATATACCAGTGAAGTGAAAATCAACATATTCCACTAAAAAAATTGTGTGCCAGTAAAAGAGTTTCTTAAGCTTTTCTTAGCTCCATTTCCTTTTATATGATGTCAGTTTTTCTTTGAAACCTATGTGATTTTTTTTACATACTTTTGAATTAAATAACCAATTAAGGACAAAACTGTTCCTCTGCTTTCCCTCAAGCATGTTTTATGGCTTTGGCATAGCTCAGACAGATAAATAAAAGGAAAAAATAATGTATTATTATTATGTTAAGAAGTTAGTTTGAGTACAATGTATTTTTTACTAACTAAAACCTTGTTCAAAACTTGAGTGTAACAAAACAGAACATTTACTCAGTCGAAAAGATACAATGTTAAATATTTCAGAATTCCTCTGGATCAAGGATCTTGTCTGCCATATTGCACAACAGTCAGATTTTTCCCTTTTACATTGCATCATTATACTTCAGACACAAATTAAAGGAGCTGATTAACTTTGACTTCATACACTGAACTCCACTTAATCTTCACAGTACACTTTTCTCGAATCAAAGCCATATTCTAAGCTAGGATACTTGAATTTAAAGAAAATAAAACTGTTTTAACATGGTTTAGGCATCAATTCAATTATGTTTTAAAATCAGGGTCTATAAACTTGATCACAAAGCCAAAGAACCAATGGCATGTTACTTTGATTTAAATGGCCTTTGATCCAGACCAATTTTATTACATTAACTCAAATATGATTTTATACTCTTTGGTTAAATTTCTATAGATCAGAAAGCTTAAAAATGGAAGAGGAGAAATTGTATCATTCAGTATAGTGAATATTTCTTCAGAGTTAACCAAAAGCATAAAAAGATTTACCACAAATATTTATAGAGGCAAATGTAATTTTACTGTAGATGCAGTTAACAGCTTTAAAACCATGACCTGGATATTATTAACATCTCCCCAGGATTCCTGTCCACAAAGATGGTTTTTCCTCATATGAGTCATAGTTGAGTCCAAACTCAAAATAACCTGTCATTTTCTCTGCCATTGTTTGTGCACATGTAAATTCACCTCTCCACGACAAGAAAGCTGCTCCTGAGTAACTTTTTCCTGCTACGGTCTTCCCTGCAGACTCTGTAGGGAGGCTTGCTGTCTGACCAGTTTACTTCAGTATCAATCTACCTTAGGCATGATGGAATTTTCTAATGGAGCCTGTGATCTTTACCTTTCTGTGGAGCCAGAAGGTGATGCTTAATCTCAGTGTGCCAGAAGACAAGACAGTTTTCTGGGTCATGTCATATTAGAAACAGAGGAAGGATATTGCTGCTGGCATGGCAAAAACAGAAGCTAATAAAACACTTTTCCTTCTGAACCACAAGATTTTTAAAAATGCTTAACTTGTAAGTAACTAGTTATACTTTCAATATGTGGGAAAAACTACATACCCTTAAAATTACAGGAGGAAGCACATTTATTGTTACGGTGGGAAACTGTGGCCCATTACATCTTCCTTGAAGCCCACGATCCATTGAGTCCATACACAGAGGAGATAAAATACAAAATACCATGTCCCTCCAGCTGGGAGAAATCACAGCTTTATGTTTTGTAACAAGGGTCTGCATTATCCTGGAAAGCAAGATACTGTCTGGCAGATAAAATCTGTAGCATCTTTGCAATTTTTACTTATTTTGCGTTCACAGAGAACCAAGTTCCCTCCTAAATGAAGAGATGAGGGCAGATGTTACACATTGACATGTTAATGATACACATTGACATGTCAATGATACACATTGACAACTGTCAATGTGTAACTGTCTGAACAGGCCAGCTAGGTTCAACATGGAAAATGTCAGTTCATGAAGAAAGTTTTCTTCTACATTGATTTGTCCCTCTGGTTGCTCTTCATTTTCATCTTCCTGAGTTCTCTGGAAGAGAGAGAAAAAAATATTTTTAAACATGCTTTAAATCCCTTGTAATTTAGCAATTTTCTTCAAATAGATACAAACCTGATATGAAAGTTCAAGTACACTGAACAGTTGCATGTCAGTGATGCCTGAAGAGCTTTACACCTGTAACTATCTCATTTGCTTGAAAAACAGAAATATAGCTATGCTTAACAAGTTAAAAGCATGTGTCTCAGTATCTAAAAAAACAGCTAGGACTTCCATCCTTTCATTAAGTACATGGGTGCTCAAGAGTGCTGGAGAGAAGACAAAGCTTTTGTTCAGTGACAAGAAATTAAATACTGTAATGAACAAACAATTTGCTGCAAACAGCTGTTCCCATGTATGCAATTTTAAAGCTTGTGTGATTTATATATTACAAAAACATTTAAAGCCTACATAACCTCAGATCACATTCCCCAATTTGTGCAATGGGACATTCATCTTCTTCTTATGATCATGAATTTACAGATAATATTTCCCATCCTTTTTCATAACATAACAAAGAAGGAAACCAAAAAGCTCCCACTTCTTATAAACAATTCCCAGTTTTTCCACAATTTCTGCACAGTTCAATGTCTAAACCAAAAAAGTGTTCTCTCAGCAAACAGAAGTAAAAGGGTTTTTATAGGCAGGCAGACCTTGCAGATATTTTTTACTTATTCAATATTAGAGAATTATGCATTATGGTTTGATATTTGGGTGGTCCTGTGTGGAGCCAGCAGTTGGACTTGATGATCTTTGTGCATTCTTTACAACTCAGGATGTTCTATGATTCTATTATTCTATGTAATGCGAACACTTAAAATTCATTTTTTTCAGCCTATTTCCCTTCACAGTTTTACAGATAGCTGCCTGAGAACAGGAAATACTGATGTGCTAATATCCTGATCAAATGTAACTGAAGTCTTTTCTCAGAATGAGCTGTTGGCTGAATTATTGATTAAGAACTCCTCAGATTAAGAATCTTGGAGAAAACATCAGGTCAAGATAACATAGTAAGGACCCTTGCACTTGTCTCTTTACCATCTATGAGTCAATGAATAACATTAATAAGCCACAGAAAGTCACAATCTTGTGACAGCCAAATCTTAAACAGAATAAAAAGCATGCACAGTTCTGGAGTGCAAGCTTTTCTCCTGGGGCCAGACAAATTATCATTTACAACTGGCAAGCAATTGCGAGGCACAGAAACCCTAGATTAGATTTACTAGTTTATTTACCTCATCAAAGACAGGAAAGTTTCATGATCTATAGGCTAATAATTATCATGCAACTAAATGTTCATTTGCTCAACCATTTTGCAAACATTTCTCATGAGGCAGATTACCAGCACAGTTTTTTCATAAGTTACCATGTCAATACACACAAATCAAGAACATGAAAGAACCCTGTCTAACACCTACTGCACTTAATTTGGCAATCTAACTTAACCACAGACTCACTGGAAATTTTGATACCTAGAAAAAAGCCTGGATATTATTGTTTTTTTTTTTTTTTCAAATACAGCCACTTATGTTTTCTCTGCCCACAGTGACAGGTGCACATCCTTGAAAAGCATCAGAGGCAGCTCTGTACTGTTCAGCCTTGGCACTTCCCTCAGTCAGTCTCTTCCTTCCTCCTCTATACCCTGTACCATCCTTCCCATTACACATTTTAAGAGAAAAGCCAAGGCACTGAATTTAGCTGTCTTTCACACAGGAGAATTTAGGCTTCTTCAGCTGTTCGCAAGGCACCAAGCTTAATACAATGGTATGGTAATCATAGAATCATGGAATATGCTGAATGGGAAGGGACCCACGAGGATCACGAAGTCCAACTGATGTCTTCACACAGGGCCACCTAAAAGTTAAACAATACACCTAAGGGCATTGTCCAATCACTGCCTGAACACCAGCAGGCTCTGTGCTGTGACCCCTGCCCTGGGGAGCCTGTCCCAGTGCCCAACCACCCTCTGGGTGCAGAACCTTTCCCTAACACCCAGCCTGACCCTCCCCTGTCCCAGCTCTATGCCGTTCCCTCGGGTCCTGTCGCTGTCCCCAGAGAGCAGAGCTCAGCACCTGCCCCTCCGCTCCCCTCATGAGGGAGCTGCAGGCCACCATGAGGCCTCCCCTCAGCCTGCTCTGCTATGGCCTGAACAAACCATGTGATTGTAGCCACTCCTGATAAGCCACGCTGTCCAGTGATTTCACCATCTTTGTTGCCCTCCTTTGAACACATCCTAATAGTTTTATGTCCTTATATTGTGTCACCCTAAACTGCACACAGTGCTCTCTCATTGCACTCACAGCACCCCTGCACCATGCAAGCTTCTGAGGTAGATGACCTGCCCAGATTGAAGAGGTCTCCACCCACAGAAACCTAGCTCCATGATATATCCTGAAAGATTGTATTTCCTTCTGAAGTTAAACTGCCAGGCAGCCAGAAAAAGGGAAATAGTCGGCCCTTCTTCCAGAAGGAAGAGAAACTTTGAGTACATTTAAAAGAGGACAGAACAGAGAATCTGGTTTCTGCTCCTATTATTTTGGGGGTAATGATATAGCCTAATGTGTCTTCTGTGCTCGTGCTATTACCGTCAGCACTCATTCCTTAGGGAAGTACTTCTCACTTAGACTGCCCTCTAGAAGTGACCATTATCACTTTTCATATACCTTCAGAACAACTACCTTTGCACCTGTCCCCCACACACACTTTTTTTCTTTTCCTCTGAACAAGCAGTTGAGAGAAAGTATGAACAACTGAAGTGATAAATTAGAAGACAATCAAATCTCAGTTTTATACATACATTACATTCATATTGTTATGTGTTGACCCATGTTTTTTATAGACTCATAGAGTCATTGAATATATCGAGTTGGTAGGGATCCACAAGGATCATCAAGTCCAACATGTAATTAATTTGATTCCTCTTGAGCTTAAGCAATTACCCAGTACTGATATTTCCTGTCTTACTTCCAGCTGTTGCAATTTTCATGTGAGATAGTGTAAATGGGATCTGTTAACTTTCCAGATTAATTCTCACCCATCACAATTTCACTATAGTATTGTACCTAAATGATGTTCTACAGCACTTCCTGATGCTTTAAGGACCATTGTCTTTTCGATAGTATGGAATTAAGTCACTTGAAGAATGTCAAGCATCGTTGCTTTTATTCAGAATTTTGTACTTGTTAAGAACTCTTTTCCTTTTTTTTTTTTCCCCCTCTGAAGACAATTTCAACTCATTCAGTCCAGAATGTTAATCTTAGTGCAATATTTCTTTAAAACAAGAGAGTTTAGTGAGAGTTTCTTGTTTCATCCTTTTTTTATTACATTCCTCTTTCGTACATTTATCATTCAATTAGCAATGTGCTAAGACAATTAAACTATGATGAGTAAATTTTAATTCCAAAAAAGTGCTAGTTTTTGAAAGGAAAACTGTCAAAAGCTCATTCAAATATGTCTTAGACTGTCAGTAATCATCCATCACTATGAATCCTTGATTATGAGTATAGAATTTATATATATTTATGTATGTATATACATGTATTCTCAATAAAAACAGGAACTCATATTATTCAGATTGTTGATTACACATGTAGTTTAAGAAAAACTGAGCATATGCAAATTTAAATTTGCACAAATTTTGCTACATTTGCGTAAATTTTACTACATCAGCTCTCAAAAAAGAATCAAAGGTTATTGTCGTGGGGACTCCCTTTTGAAAGGGACAGAGGGCCCAATATGCTGACTGGACCCTACCCACAGGGAAGTCTGTTGCCTCCCTGGGGCTCGGGTGAGAGACTTCGCTAGGAAAGTCAAGTGCCTGGTATGGCCCACCGACTACTACCCGCTCTTGGTCTTTCAGGCTGGTAATGACGAGGTAGCAACGAGAAGTCTGAGAGCAATCAAAAGGGACTTTCGGGCTTTGGGGCGACTACTTAAAGGATCAGGGGCACAGGTTGTGTTTGCCTCTGTGCTTCCGATAGGAGGGATCGAAGCTGATAAGCAGACTTGTCACATTAACACGTGGCTTCGGGACTGGTGTAACCGGCAGAATTTTGGGTTTTTCTGTCACGGGAAGGTGTACGCGACCCTGGGCCTGCTGGCACCAGATGGGATGTGCCTCTCTCAGAGAGGGGTGAGGATTTTTGCTCAGGAGTTGTCTGGGCTGATAGATAGGGCTTTAAACTAGAGTCGAAGGGGGAAGGGGATAGAACCAGGCACGCCGGTGACAAGCTAAGGGATGGTGTGCTAGAATCAGAGGGACTGTGTCCTAGTGAGGCCCTTCGGTCAGATACACAAGGTGCTGCATGTAGGGAGGTACATCTGAAGTGCTTCTACACAAACGCACACAGTATGAGGAATAAAATGGATGAGCTGGAAGTCTTGGCCCAATCCCACAGCTACGACATCATAGGCATAAGCGAAACCTGGTGGGATGAGTCCTGTGGCTGGTGTGTTGCAATAGATGGTTACAGGCTCTTCAGGAGGGACAGGCAGGGTAGGCGAGGTAGTGGGGTGGCGATGTATGTGAAGAATGGGCTGGACTGTGTGGAACTTCAAGTTGGCGATGGCAAAGTTGAGAGCCTCTGGATAAGGATTAAGGGACGAACAAATAAAGGGGATGTTGTTGTGGGAGTCTATTACAGACCACCTGGCCAGGACGACAATGCTGATGAATTATTCTTTGCAGAACTAAGAGATGCCTCAAGATCAACTCCTCTCGTACTAATGGGGGATTTTAACTTGCCAGACGTCAACTGGGATCACCACACGGCTGACACGAGCAAGTCCAGAAGGTTCATAAAGCACCTAGATGATAACTTCTTGGTGCAGGTGCTAAGTGAGCCAACTAGGAAAGGCGCCCTGCTAGATCTGTTGCTGGAGAACAGAGAGGGTCTTGTGGGAGATGTGGCAATTGGCAGCCGTCTCAGTCATAGTGACCATGAAGTGGTTGAGTTTAGAATTTATGGTGACAGAAGGAAAACAGCCACCAAAACTTCAGCCCTGGATGTGGGGAAAGCAGACTTCAGGCTGCTCAGGGAATTAGTCAGCAAGGTCCCCTGGGAAACTGCTTTTAAAGGCATTGGTGTCCATCAGTGCTGATCCATCTTTAAGCACTGCCTCCTAAAAGCTCAAGATCAGGCGATTCCAAAATATCGGAAGTCAGGCAAGTGGGGCAGAAGGCCAGCCTGGCTGACCAGGGATCTTCTACTGGAGCTAAGGCAAAAAAAGAAAGTGTACGGCTGCTGGAAGGAGGGTCAGTCAATGATGAAGGACTGTAGGGATGCTGTTTGTGTTTGAAGGGAGAAAATTCGTGTGGCCAAAGCCCAACTAGAGTTGAAGCTGGCCATGTCTGTGGGAGACAATAAAAAAGGTTTGTTTAGATATGTGAACAGAAAAAGGAGAACCAAAGAAAACATAGGTCCGCTACTAGATGGGGAGGGTCTCCTCACAGACAATGACATAGGCAAAGCAGAGACGTTTAATGCCTTCTTCGCCTCTGTCTTCAATGCTGATGATGGGCTTCGGGACCCAGGGTACCCTGAGCTGGAGGACCATGACGGTGGGAAGGACAAACTCCCAACCGACCCTGAACGTGTGTGGGATTTGCTGCTCCACCTGGATCCATACAAGTCCATGGGTCCAGATGGGATTCATCCCACGGTGCTTAAAGAGCTGGCAGACATCATCGCGGGACCTCTCTCAATTATTTTTCAATGATCTTGGGAATCTGGTGAGGTCCCAGTGGACTGGAAGCTGGTAAATGTTGTGCCAATTTTCAAGAAGTTTAAGAAAGAAGACCCTAGCAATTACAGGCCTGTCAGTCTCACGTCAGTGCTTGGTAAAATTATGGAAAGGATGATCCTTGAAGTTATTGAAGCGCACCTGAGGGGCAATGCAGTCATTGGTCCCAGCCAACATGGGTTCATGAGGGGTAGGTCCTGCCTAACAAATTTGATTTCCTTTTATGGTAAGATCACCCATCTAGTCGATCAAGGGAAACCAGCTAATGTGATCTTTTTGGACTTCAGCAAAGCTTTTGACACGGTTTCCCATAGGATCCTACTGGACAAAATGTCCAGCATACAGCTAAACAAAAACATCATACGGTGGGTGAGCAATTGGCTGACGGGCAGGGCTCAAAGGGTTATGGTAAATGGGGCCACATCTGGCTGGTGGATGGTCACTAGTGGGGTCCCCCAAGGCTCCATTTTAGGGCCAGTCCTCTTCAATGTTTTTATAAATGATTTGGATGTAGGACTAGAAGGTGTTCTGAGCAAATTTGCCGACACTAAACTTGGAGGAGTTGTGGACTCGGATGAGGGTGGAAAGGTCTTGCAGAGAGATCTGGACAGATTGCAGAGCTGGGCAATCTGGACAGATTGCAGAGCTGGGCGATCACCAACCACATGAAGTTTAACAAAAGCAAGTGCCAGGTCCTGCACCTGGGACGGGGCAACCCTGGCTATACGTACAGACTGGGCAACTGGGCAGACGCTGGAGAGCAGCCCCGCAGAGAGGGATCTGGGGGTTGTGGTTGACAGCAAGTTGAATATGAGCCAGCAGTGTGCCCTGGCAGCCAGGAAGGCCAACCACATCCTGGGATGCATCAAGCACGACATTGCTAGTCGGTCGAGGGAAGTGATTGTCCTGCTCTACTCTGTGCTGGTGTGGCCTCACCTCGAGTACTGTGTGCAGTTCTGGGCACCACAGTACAAAAAGGACATTAAACTATTGGAGAGTGTCCAGAGGAGGGCGACGAAGATGGTGAAGGTCCTAGAGGGGAAGACGTATGAGGAGCGACTGAGGTCACTTGGCCTGTTCGGCCTGGAGAAGAGGAGGCTGAGGGGGGGACCTCATCGCAGTCTACAACTTCCTCACGAGGGGGAGTGGAGAGGCAGGTGACCTATTCTCTGTTATCACTAGTGGCAGGACCCGTGGGAATGGTGTGAAGCTGAGGCAGGGGAAGTTTAGGCTGGACACAAGGAAGAGGTTCTTCACCGAAAGGGTGGTTGCACACTGGAACAGGCTCCCCAGGGAAGTAGTCACTGCACCAAGCCTGTCTGAATTTAAGAAGAGATTGGACTGTGCAATTAGTCACATGGTCTAAACTTTTGGGCAGACCTGTGCAGTGCCAGGAGTTGGACTTGATGATCCTTATGGGTCCCTTCCAACTCGGGATATTCTATGATTCTATGAATATGTATGTTCCTTATTATCTATGCATAAAGATCTTCACAGAAAGATACAAATCTTAACTTCGTGTATTTCAAAAAATGCTTGCGTTCGTAACTGATTGTGTGCAACAGTAATTCTGATCCATGAAATGATGTCTCCATAAACATGAAAGACAAAGTGAAAAATATATTTATTTGTAACTAAGAAAAACATCACTAGTGAAATTCACAACATGCCCAAGAATAATTGAAAAAGTCCATAATAAGGTCACAGAAATTTGCAGGGAGAAGTTGTTCATGATTTGGTTTGGCTTTTCTGGTTTCATCCAACAGCTTGAGAATTAGAGAACATCACTAAGACTGGTCTATTTCAAACACAGCTCTATAACAGAATTTTGAACCTGCTCTGAAGTAGCATACTTTCTCTAGTAAACTGCCCTCTTGTTCATATAGCAAATGGCATTCCTACCTCCCCAGTAATTTTTCTTATTCCTGGGCTTAGTCATTGTAATTTGCTATCTCAGCCTCGATGTTTGTCTGACTGTCTTTCTCAAATGTTGGAACAGCACCAAATAGTAATAATAAAGTATTGCATTAGCACATTTATATCAACAGATGGTTAACATATTTTGAAAGGCCTCAATACAAATCACTGTCATACCAGAAACAGAAAGGAACTGAGGAGGAATACTTGGGAATGTGTTGTCTGAGCAATGAGCACCCTACTAGCTGTATAGAAGATGCCCCTTTTTCTTTCAGAAATGTGACCCTTCGTAATAAAAGCAACTGAAATTTCCTCTTGAGGAAGAGAATTTGTGTAAACTAAAAAAATGTAAGAGCTACTTTTCAATGTCAGCCCTCGTGCCTATTTATCAGTCTGCATTAAAATAAACAGGTAGAGTGAGGAGAGTTTTTGTAAGAGAATCCACAACTGTTCTTACAAAACTTATGATTTTCCTTCAGCAGAAATCACAGAGATAGATGTGATGAAAAGATTTCCACATTAAAGAGCCAAACTGAAATCTTACTGACAACCATCGTACTTAAGAAAATAAAAATACTGTAATATAAGATAAAATAATGACCCCTGGTATGGAAATGAAGGTTCAGAAAATAGAGTATTCGTATTTAATGCAAGTATTTTCTATGGCTGTTCACTAGACTTCCATCACATGAGATTTAAAGGGTGCTTTTTTTCTTTACAAAAGGATGATAGGAGCATGATACAAAACAGAAGGAAAATTTCCAAGAACTATAAAATTCTGAAATCTGACCACCTTTTTGATATCACTGCTTATATGCTTAATGAAACTCACACAGTATAAAAGGGCCTCGTCAAATTAAATGACTTGCTTCCATCCCACACAATTCTTTTCTACAGATAAGGAAATTGTGTGCATGGAGAGAGTTAGCAGGGTAGGGGGTTAATAGGAGTCCATACACCATCTGCTTAATCAAATGAACACATAACGACACCCTTTAAAAGACTGGGGGGAGGGGGGGTGTTTGTTTTTATTTTTGTTTTAAACTGCAGAAACACTGTGATATGAATCACTTTGCTTAACTTCTGGCCTTTGCAAAGGATACCATGAAGGAAAAGTTGCGTGTAGCTTTTAATTGGAAATAGAAGCCTACCAAGGAAACTGCAAAACATTTTCATAGATTTTTTGATTACCAGGTTTTGTAAATTACAAGAAACATTACAAGATACTAAGAGGAATGAATCCTTCCTATGGCTAATGTAATGAAAGTTAAAATCGTGTTCAATTTATTCTCCCATTATAAACAAATTTTATGTAAGGGAAACTTCAGGTCACATTAGATGTGATGTTAAAAAAATATATCAGAGTATTTCAAAGTAATTATAGGATTTCAGAGGCTATTCTGCACAGCTCCACTCTATAGTTCTTCCTCCAAAATAAATTGATTTGGAAAGAAAACCTTGCACTGTGACTTCAGATTCCCTAAGAAATTAAGTGAGAAGGTGTCAGAGAAACCGAGAATTTTACTAAGAGAAGACTCAGAAAACCCAGCAACTGGTGAAAGGGGACAAAATGGGCATGAGGGGGATTTCATCCTTATGTCTTGAAAAGATATTTGAAATGCATTACAGCTGGCATGTCAAAAGCAGATTTCTCAAACTGAGAAACAATGACAGAGACATCTAGAAAAGTGGCCAGCTCTATAGACTTGAAACTTTGATTATCAGAATTTTTAAAAGTCTAAGTCAGGGTTTCTTGAGTTTGACTGTTCCTATGAGATGTAATGAAATCAACATGAGTGTATTAATTTAGCTGTAATGTATGTAAATTAAAATATTATCAGCAGATTCCCTGCTTACTGGTGTCCTCAGCAAACATATCCTGGAGTCAAAGGTGTAATTGTGTTGTTAGAGTGATACAACTAAGAGAGTAATCAGGCATATGTTTTTCTAGCTCTCTTCAAATTTGCCATCAACATTCTTTCAGTTCCATTTTTCTAAAAGCAGAACCAATTCAGCCAAAACTATGGTACTGCACAGATTTAGATGTAATGGTATAGATTCATATGTGTAAACCGGTTTTAAGAAGTTTCTTTCTTTATTTTTCATATAATTTTGGTAAAATGGAATACATCAGATTTCAACTGGTAAGGATGATCTAAATAGATATAATCTTCTCGTTAGTTTTATCAGTACTTTAGTAATTGTTTCCTGTGAAAAATGTGTCAAGATTTTCATATGGTTACACTACCTAATAGATAAATGTATTCCAGTCCTCACAATAGAAGCATTTCAGAAATTATAATTAAATGACCTTAAAGTCTCAAAGACATGCCAAAGTTAGATCACCTGTTTTAACCCCCTGATTTATCATTTGCAGATTTACTTCTCTTTAAACAGAAGTTGTTTCTACAAGATATTGTCTTAGGATAAAATCCTAAATGTAATTTAACACTAGTCTGAATTATCACTGAAGAAATCATCATCCAATTAAGAGATTTATTTAATTTTTGTTAATGTGAAGCTTACTTTGAAAATATTTAAAGTAGCAGAACTGAGAAGAAAAATTACTGCAACAGATTTTTATTCTTGATTTTGAATTAGTGAAATGGTCAAAGGGAAAAAAAAAAAAAAGGTAGATTTTTATGTGGATCTTGTGACGTGCAGTACAAACTGCTGGTACTGCTGCTGAAAACTGAATGACAATGCACAATTTCAAAGAATGGGTTATAAATGTGCCTGAAGACTATAGGCATTGACCAACAATAGAGATACTTTGACTGGTGTGATCATGAAGTTATTTTGTTTGCAAATAACAAACCAGTTGTTACAATCATAATTTCTGCAGCATCAGAAGACTCTCCCTTTTAAAATCAAAGCAGAGAAATATAGTCAGTAAAAGGTACTTTCTTTAAATATTAAATATTAAAACATTCTGATTTGAGTGAGATTAAACGAGTGCCCAAAATTAAGAGTTTCCAAGCAAAACCAAACTTTTTCACATCCTTTTGAGATGACAAGTTTCAACACATTCTATAACTCACTTGATTTAGAAGAACTTCTTTTTCATTTTCTGGGCTTTTCTTTTAAATGTGGAACATCTCTGAAGAATTAACACCACAGTCTTCTCTTTTCCAGTACAACATTATCTATAAAAATAATTACATGCTAAAACAATATTAGTTCTGTTGAATGATAAGGATATGTTCTTCTGAGGTAATTTATATACCAAAGATCTTGCAAAATGTGAATACAGCAATATTTTATCCTGAATCCATAATCAAATAATTTTTATTTTGTTTTCAGTAATATAATAAAGTTTTGGATGCTCTAATGAGAAGCAAAAATATACAAGAAAGGAGAAAAACATCTATATTTCATCTAGACTGAGTATCTGAGCCCCAACATCAGGATTTTATCTTGCACACGTATGTACATAAGTGTTCTCTGAAGTTGCACTCCCACTGTAGTTACACATAAATAAGTTATCCCTGTCAGTGCCTATCCTTGTCCCTAATTTAAGGGTTCTGCAAAGAAAATTTTACTTTTTACACGGCCTTCTCTTATCACACAGTATCACAGATTTCTAGGTTGGAAGAGACCTCAAGATCATCGAGTCCAACCTCCGACCTAACACTAAGTACTCCACTAAACCATATCGCTAAGCTCTACATCTAAACGTCTTTTAAAGACCTCCAGGGATGGTGACTCCACCACCTCCCTGGGCAGCCCATTCCAATGCTTAATAACCCTTTCGGTAAAGAAGTACTTCCTAACATCCAACCTAAAACTCCCCTGTCCAACTTTCGCCCATTCCCCCTCGTCCTGTCACCAGGCACATAGGAGAACAGACCAACCCCCACCTCTTTACAGCCTCCTTTAAGGTAACTGTAGAGAGCGATAAGGTCGCCCCTGAGCCTCCTCTTCTCCAGGCTGAACAAGCCCAGCTCCCTCAGCCGCTCCTCGTAAGACTTGTTCTCCAGACCCCTCACCAGCTTGGTCGCCCTTCTCTGGACTCGCTCGAGCACGTCCATGTCCTTCCTGTAGCGAGGGGCCCAAAACTGAACACAGTACTCAAGGTGCGGCCTCACCAGAGCCGAGTACAGGGGCACAATCACTTCCCTAGACCTGCTGGCCACACTGCTTCTTATGCAGGCCAGGATGCTGTTGGCCTTCTTGGCCACCTGGGCACACTGCTGGCTCATATTCAGCCGACTATCAACCAATACTCCCAGGTCCCTCTCGGCCAGGCAGCTTTCCAGCCACTCATCTCCCAGCCTGTAGCTCTGCTTGGGGTTGTTGCGCCCCAGCTGCAGGACCTGGCACTTGGCCTTGTTGAACTTCATACAGTTGACCTCAGCCCATCGCTCCAGCCTATCCAGATCCTCCTGCAGAGCCTTCCTGCCCTCGAGCAGATCGACACACGCACTTAGCTTGGTGTCATCTGCAAACTTACTGAGGGTGCACTAGACACCCTCATCCAGATCATCGATAAAGATATTAAAGAGGACCGGCCCCAGTACCGAGCCCTGGGGGACACCACTAGTGACCGGCCTCCAACCAGATTTGACTCCATTCACCACAACTCTCTGAGCCCGGCTATCCAGCCAGTTTCTAACCCAGCGAAGCGTACGCCAGTCCAAGCCCCGAGCAGCCAGTTTCTTGAGGAGAATGTTGTGGGGAACTGTGTCAAAAGCCTTACTGAGGTCAAGGTAAACCACATCCACAGCCTTTCCCTCATCCACCAAGCGCGTCACTTGGTCATAGAAGGAGATCAGGTTCGTCCAGCAGGACCTGCCTTTCATAAACCCATGCTGACTGGGCCTGATCGCCTGCTTGCCCTGCAAGTGCCGCGTGATGACCCTCAAGATAATCTGCTCCATGAGCTTTCCTGGCACTGAGGTCAAACTGACAGGCCTATAGTTCCCCGGGTCTGCCCTGCGGCCCTTCTTATAGATGGGCGTCACATTGGCTAGCCGCCAGTCAACTGGGACCTCCCCCGATAGCCAGGACTTCCGATAAATGATGGTAAGCGGCTCGGCCAGCTCCTCCGCCAGTTCTTTCAGTACCCTCGGGTGCATCCCATCCGGCCCCATCGACTTGCGCACATCCAAGCTCCGTAGCAGGTCGCCAACCATTTCCTCATGGATAGCGAAGGCCACGTCCTGCTCCCCGTCCCCTTCCACCAGCTCAAGGCACTGGGTATCCAGAGAACAACCGGTATTGCCGCTAAAGACTGAGGCAAAGGCGGCATTAAGTACCTCAGCCTTTTCCTCATCCTTAGTAACTAGGTTTCCCTTCGCATCCAGTAAAGGATGGAGATTCTCCTTAGTCCTCCGTTTCGCGTTGATATATTTGTAAAAGGATTTTTTGTTGTCTTTAACGGCAGTAGCCAGGTTGAGCTCCAGATGAGCTTTGGCCTTTCTAATTTTCTCCCTGCACAGCCTCGCTACATCCTTGTAGTCCTCCTCAGTGGCCCGCCCTTTTTTCCAAAGATTATAAACCCTCTTTTTTCTGCTAAGCACAAGCCGCAACTCTCTGTTGAGCCAGGCCGGTCTTCTTCCACGCCGGCTCGTCTTTGGACACGTGGGGACGGACCGCTCCTGTGCCATCACGATTTCCTTTTTGAGGAGCGCCCAGCCTTCCTGGACTCCTCTGCCCTTCAGAACCGCCTCCCAAGGGACTCGGCCAACCAGCGTCCTGAGCAGCTCAAAGTCAGCCCTCCGGAAGTCCAATACAGCAGTTTTACTGGTCCCCTTCCTGGCCTCGCCAAGAATAGAGAACTCTACCATTTCGTGGTCACTCTGCCCAAGACAGTTTCCGACCACCACATCTCCCACCAGTCCTTCTCTGTTTGTGAAGAGAAGGTCTAGCGGGGCACCACCCCTGGTAGGTTCGCTGACCAGCTGCGTCAGGAAGCTATCTCCCACGCTCTCCAGAAACCTCCTAGACTGCTTTCTCTGTGCCGTGTTGTGTTTCCAGGATATGTCCGGGAAGTTGAAGTCCCCCACGAGGACAAGCGCCGACGATTTTGCAACTTCTGTCAGTTGCCTATAAAACTCCTCATCCGTCTCCTCATCCTGGTTCGGCAGTCTATAACAGACCCCGACCAGGAAGTTAGCCTTGCCGGCCTTCCCGCGGATCCTAACCCACAGGGATTCAACCTTATCATTCCCAGCCTGGAGTTCCACAACATCAACATCAAAAGATTCTCTAATGTAGAGAGCCACGCCACCACCCCCTCTGTGCTGCCTGTCCCTCCTGAAGAGCCGATAGCCAGGCATTGCAGCACTCCAGTCGTGGGAGCGGTCCCACCACGTCTCCGTGATGGCAACCAAGTCGTAGCCTGCCTGCTGCACAATGGCTTCCAGCTCCTCCTGTTTGTTACCCATGCTGCGTGCATTAGTGTAGATGCACTTCAGCTGGGCCATCGCCTTCTTCCCCGGCCTAGCCATTGTTTCCCCCGGCACAGCTCCAACAAGCCTTGTTTGAGCCCCGTCCCCCTTCTTTCCTAGTTTAAAGCGCTCTCTATGAGCCCCGCCAGCTCCTGGCCTAGGAACCGTTTTCCCCTTGGAGATAGGGACCCGTCTGGGGCCATCAGGCCGGGTGCCGAGTAAAGCTCCCCATGGTGAAAAAACCCAAAATTTTTGTGCTGGCACCAGCCTCTGAGCCACCTATTAACCACGTGAGCTTTCCATGTCCTCTCCGTGCCTCTCCCTTCCCCCGTAGGGATGGACGAAAACACCACCTGCACTCCCGCTCCCTCCACCAATCGTCCCAGCCCCCTATAGTCCTGTTTGATAGCCTTGAGGCTTCTCTTTTCAACATCGTCACTGCCAGCCTGGACTGTCAAAAGCGGGTAATAGTCAGAGGGGCGAACCAGGTTTGGAAGCTTCCTGGTAATGTCTCTGACCCTGGCCCCAGGGAGGCAGCAGACTTCCCTATGTGTGGGGGCAGGCCGACAAATAGGGCCCTCCGTTCCCCTGAGGAGGGAGTCGCCCACAACAATCACCCTTCTTTCCTTCTTGGTGGAGGCAGTCCTGAGGCGTGGAGTCAACTTCCTCACCTCAGGCATCCTCCTGGGTAGGCTTCCTACCTCATCCTCACCCGCCGGTCTCTCAAGCTCCAGGGCCTCAAACCTATTGTTCAAGGGCACCTGGGAAGGCGGCACCGGAAGGGGAGGGCATCTCCTGCGAGGTCGAGCAGGGACCTGTCTCCATTCCTCCTCAACTCGTAGGTCCCCTCCCTCTGCCCGATGGCGACAGGGCAGGGGGTCCACCCCCCTTTGGAGCGTCTCACCCTGGTCCCTCTCCCTCCGGTCCTGCAGGGAGTCGCTCCACCAGTCTATCTCCCGCTCGCACTCCCTGATATCCCTCAACCTCTGCACCTCCTCCTGGAGCTCCGCCACCATGCGGACCAGGTCGTCCACCTGCTCGCACCTCACGCAAGCAGTCTCTCTGCCCCCCGCCGATGGCAGCAAGAGGCTCAGACACTCCCTGCATCCGGAGACCTGAACTGCCGCACGTCTGGGCGGGCAGTCGGTCTGGGTGTGTACTGACTTCCTAGAGAAAGCACCGTGCCTGGTGGAGACCATCGCAGCCCAGCTGACGGGAGAGTGCCATTGGAGGAGTTGTCCCTATGGGCGGGTGTGAGCGCTCCGCCTCTTAATTGTCAGCTGGTTCACTATATCCCATGGAATGCAACTAGTGTTTTTATAACACAAAGTATCTGCATGGATGCTATGAGGAAAATGAACGATATGAGGAGAGGCTGGGCTGAAGACAATTGGTTTATCTAGGCTGGAGAAAAGGAGACCAAGAAGTGACCTCATTGCTCTCCAGAGCTTCCTGAGGAGGAGGAAGCAAAGAGGGAGGTGGCAGTCTCTTCTCACTAGTACGCGATGACAGGATATAATAGAAGTGCACAAAGCTTCACCTTCGGAAAAATGTCTTTACTGTGAAGGTGGTTGAACACTGCAACAGGCTTCCTAGTGAGGTGGTTGATGCAACAGGCTTCCTAGTGAGGTGGTTGATATCCTGTGCCCATCTGTGCTCAAGAGGCATTTGGATAATATGTTTAATAATATGCCTGAAGTGGTCAGGCAGTTGGACTAGACAACCTTTGAATGTCCCTCCCATCTGAGCTGTTCTATTCTATTCTATTCTATTCTATTCTATTCTATTCTATTCTATTCTATTCTATTCTATTCTATTCTATTCTATTCTATTCTATTCTATTCTATTCTATTCTATTCTATTCTATTCTACTTTGAAGAATAAAACAGGGCTTTCTGCACCCTGAGTAAAAAATCATGAAAGTGAGTTAATTGGATATAAAGCCTTCTGAACATTTCACCATGAGCAGATGAGAGTAAATTAAGCAGAAGTGAATGTTTTTTTCTGCACAATGTCCCATATGTTCATTACATACAAATTTCAATCTGGTATATGGGCATTTCTCTAAAAAGTAAAAGAATTAGGGGCATAAAAATGTATGTCCCCAGATGTAATACATCTGGCCAAATAAAATAAAATAAATAAAATAGGACATGGAGACTCTAATTTTAATCATTTTAATGCAAGATCTTCTTAGAATTGCAGAGCTTTATTTTCTCCTGGCATTTATGTTTGTCATCCAAGATATAATTTTGTATTGAATTCAGGAGGCTAAAAAATGTAACTTACTTATCATAGCAGGATTAATTTTCCTTAATATAGAAAGAGGTATAAATAAATAAAACTTCCTTAATAAAGAAAGAGATATAAACAATTAGTCTTTTAATATCAGATTCCAGGCAATGTATTTATAAAATATGTATTATCAAAAAACAATTAACAGGTTGATACATATTTTCCTGATAAAAGTAAACAAAATGTGTGGAAATCATACTGAGAAATGTTAGATTAAGATGTCGTATTGTCACGTTTCAACATTTCATACACACTATACAAAGTCATACAAAGTTGCACAATAGTATCTCATAAAACTATAATATTTTACAAAGCCAGTTATTTCAGGAAACAGTCTTAAGATAGGATTTAGCTGTATGAACAAAAAATAAACTACAGGCTAAGGAAACATTGAGAAGGGCAGACCTAATCTACATTTACGTCTGAAACTTTAATTTAAAAATCAAGCTGCTATGTCTATCTTGGCATACTCTGGCAAATTTAATGGTCTTACATTGTAAATCATTCAGTAAAATATACTTGTGTTTCAGAAAAATCATGGAATAAATATGTGTTGATACCAGCATTGTGTCATTCTATGTTATTTGGATTGGTAAAATACATAGCTGACAGCCAAATTTTACAAAAGGACAAAAATTACACCTGGAACCCAGATGAGTTTCTTAATTGCCTAACAAAATAATCTTTAATTTTGATGTGACAAGACTATCTGTCCTCTCTATGTGCACACATCTGATTTTTTCAATGAGACAGGGCATAAGATGAGGCATGGATTTAAAAACAGGCCACAGCATTAAGAGGAGTTATTTTTGCCGTCCCACTCCTATGTCCCCTGTGTAGACTGAAATTTTGAGTGATGAATGTGAGGCTGGGGCCCCATAGCTTTACCCTACAATGCCATGTACTAGAGTGGGAAGGAAGCATGATTTTGCTCCCAAGATTTTTTCCATATCCCTGGTCTGGCAGAAAATGCATACATTTGAATCACATACTTTCAGAGTTTAGGGCACGTTGCTGGCAAGAATATTGTTTTATTTATAAACTGAATATTTTTAGTATAAATGTTATTAACCAGGAATAAATAGAAAAGACAAACATAAAATTTATGGATGTGGGTAACAAACAGTTATGAGTACAAGGCATATCTCTAGAAGTTGAAAGCTGGTCTATTGAGTGTAGCTCAAAAAAAATAGCACTCTAATTAAAAGTTTAGGTCTTTGTATATTCAATAACATAGAAAATCACCACAACCAAACAAGATTGTTTTATGTTATGGTATGTTATGTTATGGTTATTACCAGCACTCTGACTGTTCTGTTTAATGGGAATTATGACACTGATTCTTTTTGTTGAATGCTTTAAAGATCTGTAGAACAAAAAGAAAAAAAGAAAAAGAAACTAAGCTTTATTGTAGAAGTAGATATCACAAATCTGCAAAATAAGCCCCAAGAGAATTAGACCTAAGAACATTGCCAAAAAAAGGTTCAGATCAACCTGAACCTACAATACATAGCAGTCCAAACCCGCAGAATTACTGAGGTTCAAAGGAAGTGACAGCTTGCTTTGTCAAACTGCACTATATTTCCCAGATCAACAAAGCTCCAGCTGACAGTTTGTCATTCCCAAACTCAGCAGCTGGAGAGCACCAAGGAGTACACAGCTTGAGTGGGGCAGCAGCTGAGTGTAAAAGAGCACAAGTTCAGTGCTGGAATAATATCAAAATCATGACACATCAGCATGCCATTTATCTGAGATTAAAGGTAACTCTTACGGAATATAATTAATGTACTTTTTTTTTTTTTTTTCAGACAGTTTTCCATTATTCTTGTAAACACTAAGCACCAGCAATTTAGGAAAAAGCCAAAAGCTTTATTGCTTCTTCCCTTCTTCTGTGTCAGTTAGCTGACCTTTCCCAAGAAGGCACCACTATGTATGAGATTGTTCTATTAGCAGAAGTTGAAGCAATACTGATTACTGAATATCCAAAGGCTGGAAATAGCAGTGAAGTTTTTCATGGACATTTGTAAGGATTTTCCAAGATGCACTGTGTATGAGACAGGTATTTCTCACTCTTCACTGTACAGATTATGTGGCCTTCCTTACAGACCCTACATTGTCTATGCTGGCATTTTTGGTCAGAACCCACTTCTATTCCTTTTCTACAGCTTGTCTAAAAAGGCCACCCAAACTTCTGACTGTTGTCTGATAAACTACTAAAAATAAAGTAATCACATTGGGGGTCTTTTCTTCCTTTGAAACTGAGTTTGCAAAGATTTAGACATTGAACTTACTTTAGCATCTGTACTAATAGTCCTAAATAAAATAAATACCTGTATTTTATGAAACACCTTTGAAGACCAGCAACTTGGTTTGTGATCTGAAATGTTAGCTGAACTGAAACAAGACCTTACCAAACCACAAAAAAGAAATGTGTGAAAAGAGAGCTTGAGGCTGACACACGAGCAAATACATTCACTGAAAAAAAAGTGAATTAAGTCTTAAAAAAACATCAGTCTGAAAACTAGGACCAGTGATGAAATTTTACTGATGGGTCAAACTGCTTTCATTTTCTCCTAGAAGTAAGTTGGTAAAGTACAAAAACAGGGTGAAAAAGTGAAGTGAAAAAAGTCACCAGACTGAAACAGGAAGGTGACAGATTTTGGGGGAAAAAACAAAATAAAAATAAATGAATAAAAATAATAAAAATAAATAAATAAATAAAATAAAACAAACACGTGCCAAAAAAAAAAAAATTAAGTGAGGATTTGTTGGAGAAGGCATGAATTAGAAGCTTTTTAGTCCACCACTGACATCAACAGAAATGTCCATGAAATCGTCATAGCATAGCAAAAATTGGACTTTTAAAGGAGAAACTGAAAACAATAAAATAACTGATAAAAATTAAAAAAAAATGCACATAAACTCAAACATTGGCAGAGATAACAGCTGGTCAATCAATTAATGATGAACTGAGCTGTTTATAGTAAATATAACCACAAACACAAAGCCACACTCATAAAGCCACAAACACAAAGTGAAAATTTCCTCTTGGCATGGGTGAGAAGGCTCATGAGTTTAAAAAAAAAAAAGACAAAAAAAAAAAAAGTCTTTTGGCAAAGAAATCATAACAACACAAAACACAGACACAAAACACTTTAGAACAGTTATGGTAGGTTCTGCTGCTGAATAAGAACATAAATCCTGCCAGATTTTTAAAGTTTTGTAGGCACCTAGAGACTGAGGTAGAGATATGGGGAATGCTCAGAGGTGCTGAGTGTTGACATAAACCCCCCATTAAAACTGACAAAATAGCTTTTTAAATCTACCTGTTATCAGTATATCAAAATAGCTTTTTTAATCTACCTGTAATCAGTATATTTCTGCATTCAGAGGGTGACCATGAAATCAGAGGAAGTGTATCTTCCTCTACATTTGTATAAAACATAAAATTACTTGTTACAAACCTTCATAAGAAGCTGTTTTATAACAGAGTGTGGCCACATGGACTCAATCAACAGTAGGAAACCAAACACTACCATGACTTCAACATACAAATGCACATGGATCTAACTAAATATTTGTAGGGGCATTTTGCGTACTATAACAACAAGTCCTCAGCAAAGTGACCATTTTTCTCGTTTTCATCTCAGATACCTTTTCTTGGGTCATTTCAGTGTTAGGTCTGATGTACTTGCCCAGATTGGAAGAGTTTATGAAAACAAAAGGAACAATTGGAAACGCACCAACACCAGATCCTGCTGGATTCATGCCTTATTCTCATGAAAAACATGAGCTCTCATCTTTGTATCTTATTTACTGTCTCCTGTTTATAATAGTAGAGCTACTCATAGAAAAATCATAGTTTTTGGCTCTCAGGTTACTGTACAAGACAGTGTCAATGTCTCTGCCATGTATTATTTCTAAATCAATGTGACAAGTCAGAATATAAATGGAGTTACTCACATGGGATAAATAAAATTGGCAGAGTCAGGTGCTGTAAAACTAACCTGGAGAGGAATAGGGTAAGTGCCAAGCTGCAGCTCACTTACAGGACAAGATTTTCAATAGTTCTGAGTTCCTAAGGGAGCCTGTTATATTCAAATAGGTGTTAAAAAGAACTGAATGGTCTTGAATAACCTATTCCATATTGATTATATCAGCCAGGAGGGAAAGATAATTGATCTTCTCAAATGCCGTGCAGCTCCAGATAACAAGATTACTGAAACACGAGCCAAACTCATATAAAATCAAACCAGGGCAAACAAAATGATGCCTGCCTTCAAATGCTTATAAAACAAAAAGCTGTCTCTCCGGGAAGATGACTAGTAAAAGAAAATCAACTCTAACTGAAGACAAACAAAAGCATATTTATTCGGGTATCAGAATATTAAGTGTTAAAGAACTAGCCTGGGGATGACTTCTCAGCTTCTGCTGTGTGTCTGTAAGACTCCTGGTGGGTAGCCTGGGCCAAATTTTGGAGTTCTATAAGTACACTGTATCACACTCTTATATTATTCTTCATATAAGCATTCATACTAGCCTTAGTAATTACTGTGCAGCATTATGGTGAGTTCAGTGGCTTTGAAACTGATCAGATAACCAAGTTAATTAACTGCTTCACAACATTTTTGAAAAACCAAACACACACTGCTCCCATGTGCTGTTCCTTTCTGAATTTCAAGCTTAGCAGCATCCAACAAGCAAACAGGATGTATGATAAACTGGAAGTTTATGCTACTCTTCTCTTCCTGCATAAATTATCACAATTAATATATTAATTTCAAATCATTGTGCTAATATCTGTTTTTATTATGGCATGAATTAACCTAACTTTACACGAACAAGAAAAGCAAGCAACATCCATTACCCTCTATACATCTAAAACTGCACTGGAAGAGTGCCAGACCTACCCTTTCTCTCTGTAAACCAAATTTACATTTGTACTTGAAATATTGAAGTAATTGTTTAGACTTTATAAGGACTTGTAACTAAACCAGAATTTCAGTGATTGCAGATCAGATGCATGTTCATGATGGTACCGTTAGTTTCTCAGCATGAAATATCCATCTTGTATCTAAATGATGCTAATGTGAAGGATTATAGATTCATGATATCAGAAGGTTATTGTGCCCTTGGATTAAAAGCTCATTTTTGAATATCATTGAAGATCCAGAAGTTTTTTCTTCAATCATGATGACACTTTTTAGTTGAGAAGTGGACTTAGCCCATTAGCTCTTTCCATCTTGAGGTAGTCAGGATATAAAAGATTTCTGCTCTCTAGTCCAAAATTGACAACATTACATCCAGTATTCCAGAAGAAGAATATTCTGATATCTTTTCAATTGCCTTATATCTCCTGACAACACTTGTCAAATTTCCGTGGTCATTTCAGTTGCCGAGATTTTAAATAAGAGTAAAGACTCAAAGAAAAATAAACTTCAGGACAATGTTTATTGTGGTATAAAATAAATGAAAGAAAGATACCAATCCAGGCCAGGAAATACTCTAACAATTCAAACTGCTGGGTGGATTGACATTTACATTTGTAAAAAGCTTTATAAATGGAGATTCATTGATTTATTTATTTTTTTTATCTGTAACCTGTATAATAATCTTGCACATTTCTGTCATGTATATGATAATACATGTAATAAATTCTGCAAAAATAACCAGAGATAAAAGCAAATTTCTCTGTCTCATTAAATTTATATTATGTTTTTGGTTTT
>NC_139723.1:18957450-19319382 GCF_964211835.1 Anser anser | reverse complement strand
ATACAATTTAATAGTCTTATCTCTTTACATTTGAGGAAAAGTAGATGTAGACGATATAAATATTAATGTAGCACCTTCAGGCAAAGACAGTGCACTTTAGAAACCTTAATTAGCATCTCAGAGAGATTTTTTCCAATAAATTGTCTGGTATTGCTGTGTGAATGACTTTAGATAGTGAATTTGCCCTCAGTTTTACTGGTAAATAAAATAGCTAAGCAGCAAAACAGGAACAAGACTTCACAGCAGTTTTAGAAGTAAACCTCACTTTAAGGCTGGTGACAGAATAGCTTTGTATAATAACAAGGGAGCATATCCCCAGCAATCCTGAAAGTGTTTTGTATGTGTAGGAGTGAACTGAAATTTGAGACAAGTCATGTGAAAAAAAGAAAAATGTGTCTCTCCCCCTCCTCCCCCCTAAATTTTAGCTAAATTCTCTTATTCATTGAAACTAAATCATAACCAGCTTATTTCAGAATCTTGATCTGACTGATAAAGTTCCATTGTTTTTCTTTTGTTTTTTGCTTTTTATTGATTTGAATTAGTCTATTACTTTGGGAATTTCACTCCAGGAGAGTCTTTCAGAAAGCTATAGTGATATTTCAGCTTTAGAGAATGATGTTAAAAAACCAACAAACAGCTCTGAGATTACATCCATCTGGATTTAAGTGAGTAAGTCTGATAATGGAGAGAGACAAAATCCCGCACCTGGAAATCAACGGTAGAAATGTCAACCTTGAAATAAAGGGTTGGTAATGTATCTTTTTCCAACATACATATGCTATTTCATCATATGCTCTCTCTTTTGGTATCCTTCTACCAGATTAGGCCACCAATAACTTCATTTCAGGGTTACTGGAAGGAGTGTTGTGGTCAGCGATACAGAGGAGATCATGTTGGACCTGAAAGTTCTTCTGTTCCTACATTTCATGATTCTGTCTGAACTTAAAGAAAAGTATGTATTTTCATTATGTATGAAGATAAACAGAAGTTTAAGCTGCTTGGACATAGCTATAAAGTTACTTAGTGGATAAGCAGTGGATATTTGCCCAGAGAGGTTGTGGATGCCCCATCCCTGGAGGTGCTCAAGACCAGGTTAGATGAGGCCCTGGGCAACCTGATCTAGTAGATGGCATCCCTGCCTATAGCGGGGTGCTTGAAGCCATTTAGTTAAAGCCATTTATTTAAAGTTTATCAGTTAAGTTGGAAAACAAGCTTACCAGATTTTGGTAAACATTTCAGTGAAGAGGCAAATTTAAGACTGAATCACATATACTTCTGTTTCTGTATTAGGTACATTTTGAAGTGGGGCTTCACAGTGTTGTAATTCCACCACACATTGTCCAGTGTGTTCTTCATATATTCTGCAACTGATTATCAAATTCACTTATCAATTGATAATATCCAGCACTTCTGTATTTATAAATTTTCTCTAACAATAAATACTTTCTAAAATTTTCATCTGTATTTTATTTCTTACATTAATTCTTGTGGAAATACAGATTATACATCTATTTCTAAAATGTGGAGAGTTTTTAACAGAAGTCCAAATAGTTTTGTCAAGTTGCCTGTACTGGAACCCTCAGTCCCAAGTACCACAAAATAATTGCAAGCTTCAAAGAAACATCTGATTGCTTTAAAATGCTGGAGGTTTTAAAAAGTAGAGATGCTGGTTTCCCAATATTTTATGTTAAATTTTGAAGAATTCTGGGGAATATTTTCCTTAATGTTACATATTTTTATAACAACCATTATAATGGGAAGATTATTATTGTTATTTTTAAATGAATTGGTAATTATCACTCTCTTTTTGGAACTGGACTGGTAATATTCAGTATCTAAGGGTTTGTTAAAAAGTTTGAGAATATTTCAACATGCTTCAAGGACAAAAGAAAAAAATCAGGTTGAATAGTGTTGCTTCTGCTAACCACTTCAAGTACTGATGTGGATCTGCCAATGTGGGGAATGTTCATATTTGCCTAAATACCTCTACCATTTTTTTAACTTTCTGGAGGTTTTGGCAAAAGCAGAATATACTGCTTTAAAAAGGAAGTGCATATGTAAAGTTAAATGATAAAAAATTTTGAATGATGTCTATTAATGTTCCCAAAAGACAATTTTTGTAAGAAAGAAAAAATATAAGAATGTTCTGAGTATAAAACCACTAACTGTTTTGATTGGTCTTCTATGATGTGTTAGATTTTCTAGAGATGTTTAAATTTGCCCTTTTTAGAAATGAAAGGAATGGAACTGGAGCTTTGTAGGAGGAAAGAGATATTTATGACTATCACAGTGTCTGTTTTAGCAAGATTTTTTATTTTATTTTATTTTATTTTATTTTATTTTATTTTATTTTATTTTATTTTATTATTTTATTTTATTTTATTTTATTTTATTTTATTTTATTTTATTTTATTTTATTATTTTATTTTATTTTATTTTATTTTATTTTATTTTATTTATTTTATTTTATTTTATTTTATTTTATTTTTACGCTCCCTCCCCTCCTCTTTTATTCCTTAAGACTTTGAGAGAAGTTCTGCTATTTTAGTATGTGCAACCAAAGGCTTCTTCTACATAAAATTCCACTATTTTAAATAAAACTATATCTTATGGTCAGCTTTAGAAAACTGCAGATTGTTTGAGTGATTCTTAGCACAACTAGGGATAGCAGCACTGAAGACATAAGAATATGCATGTGACCATCACAGAATCACAATAACATGGATTAAAAAAAAAACACAGCCATGAGTTTGGGCTTGCAAAGAGGTCCTTATTTAACAAATAGCTCCAGTCTCTTTTACTCGTTAGTCATAACCTCTTTGCCTCTTTTGTGCACGTGTCTAATTCTTGTTTTTCATTGCATTCTTGTTTCTAGTACAGTCATTAGAGTAGAATTATTAAAAGCCCTGTGTGATATAAATCTCATTGACATTGTGGGCTGTTTGTCAGAGCCAAGAAAGTGGCTACATATCTAAGAAAAAAAAAAAAAGTGTTTGGCTTAGACTTGTAAAAATTACAATCCTGACATAATTCTTGTACCAGAGATAACCTGCCAATATCACTCTCAGCAATTGCTTTACCTTTTCAATAACCAAACTGTGATGCTTACACTTTCATGTCTCAGCATGAGGTTTCTGCATCTCACTCTAGGCTGGTCCTATTATTTCTCCATAAAGGGTCTCCTTGCCTTGTTTGTAATGACTAAGCTGAAATATAGACATTCACTCCCAAGTTCTTCACATTAGAAATTCTCTTCCTAACACTGATTGTGGAAATTATTCTGAAGTCTTTTGGGTGGAATGACCAATTAAACTTGTTTGAGTGGCAGGCACTGGACCTTTTTTACATAAATCTGTTCGGTTACAAGTGAGATAGGTGGAGAATCAATGGATTTAATTTTAATGAAAATTCCTGTGGAGAGTTATTTGAAATCATACTTCATCTCTGAAATGGAATATAAACTGTTTTCCTGTTGCTCTTAATGTTTATGGGATATGAGTCAGTACACAGAATAAGATCTTTTCTAGGGGAAAAAGAAACCAATACTGTTTGGGAAAGAATAAAGAATGAGAAGAAATATCTCACCATCACTGTCTTAGGCAGCAGTTCTTCAAGCCGATTTCCCACCTGTGATGTGAAAATCTTAAAAGCATGCAACTTTTTAACACATTACTGGAGGATCCCTGCTCACTCTTACCAGCTCCTTGTAGAGGTGCAGAATGCAAGCAGTACACTTAGAAGGGTTTGCTGCAAGCCTGAGGCTCTCCAGGAAGCCCAGCTGTAGTGAACTTGTCTTTCTGGTCCTGGAAATTTTACTGGTGTATATGTTGTTTACCTCTGCAATTTCAGCAGGAGTCTGTAAAAGCCATTTCTCTTATGCTTTGCCACCAAGAGGGCATTTTTGCAACATTACCTCTGGATCATCTGTCAAAGTCACTGCTGTGCCACATCCTTATCATGAGGAGTCAATACCACACAGCAGCCAGCTTCCCCTTACAATGGGGTCAGTTTGATTTTGCTGCTTGGACAGAGCTCACTACTGGTATTCCCATATCCCCTGCTGTATACTGTCAGTCTAAAGATTTCCGAGGAGAGAGGGCCACTAAACACATTTTCCAACTAGCTGATCCTCTATTTGTTGAGAAACATTGATGGCAACTGTCTTCTCTAGAGAGTTTGTCCCTCTGATTTTTTGAACAATTTAATGGAGCATCTCCTTATTTCCTCCTTTTCCCCAGAAGACGTGAAAGAACTTTTCTTCCATGTCTATGCTTTCTTCCAGTACCCAGAAATGGTTAGTAACAGGATCTCTGCATTTTCTTTTGTTTAGAAGCACTGGTTTCTTTCTGTTTCATGATGGGGAAATTACATACCCTTTTGGCAGCCTGTGTGTGGGTGAGTATGCAGTGCTGAGAGACATCCCTTTCTTT
Source organism: Anser anser (assembly GCF_964211835.1). NCBI lineage: Eukaryota > Metazoa > Chordata > Aves > Anseriformes > Anatidae > Anser > Anser anser. Next base: position 19,314,952 of record NC_139723.1, on the reverse strand, counting down.
AGTCCTGATGAAATTTAAACATTTTGGTGATTTTCTTCCAGTCTGGGAAGATCTGAATGAATTTGAATTGCTCTGATATTTGTTTGAAATGTATCACTGAATCACAAAACTGAATGATTCAAAGAAAATTATACAGATTGGTTCATAACAATGAATGTTTACAGCTATCACAGGCTACTGATTCTTACTGTCTCACTTTTTGCTTTAATTAAGTCTTTTTACATTTCTTGAAGATGAACTTTCAGAAATAAATAAATGCAAAATGATGTAAAACAGTGTCTTTCCTCAAAATTTTGTGTCAGTTAAGTATATTGAAGTATAAAAATGGTGGTTATTGCCACAGCTAAATCCTAAAATATTCTGATGAAATTTTATTTTTATATTGCTAATCCTTGCCACTGAAGTATCTCTCCTGTAAACTGTTTAAAATAAGCAAAACAGATTTTAACCAAAACATTTTAAAGAAAATGAATAATATAGGCATTATCAGACACTTCACAAGTAAATCATTTAACATTTTAAAAATAATATAAGAAAAAAGGCACACTGCTAGCTATTGAATTTCCTAGGGTAGTGATAAAAGATCAACTGAAAATGAATGTGACCAATTTATGTGTATAGAGTCACTTCATTTTAGAATAATGGAACTGCTGCCTTTATTTAGCAGACTTATGCAAGACTGCAAGCACACAATCCAGGGATTCTGTTACTTTTATTTATCTTTTATTTTTTGAAGAACTGCCTAGAAAAATATTAAATCCAATTTTACTTGATCAGACTTTCTTGTATTCACTGTTACAATATATTTTGAAATAAATAAAAAAGTAGCATACTAGTTGAATGCCTGATAAAATAGTTGATAATTTTGATTGTATTATATACTAAGTTTACACAAACTACTTATATATATATACATATATATATATTTATTTTTTCTGTAAGTTGTATACACTGGCTGTTTTTCACTACAGAAGATAAATACTTATTGGTTAAGCTTTCTGCCATTTTGCTCTGGTCACTATATCAAAGCAGCGCCATTAATAGAATATGGTGAGAAAATTGGAACTTAACACTATTTTTTAATGGGATTTCTTTTAAGTTAATTAATAAGTAATACCTGCATGTGGTAATGCATAACAAATAGTACTAACTGTTTTGTATGCATCAGTTGAATTGGATACAATGCATTTTCTTTCCTTGTTCTCATGGAATCTGTAAATATAGGTTGACTTACTGTGATTTCTTTCTTATCACAGGTTGTAATGGATTTCAAAAAACTGCCCTCCAAGCTTTGATTCATACATAAATAAGAGCTAAAGACTTACGAGTACTTTGAAAATCTAAAGTACATTATATTGATAATTAATGACAATTTTTTAATGTGTTTGACAATATCTAGTGCAGTTTTTCTCACTTTCCTTCTTTAAACAAAGTAGAATAGATGGAAAAGTTTTCTGTTTCTTAAAATAAAATTTCTGGTCATGAAGACTGATAAAATACATGTCTGTTTGTAAATACTTTTATGTCTTTCCTATGACTCCTATAATTTAGTAACCTCATTTGTTATGACATACTAGCACAAAAGACTTAGCACTTCATAGTGGCAATGACTCTAGCAAAGTCAACTTCTTGAAGTGAGGGTCTGTTAGGTTACCTTCCTTTTTTTGCTGTGTTACTGGTAACCTTTTTCCAGGTTGGAAACAGATAGAAAATTGTTATGTGAAGGTGTTTATAAATGAAGTAAAACAGAATGCTGACTTTAATAATAATTGAAATTGGCATTTATCTGGATTTATAAAGAAGAAAGGTTTGGTTAGGGAAAGCCCAGTCAATAGGAAGAATCTTTACTCACTGTGCATTGCTGAATAAAATTTGTTGTGAATTCCCAAAATCGTAGTGAGAAAATTGGTCTGTGCATAGGACATGTAGATCTATATCTAGTCTGGGGCAAGTTCAATAATAATTTTATTGGCTAGCTCTGGGCTACGTGGATATATGTCTTACTTCCAGCCTTTTGAATTCCTGTAGTCTGTTTGCTTAAACTTTATAGCACTTCAGAGATGAGTCAGTCCTCTAACTTTGTGATAGAGGCCTTGAAAATGTGATGCAACTGTCATGTTTCCCTGTAAGTCGCTGGCAGATTAAACATAGACAAACCTTGAAAATTATATGTGTAGGAGTTCCTACCCTTTTTATGTAGAAATGCAAGTGTTACTCCCTTTCCCCCAGGCACTCTGTCCCCTAATTTCACCTTCGCTTCCCTGATTCCATGGTAAAGAAATCTAATAACCTATTCTCACCTAATTTGTCATTGATGGAAAATCAAACCTATACATGGCCCTTTCCAGAGCCAAAACATTGCTTATAAAATTTTGAGCACCTACCCTTTGATTTCCCGATATTCATAATCTATTTACAATATAGAAATATAGAGGCTGACAGAAACCTCTGTAGATCACCTGGTCCCACTTTCTCTTGAAAGCAAAATCCTAGTTTGGGTAATCCAGGTTCTGTTGAGATTAGCCTTGGATATTTCTGGAGAAGAAGATGGTTTCCACTTCCCCAGGAAACCTATTGCAGTAATTTAACGTAGTACTTAACTGCTATGGCAAACAGTATTTTTCTTATATCCAGACATAATTTAGTCTGAAGCAACTCATACCTTTTTTCTCTTGCCCTGTCAACATGATCACTTGTTAAGGGAACACCTCCAACTTTCTCTCTAACTACTTTTTAGGTAGTGAAAGACTGTGATTAGTTTCCTCTTTAGCCCTTTCTAGGCTGAACAAACCTCATATTTTAACTCTTTCTTCATATGTTGAGTTCTCCAGTCCTCTAATCCTTTGGTGTCTCTCCTCTGCTAGACCCTCCAGTTTTTCAATGTCTCTCTTGAACTAGGGGACCAACAATGGACATAGGATTTGAGACACACCCTGAAAAATGCCAAACAGAATAAGATAACCATGGCCCTTGGTGTGTTGGCTGTACTGCTGCTGAATTGGTCCAGGATAAGGTTGGTCTTTGATGTTGTCAGAACTCACTGCTGGATCAAGTTCAGCTAGCTGTTTTCTGAGTAATTTATAAAGATATTTAAAAATGCGGAAACCAGTACTGATCCTGAGGAGCTCTGCTTACCACTAGATACCAGTTTGAATTTGAGCCGCTGGTCACTACTTTTGAGCTCAGCTATTCATCTGGTTTTCCATGCATCTGGTGCTCCAACTCTCCAGTCAATATCTTATCATCTTATCATCAAGGATGTTGTGGAAGTCTCTGTCAAAAACCTTGTTAAAAGCAAGGTAAGTGATGTACGCAGTTTTTCTCTCAATCACTGTTGTCTCATCCTGCTCAGCAGGAGAGGAGATGAGTTTGTTTGTATCTCTGGGCCAGAAAGCATGACAAATCTGTCAGGGTCTCAACAAGGTTAAACTTTTACTGATAATTTGCTGAGGAATCATTAGAGGCTTGGCAAAAGCAAATCCATTCCACATAAAACAAAAGAAAAATGATAGAGAGGAAGAGAGATAGAAACAGGGATGGAAATAGAGAGATATCACCACCTGTGGATGCCGTGTTGTCTTGTTCACTTCAGGTTCTCAGGTGGCAGGTGTGAACCAGGGTGCTCTAGCATCAGAATTTTAAAGCTTAGTCCCTGCCTCTTTGGGCAGGTCCAGGAGTCCTGTGCAACCCTTTCACAGGCATACATGTTTCACATTAGGGAATGCTCAGGAAATGGGATAGTTCTCAGGGTCCACTGTGGTCTTCTGCATCCCTTCCTATTTCAGGCACAAAATTTGTCAAACGGCTTACTTTTGCTGTTGCGGTGCAATGTGGAAATAAGTCGAGAGAGACACTGCCCCACCTCCATGACACCAGCTCCCTCACCTTAGTTCCCTTTTAAGGTGGATAAAGCATAATAAAAACTGCATTGTGTTTGCTTGGGGCTTTACTCCACAACTGAGAAATTTCTTCCATTGTAGAAGACAATCAGGCTGGCTACACATGATTTACCCTTGGTAAATTCATGTTGTTTTTTCCCATGCACTTTCCTGTGTCTGGAAGCAGCTTCCATGAGGACCTGCACCATAATCTTTCCAGGGACAGAAGTTAGACTGAATTGCCTGTAGTTTCCCAGATCACCTTTTCTGAACCTTTTGTAGGTGGATGTGATATTTGCGTGTTTCATGTCACCCAGTATTTTCCCTGATCTCCATGACCTTTAAAAGCTGATAGAAAGATAGATTTTTGAAGATGTCAGCTAATTGACATGTAATATAGTGATATACTGCAGTACTTTTCTGCAGTGGTACTTAGTAGAAATGTTGGTCCATTGCCAAGAAGCTTGTAATTCAGTCAATAGGATATTTTATCCATTTTTCAAAATGAAAAATTGGGGAAAATCAAGTTTTTTCTGAATTACTGCATTCATCATCTATTTTTTTTATTTTATTATTATTTTTTTAATCCGGGAAGTTCAGAGGAAAAACACATTTCTTCAATTGGCAGCAGCAATGCAATCCATAGGAGACAAAGCAGACCTAGTCAATGTCTACGTAGTATACAGATATTGCTACACCATATATAATCACTGGCATAGCTCACCATCACATCAGATTTTCAAGAGCTAAATATATAGCTCAGTATGAGATACCTAATCATGAAGTTGGGTTGCTATCATTGTTCAGGTACCCATATCCTTCCCTGCAAGGTCTGTGTCAATTACTTTTCAGAAAAACTGTAATCACCACCAGGATTATGATTAGTGTAAAGCAATCCATTTCTCAGCTACCGAAGTATATAGACACATATTTGGAAAGAAACATGCATATAAAATTTGCTGTAATCTGTTGCCTGATCAGCGTGTAATTCTGCTTCATTAGGACAATATAATGTGACCAGGTAAAAATGGAAACCTTGATATTCTTTTGTTACTGCAGACAGACCCTATCCCTCTGATCTACTGCAGCAGCAGAACAGAAGTTAATGTGACTGCCTAAGACACAGGTGAAAACACAGTTTCACCATATCCTTTTTTTCTATTCCTCAGCTGCATTCTGTGAAGTCAAGACATGATTATTATTATTTTCTTTCCAGGTGAAAACATACGTTTTTTCAGCAGTTTATGGTCTTCTGCATAGCTCAGGTGTAGAGTCAAGCACGTTGCCATGATAATCTGAAGTGCTACTCATCCCTGCTTTCTGCCTTCATATTGCAAAGAAGGAATAGAAAAAAACAGAACAAGATACAATAGCTATGCAAAAACCTGAGCACAGGTTTCTGGAGGCCCAGCAACAGGAGTCCAAACAAATGTCACACTTAACAAAGCAGAAGTTATGTAGTCTACCCGGAACACATGTTCCTTCTAGAAAGACAGGCAGAAGATGACTTATAAAAAACTTATATTGATTTTTTTTCTATTGCTCTGTTTTTACTGTTAAAGAAAGCTCTTTAACTCATAATTAGTAATGGCCTCGTTTCTTTATTCCTGAAATGTAGACAGTGAACTGATGCTTAATGTATTGTGTGTGTTCCTGCAGCGGGGCAGTCAAGTGTTTTAACTTGATGCATTAAATAAAAAATGTCACTTTAATATATATTATGCATTTAGAAACTTTAGACTTTTTGTTTGTTTGTTTATTTGTTTGTTCTCCCACTGTTTGATTAGGAAAGATTTAAATGTTATCACTGTTGCAGATATTTTCCTGTGTCCATTACTGTCACTTATCAATCTTTGGCTTGTTAAAACTTTTTGATATGTTTGAAGTGTGATTTAGTACACCAAAAATGCAGACTAGTTCTTGTCATCTGCATATTTTTGTACTAATTTGACATGTATTAGAATACCTGAGAAATTTAACATAAGCTTTTAAAGTTTTATAACATAAAAACACATAACTTAACTGACCTACCAAACCATGAAGAAATGAGCTACATAGTTCAGCTAAATTCTGATTACTCTAAGTCTCATAGATATTCTGATGGAAGAGAATTCTTTTACTGTTATTTGACTATGGAGATGGTACAATTTATTTCATACTCTCAAGTCTGAAGATCAAGGATGAGAAAGTCATATTATTCCTGTGGAGACTGAATCGTGTGAAACTATTTCCAAAGTAAGAGAAATACTACAGATACTTGAAAGGCCATGTTTGTCTGATTTTCTCAACACTCCTGACTTAGATGTGTCTTCTCATTAACCCTGACAAAGTAAAGGCCTTGTTGGTTTCCTGTTGACCACTCTCACTCTCAACATGAAACGAAGTAGGTAACACATATGTAAAATATCTGAAGATATATATTGCATGTATTAATGTTATATTATTGATATAATATTTTATATATCTATATCTATATCTACATATACAAACAAATTTCCAGGCTATAAATGTGAGCTTGACACATACAATGAAAAAGCTTATTCAACTTTTACTTCCATCTTCAAGACAGTTTCTAGAATATGTGGAAGGGATCCAGACGCTGAAATATCTGACCCGCACTAGGGTGATTGTGGAATCCATTTCCATCAGAGAGAAGAAGGAGATGGCTTCTTTCTAGCTGGTTAGGTACAATACAGAAAATCCCTTAAAAAATTAATGAAATGCATGTGGGTGTTGTTAATGTTATAGTTGAACCTTTCAGATTCTTTGACACTTTATTCTTCTGCTGCCTTTTGTCACACTTTCCTTCTTGCTTTATTTTAAGAAACAGACCTATAAGTGAAGCTTAAAGAGTAACATTAATTTGTCATAGGCATGTCAGAATATTTTATATAGTCTCATATATAGTTGGAACCACAGATTCAGAAAAAAATATTTCTATTTGTTGATGGCTGGGACTATGACAGTTACTGTAATGGCTTCTGTGCTTTTTGCTGCTAAGCTTTGATTGTTTGCATATGTGAAGATTTTTTTTTTTTCTCGATCATCATATGAAAGCTTTTATTATTGCACAGTTGAATGGATGAAAAAGAGGCAGGGTGAAGCAGATTTACATAAACTAATAGAAGAATCTGGTCTGATACTAGGTTCTGATCTACACTTTTGCAACTGTTTTGCAGCAACAGTATTGCTATACAGATGGACTTCTGTGTGTTTATTAACTTATATTTTTTCTCCTTTCAGTGATGTTTTTCAGTGTTCTTGCTCAGCATTCTTGCATATTTTTACAGTTTTTAAGATACAGTCCAAAGTTACTTCTGGACTTGCTTGTACCAAATGATGGTTTTTAGTGTCTTTTCTTTAAATTTTCATGAAATAGATAAGAAATTCTAAAATAGAATTCATGATTGATAATGGAAATTAATAGAAACAGTGAATACATTTTAGGGTAATACCAAGCCCTAAAAGGAGGTACAGAGAGTTTCACCTGAAAATAAGATTACTGTATGCAGTTGTAAAAACATCTTATAAAATGATCTATGAAGAAGAAAGCCAATATGCACTTCTCAGGTTTTCATACCCCTTAAGTTAGTTTATTTTTAAGTCTCCTTTTGTATATGTTTTTAGAAAAACTGAAGAAAATACCAGTCAGGAAATTTTACCACATCTGTAGATGTTATCTGGATATTTTTAACTCGTAAAATGCACGTTAGGATTTCACAAGATATTGACCATATCACATTTTTCAAATGATTCCTTCTGCTAGTAATAAGGTTGCTTATAGAGGAAGAAAAAATACGTGTGATGTTGATGAAAAGAAAGAAAGCTTCCTTGCAAAACTATGAAGGAGAAAGATTAGGCCACAAGTAAATGCCACAATATTCAGAGCATTTGAAACTGAAACTTTGGTGTGTACTATGGTACTTTCAATACAATCCCTCGACACAGAAGTTTTTCTTCTATGAGAGCTCTTAGAGCACATTGCAAAACCCAGCTAATTTTTGAGGCTTTGACAAGATAGGAGGCTTATGAGGGTGACTGCTGGTGACAGAGTGGAGAGGATGAAAATTGTTTTACATTAGTTATTGCATGCTGGCACTCTGTAGGAGTTGTCAGAACCGAAGTAACAATTGTACTTTTTAATTGAGATTAAGGGTGCCTAGAGGCTTACAGATGAGCTGATGTAGCTTCAGATATGCAAACAACAAGATATTTTTAGCATGTATTATGTTTCTCAGGGAATTGTTCATATAAAGAAAAAGGTTCCTTTTCTTATTGACATAGACAAAACCACAGGGTTTATTTGTAGAACACTCTGTGTAATGGAGTTGAATAAATTGCTTTTGTCACCACAGAGAAGCATGTAACACGAGAGAGGATTACTTTCTTCTGTGCCAGGACAGAGGCACTAGGAAAAAGTAACTTAATGCTTCACTTTTAATCTCTGAGGTTCCTGTGTTGTGATTTAGTTAGGTGCTTGTGCCTGGATGTTAAAACTGATGCAGGGCTGCCTCCAAGCCAGAAATCAGTTAAAGATCCTTCCAGACAACCTATGTGATGTGTTCAGAATGGGTGATTACAGTATATCAATGGAAGATTGTGATGGTGGGTCAGACCTGTGCTACCCCTGTCATAGCTGTATTTCCAACAGATAGAGTCACAGAGTCATAGAATGTCTAGGAAGAGACCCACAGGGATTATTGAATCCAACTCCTGACTCCACTTAGGACAACCTGAGTTAAACTATGTATCTCAGAGTATTGGCCAAATACGTCTTGAACATTAACAGACCTGGGGCCATGACAACTTCCCTGGGGAGCCTGTTCCAGTACCCAGCCACGCTCTGTGAAAAACTTTTTCCTACCATCCTGTCTGAACTCATGTCACTTGCTCTTCTTAAATTGGTGGTGATTGTCCAGTGTTCTAATCTATCAAGACCTTACTGTAAAGGCCTCTGTACCCACAAGGAGGTCAATGGATCCTCCTAATTTAGTATTATCCACAAACTTAGTGTGCTCTCAACTCCTGTTTTCTGTCATTGATAAAATCGCTGAAGAGAACTGTCCCTAAAGTTGAACCTGCCATATTAGTGAGGCTGCCAGCCTGATGTTACCTCATTTACTACAAAGTAAATAAATAAACATCCAAAGAGTGAACCTGAGCTTCAAACAATCTGTTACCCATTATATTTTGTACATGTCTATACTTTCACAGAAGGATACTGTGAGAGAAAACATCAAAAGTTTTGCCAAAATAGTAAGAATAAAAAACAAACACTTCCACTGCTTTCCCTTCATCCACTAGGTGGGTAACTTGTCATAAAAGGAAATTAGGTTAGTAAGGCAAGGAGGGTATGAGTTAGGTCTTTGTGAACACAGATATGCTCTCTTTTGTATCAAAACAGAATTTCTCTGCTTGGTACTTGCGCTAGGGCTTGTTGACCATTTTCTGCTTCTCAATGTTGTCTGCATAAAGTGTAAAAGTTGTGCTGGTTTTGGTCATCGTGTCAGGAAAATAATCAAGGAACAGTTTCCAGTCAGTTCTTTTCCCAAGTTACAACCAGTGGATACCTGAAATCACAGTAGGAAAAGAACACCTTTTGAAGAAAATATGTATGCTTTTTGCTTCTTTTTGATGTTGGTGATAATTTTTTGGAGATTCGAGCCACATCTCGTGTTCTCAGATTCAACAATAAGGGGAAGGAATCTTTTTTTTTTTTTTTTTTTTTTCTGCTGTAGGTTGACTGGATCCACCTGGTATTTATAATGTATATGTTGTTGTCTGTTCCTAACTATGAGACAGAAAGATTTATCTGAGACCATAAAGATAAAGGTAAGTGGAGATATTTTAGTATTAATTTCATGTTCAAGCTGCTGATTTGGGAGTAAGTATTGGTCAGGGGACGTATAATAGGATCAACATAAAACATTCTGAATGCAATATGTAAGAAGAACAGTCCTATTTTATGTGACATTATTGGTGGCAGCTTTCTGGTGCATAAGTCATTGAGCTGTAGTTTTAAATTTACAGGCACACTGTGAGATATGCGCAGGATACCTCTTCTCCACACATCAATGGCAGTTAAAGAAGGAAAAAGTTTCAAGAGATGGAAACATTTTTGATTGTGGCTTTTGAAAACCAACTGAAAGAATAAAATATGTTTAATGATAATGACCACAAATGATGTCCTCTGCTGGAAAGGTTTTTAAGGCCTAACTAGTTTTGATTTAATTTACCTTTTATTCATATTCTTACACTTTTGGAGCTTTCCAACAGGCTGCATGTTGAAAACATGAATCAGTATAATGTAATCTGTTTTGCTTTAATAATTTTTCCTTCCCTTTCCTCTTTCCTTTTTCTTCTTTTTTCTTTCCCTCTTCCTCTTTCATCTTTCCCCTTTCCTTTTTTCCTTTCTCCTTTCTCCTTTCTCCTTTCTCCTTTCTCCTTTCTCCTTTCTCCTTTCTCCTTTCTCCTTTCTTCTCCTTCCATTTCGCTTTCCTCTTTTCTCTTTTCCTTTTCTTCCTTTCCCCTCTCCACTTTCCCCCTTTTCACTTTCTCTTTCCTTTTTCCCCCTTTCCCTTTCCCCTTTTCTATCAAATAATGAAAGAAAATAAAATATGTTCTGGAAAGTAAGTTTTCTGTTTAAATTTCAGAAGAAGTTTGATACATGAACAATTTCATTCCACCTAAATATCATCCAGATTTATACCATACTCAATGAGAATAAGTCAAAATGCTTATAAATGCCATCAATTGACTTGCTGGCTTGAAAAAGTTTGAAAGTGTTTGCATATGATTTTTGTAATTCCTGATTAGTAAATCTAACATGTGGGAAGGACACAGACTCCAGTTGGCTCACTAAAACCAGGTAGATATGAAACCTGAAAATGAATAGAGAGTTTTTTTAGTTTGTACTTTTTAATTAAAATAATCAAGAAAATACTTCTGGATACTTCTGTCCCACTGTGTCCAAATACTCTTCTGTTGTGTTGCAGTCTTTAAAGTCATTCATAGAAGTGTAATCAAAATCCAGAGAGCAGAATCAAATTTGATCAAATATTGTTTATTAATATCAACTCAGTATTGCTCATTTTTTTTTGTCAATACTAATATGATAAGTATTAGTTCACCTGATTTGAACAAAACCTGAAATTTATACCATCATTTTCTGATCTGGATTTTCATAGTGTTTGAGATTCTGACATGGATGAACAATAATAACTTGGGGAAAAAGAAAAAAAGAGTAAAGTCAATAAGGAGGAAATAGAAATAATAATTTATTAAAGCAGTCTACTTCTGGAAGAGATATGATTTTAATTTGACCGTGCATTTCAGAACAGCACAATCACCGGACTGCTGTTTAGTTCTTTTGGAGCACTGCCAAGCCATTACATCATCTGTGCTTTTGCCTCAGACCTCCGTTCACACAATATTGGGAAAGCTAAAACATCAGAAAATTTGACTTCTCTATAGGAAGAGGCAAACATGAATGTCGTTAATGATTGTTCTATTAAAAAACACTGCACTGTGTGTACTCTGCAGACCCATCTGTTGTAGAAAGCCTGATTTGGAAATGAAAAACAATTTCTTTTTTTCTTTTTTTAATCTCTTAATATCAAGTTAACAGTTTCTCAGGTTTCAGTAGGCAACTTCTTTTTTTTATTATTATTATTCCATTATGATTCTTATTATTGTGAATATATTATTATTAGTTTTATTATTATCTGTAAACACCAGTCCATTATAAAAGTTGCCTTATCTGTGTGTGGCATTTGCAACTTGAAACAAGTCTTATTTAAAAGGTAGAAAAAAGAACATTTTGAATGCTTTTTTTTTTTTTTTTTTTAGTACAATGTTTCTATTCTAGTGTTTGAACGGCAATGTTATTTAATGTACAGTTTAAAATGTTTTATATCAAGTTGAGTCTTATATTGATACATTTCATTAAATCTACAAGACTTTCCTTCTTGCCCCATTATATATACCATCATGGAAATTACCAGTCTGTGGCTTAAAGTCTTAAAGTTATATCACTAATAATTGAGCAGTTTCTTTCAATACCAAGTATAATTTAAAATGAAACATAGCAATTTTCTCTGCCAATTTCAGATCTTGTAGCTGGAAATGGTCCCAAAATTGCAAAATTCCTTTCCATCTGACAAACATTGATTTTCAATGATGTGTTCCAGCTAAGAAATAAAACCAAAACCAAACAGAAGTAGCAAAATGCCAAGGAGTGAATGAGTGATATTTAGAGGATTAAACCAAGACAAATAAAGCAATTTAGTCTATTAACATAAGTGAATTAAAATATATCCTGGTATGTTAAGTTTTCAGTCAGACAAAAATATAATTGCAGCTTTGTCTATATCAGACTTTACTTTCACATTCGACTATACAGTCACAGAATAAATATAACCCATACAGAATTTAAGAAACCACACTCTGACATATTGGGTTTGGTTCCCAAAATATGAATGTGTTTATGTCTTTTCAGCCATTGAGAAAAAGGATTAATTCTCTTTCTAACAAACCCCCCAAATGAGCTTGCTTTTCAACAACAAACAGCCCATATGGTATTTCAAAATGAATTTTAAAATTTGCGTGAGCTGTCTTATCCAAGTGGATAGTAACCATCTGGTTTTCTCAATAAATCAATATGCATCAAGCAATGTAGATAGAATTCTAAAAGCAAAGGAAGGTACTTGCAGTTGCTAAGCTTCTTAGCCACTATTTAGTCAAAAGTCATTGAGCTCAAATAATGTCTTTTATACTTTCAATAAACCTGGTACTGAAATGCACACTATTTGTTCCATTTTTTATATAGCCATGAAAGCTCCTTACAGTCAAGCAAATTGGCCATCAGAATCAGCAGTTGGTATTATAAAATGATCTGACTAAGTTATTATGTTATTGATTCTTATGCTGAAGTGAGATAGTTTCTCTTGAGTGATACTGCAGCATCTAATGTTAAAGCCTCAAACCTGGTATCTCTGAGGATGATAAACATGTCACAAGCTTTACAGGTCCTCAAATTTACTCTTTAAAGAAGAACCACTGTTTCAGTGCTGTCATGGTTGAAAAAAAAATTGCCTTCCAAAGATGACATGACTAAGACATGAAAAAATAAATCCAGTCAGAGGCCAGTCACTGGCTGTGTACCCCAGGGCTCAGTAATGTGGCAAGTTCTCTTCACAGAATCATAGAAGAGAATCATAGAATCATTAAGGTTGGAAAAGACCTTCAGGATCATTTGGGTCATCCATCACCCTGCTACCAATATCACCCACTAAACTTCAATGTCTTTATCATTCATCTGGACAAGGGGATTAAGTGCACCCTCAGTAAGTTTGCAGATGTCTGTGGAGTAATTGCCTAAAGTAACTAGGATATTAAACTAATACTCACATTTTAAAGAAAATGTACAGCATTGAAGAAGCTTTTAGGGTAGGACGTAGCTGCATTACCTGAGCATTCCCTAGGCTTCCAACCTTAGATGCTATTGCATTAGGGGGACCTGGTGTGCTGACTCTGAGGAACAGTATGGAGTGTAGAGTGGAGTGGAGACACTGCAGCTAAGCTCTGTGACAAGAGGGGGACTCGATTGTTCTTGTGCACACCGAGATTGATAAGGGGCATATTTGCTACCCTGAGCCAAAGACCTGTCATGTTTTCGACAAAATGCTGTACTCTAGTGAACTTTTGCTCATTATAATATCATTATAATACCAAAACAAACTTCAATCCCAAAAGCTACCTGCCATGTGAATACACCTCACTGAGCGCAGGCTCTGAATTTCTCAGAGCCTATACCTTTAAACGAAAGCAAGAAAACTTTTTACCAGTCATAACCAAGATATGTTTGACTAGAGTCACTCAAGCGCCACCTAAAAGATAGAAAATAATATAAATTGGCTTAAGAGAAAGGGGATGTTAGGGAAGATAACATTACGAGGGAAGATACCAACATGAAGGACACTTTCTGACTTCTGGGATCAGCCGATGGGCTGAGCCTCTCTTCCTCCCACATTGGGATGCTGTGGGGTAAGATTTGAACACTTGGATATACCAGGTATCTCTGTGGAAACTTAGAAATCTCTAGAGTCATTGTGCCTTTAAACACATTAATAGCCAGGCTATGTATTTCACGCATACCAGCTTGCTTTTGCAGACAGTGAATTTATTGCTGGCAATCCAAAGAACCTGTGTACCTGTTGCTGTAATAAATTGCACTTAATTTCATTGTTCCTAGCTGTGATAGTTCTCACTGAAAGTGAATAGAGAGAGGGCATGCTACGCCGTTGGTGAATCCGTGACTGTGATAGTTCAGTACGCTGAATCTTTCCTTGCTTCCTTGCTTCCTTCCTTGCTTCCTTCCTTGCTTCCTTCCTTCCTTCCTTCCTTCCTTCCTTCCTTCCTTCCTTCCTTCCTTCCTTCCTTCCTTCCTTCCTTCCTTCTTTCCTTCCTTCCTTCCTTCCTTCCTTCCTTCCTTCCTTCCTTCCTTCCTTCCTTCCTTCCTTCCTTCCTTCCTTCCTCCCTCCCTCCCTCCCTCCCTCCCTCCCTTCTCTCCCTTCCTTCTCTTTGTTCTTTTTTTCTTTTTTTTTTTTTTCCATTTTTTTTAAAGGAAATGCAAAACCCTTTCTCTGCATACCTGAGTGACAAACATGAATGTGAAGGAACCTTTGGTCTCAGAATCCAGTAAACATCTTGCAATGAGTAGACCATAAAGTTCTATCAGTTATTTCCTGAGATGCTACTTCTGGTTCAGTTCTGCACAGGAGAGCACTTTAAATTTTCATTGGTAGCTTTCACCTAAGCAAAATTCAATATATTATATAAAATGTTCTTTAATTTCTTCCTGGCCTGCCCTTCTGCTAACTACTCATCTGTGGTCTCATCATTCTTCCTACTCAACTATTACATTGCTAATATTGCATTTTACAACAAGGGTCATTCTGACTGAAAGAAAATTTCACTTTATTTAGAGAAATGCAGCAGAGTGTTAGCTAACCAGTGAGAATTTCCCACCCTCAACCTCATGACAGTCAGTTAAGCAACACAGAATTGCACGTGCCTCTGGTAAAGTCTATGTGTCTGATAAGGTGTTGTAAAAAAATCTGAAATAATGTATGAAAGTAAAATTTTAAAGTGTGGGAACTCTGTGATCTTTTTATATTTGATTCACACTAAGCTAAAGAGGAAAATTTCTTTTATAGTCTGAACAGGACTGAATACATATGAATTATTTTCATTTGTCCACCTGTGCACAGAACAGCAGTTTTCTGAACTATTTGTATTCCTTGTGTGTCTTGATAATGATGAATGTTCCAAGTGGTTTTATTTCCCATCTTGGAACAAAATGTTCCTCTAGATCTTCTGTAGGATGTTACAGACTCTTACCCATTATGTATTAAGAAAATATTTAACTTGGTGATGAAAAGCTCTCCATTTTTTAAATTAAACTCACTGTGTTAAAAGTTGCATAATATAGCTATTTTTTTTTTAAATTGTTATTTTCGTAGCACTTCATTTGTAATAAGGAGCTTAATCCCAGTGATAACTAAGGGTGAAATTTGGGTGAGACCCTATACTGTTTGGCATCCTATATACACATATGTCCAATGTTTGATAATGATCACCTGAGTTGAATTCTAATGTTATGTGTGTGGTGAGTGCATGATTGGAGTAGGACCACAGAGTTAACAAAAAATCCACTTAGATTTTCTCTGAAAAAGTAGGCTGTGATAACAACAAAAACTGAAACGTTCAGGGAAGTCTCATGTCTGGTCCTAAGTTAGAAAAGGATTTTGCCTTGTAGACTGTTGACATTGCATGCAGGTAGACCTGCCATTTTTCAGCTTTGTGAGTGAAGTGATTTCTATAATTTATTATAATATATTTATAATTATTAATATATTCTGTTTTAATGCAAATAAAAATCAGAACAAAACAAATGAACAAAAACAAAACAAAACCCAACCAACAAAAAAAAAATCAACCAATCAACCAAAAAAGAATACCCCCCACCCAAAAAAAACCCACACCACACCACAAACAAGCAAACAAACAAACAAAAACCCTCAACAAATGCAAATTATAATTAAGGCACTACAGAGAAATCTTCATTTTGGGACTAATTTTAATCAAGTTTTTGACTATTGTGAATTTTTATTTTAAAATCTTTTAGGGCTGTAAAAGTATGTTCCTACTTCAGGTCCTGAGAATACAGGAGAATTCATATCCACTGCTCCCTGAAATAGGTGTGTTTCAAAGGAAGAGATTTTTGTTTTGTTTTGGTTTTTTGAGAGTAAGGAAGTTGTGATGTAAACAACAATGGAAAGACATGCTAATCCTAGTTTTGATAAAGTGGTGGGGGTAGAGGGAAAGATATTGACCAGAGAATTCAAGATTTTTTGGGGGGATAATTAATAAAAGCTTTGATAATTCACAAAGTCTTTAAGCTGAAGCTGGGTGACTCCATATGACAGTGATTTGGAAGGCGTACACCTGGGAGCCATATCTGTTACTCCACCCACTAACTGGACAACTAACAAGTTGGCATATGCCATTCCCATTCTCTAATATTTTCTCTAGTATTAAAGTCAAAGTAGGCCTACAACTGTTTTGGAAAGCAGTTTCATAAGGACCTAGAATCTGAAGTGAAATTCAAGGGATCAGTTCAGATCAGTTCAATAATATCAGCTATATCCATGAAGGACCTTCTAGGTTAACAGCAAATTTTTATCATCATTCATGACATTGTGGGAAATCAGTTTAATGATTCACAAGAAATACATGAAATATGATAATGTTTTCTGTTGGTGACTAACTTTTTTCCCCCTTTGGTCCAGGACAACTTCAGGAATATCATCTGGTATAGGTAATTATCTGTGGATAAGGGCCATGAAGACATGAATAAGCAATGTCAGGAGAAGAAAGTAAGGATAATGGTCAGGTAATGTTTCACCGATGACAAAATGTATCTTCTCTTCCTTATAGTCATATGTTTCAAAGAAAACTTGAGTTCTCATGCTGACCTCTTCCTAGCCTTTTTCCTACTTAATTCTGGGGCTGTAACTAGAAATAAAATTAAGGAATACTATTTTTTTTTTCTTTCAGATTAGGAGTATATATTGCTTTTAAGCAGCAGATTTCAATGTATTTATTAGATTTTTAGAAATTATTTCCACCTTACTCAAAGCGTTTTGTAGTAATATCTTCAGAGTTTGAGAGATGATTTCAAAGTATCTTTTCAACAGTTTTTTGGTTGACTTACTGGTCTCTCTCTCTCTCTCTCTTCTCAAATACAGTTTCTTACGAAAATATATCTAACCGTGCTACTTTTCAGGAAGGAAGAGGAGAAAGGTATCTATACGACACAGCTGCAGAAGCAGATTTGATGAGCAGTTTATGAAGTCCAAATTTAGTGATAGAAATAAGTACTCCTATTTATAGATCATTGCAAAATCAAACCACACTGGATATCAGAAATATTGATGAAGGTATAAGAATATATTATTTTGTTGTGGTTTAAACCATCAAGCAGCTAGGCACCACACATCTCTTTGCTTATTCACCCCACTAGAATCACAGAGTCATAGAATGGTTTGGGTTGGAAGGGAACTCAAATATTATCCAATTCCACCCCTGTTGTCATGGGCAGGGACACCTTCCTCCAGACCAGGTTGCTCAAAGTGCCATCCAACGTGACCTTGAACAGTTCCAGAGACAGACCATCCACAGTTTCTCTGGGCAACCTGGTCCAGTGCCTCACAACTCTCAGAGTAAAGAACTTCTTCTTAATGTCTAATCTAAATTTACCCTTTTTTAGTTTAAAGCCCCCCCACCCCGCCTCCTCCCTCCCCGCCCCCCCCCCACCCCCAGTGGGATGGTGGAGAGAACCAGAAAAAAAAAAAAAAGGGTAAAAACTCATGAGTTGATAAAGACAGATTAACAGGACAGAAAAGAAATAATAATGTGTGAATATACAGAACAGGTGATGCTCAATGCAGTTGCTTTGTACCCACTTGGTATCCAATTGGTCAATGCCTAGCAGACCCTGAGCAGCAGCCTTCACCACCGGGACAACTCCTCCCATATTTATCGTTCAGCATGACATCATATGATATGGAATATCACTTTGGACAATTTGGGTCACCTGTCCTGGATCTTTCCCTTCCCAGCTTCTTGTGCTCTTGCATCTTGTGTCTCCTTGCTGGTGGGACAGCACAAGAAACTGAAAAAGTCTTGGGTCTATATAAGCACTGCTCTGCAGCAACTAAAACATCAGTGTCTTATTGGCATTATTCTCATCCTAAATTCAAAACAAAACACCATACCAGCTTCTAAGAAGAAAATTAACTCTATCCCACCTGAAACCATGGCATAAGGAATATTATTTGGTGCTCTGATACTCAATGACTCAATGAGAAGAGCATGTTCTCAGTAACTCCCTAGATTTGACCTTTACTCATTTGCCTTGCATCTGTGAATAACTTAAGGAAATTGATAAAAGTCCTTTTTCACTTCCTTTCTATCGCCTGGATTGAATTAAAATCTCATTACAGATGAGATCTTTGGTGTCTTTTTCTAATTCTCTCCAGATCTTCAGAAGTTATTGCTAGTCATCTAGAGTTTTGCCTCAATTTGTATTACTGGGTGGGCTGGTGCAAAATGCGGGTATCCATCTCTGAAAGAAGGCTCAAACTAGTGTAGCAAGAGTTCTGTTCTCTGTTCTATGTAATCTCCATGTTAATATGTTTGGCTTACAGCTGAAAGTGTATTTCTTCTGACCGACAGTTATCAAAGGGAGCTGAGCCTCAGATTGGAGATGGTAAATCAGATTTAATGCAATAAATCAAAACACCAAATATCTTTTTCTCATGGAATAGTTGGCTTTATAGGACAAGCTAAATAAAATAAACTCGTGTGTCAGTGGTATAAGTATATACAACTCTTGGTGGTCACAGGAAACATTCCCTAGAATGTAAAAAGAGTATTTTCATTTGAGATTTTTGTGACAATCAGGCTCACCCTTCATGTTGCCTGTCACATTGGCAGGTCTCAGTAAGATCCCCCTGATCAGATATGACTTCAGTTCTTTAATTCTTTGCAGAGGACAGGGAAGGTAGTCCAGCATTTTGTGTTTTCTGTCTTCCTTTTTGCTTAGGAGCCAATCAGACTTAGAACTATGAAAGAACTGATGAAAGAAAATGAAAAAAATGAAATGTCATGAGAAACTGTTGTTCTTCTAATTCTAACTAATCTGAGACATGTCTCATGTGTTGTGCTGTAGGGAGGTGCCTATCCCCTTTTGCAGAGTGGTCAGTGAACCAGGGTTCTTAGAAGGCTTAATGCAAAGTAGGTCTGGCTACATTGCACAGTTACTCAGAACCTGGACAAAATGAAAGGAAAGAAACAGGCAAAAGCCAGGACAACTGTTTGTGTTCTTATGTACTGGTTACTGTTGCTATTCAGCTCTCTTTCTGTTATTTGGTGTGAAATGTCTCTTACAAGTGACAAGAGCTGACAACAATATGTAGGTGATCACTACACAGAATGTGCAAACATTGAAGATTGGTGAAAACAGTTATGTTGTTATATATCTGACAGGTTAACCTTCTATGAGTGCTTATACTGAGGGGCACAGCATAGTTCATTTTCACTCCCTAGCAGAAGACCTCCTGGCTGGTTGTCAGGAATGTCAATGGGCCATAGAAGTTGTTGTAGAAGAGCTTCACAATAGGTGTGAAGTCAAATACTATAGATTCAGTCTCCATTAGACAGAGTAACTGAAGTAAACAGAGGGAGGAATGGATGATTTTTTGTAAAAACTACAGTGATATAAACTAATGTCATGTTGAATTTGTGTTAGGAAGATGGTGTTCATTTTAAAAGACTTAAATTTAGATGTCTAAATATGTATGTTAGGTAAGAAAGCCTTGTAAGCATTAGGTGCTGGTAGGCATTGCAGATGTGAGCTAAAGGTGCTCTCGATTGCACAGATTGTATTGATTAGATACCTGTCTTGACTATAATCAAAGCTAGGGAAGAGCAAGTAGGAATCTAAGAATAATTGTCTTAGTCTGGAGTTGTTATGTTAAGACTTCTATGGAGTACAGTGTCGCATATTATTCAGTTACCTGCAACCTGACTAGATTAAATGGTTGTGGTCACTGTACTATTGCAAAAAGAAAGAATTTGGAGAAGATTTTAGAAGCAAAAATAGACCATCACACCTTTAACATGTTATGCAAAGAGAAAAGTGTCAGTTGAGTTATGGATGACTACATCACATGGTGAGTCTTGCTAGGTGCAGATGGGATTTGTGCAGTGATGTTACTAGGGATGCAAAGGGTATGGTAGACTAAGGAACATGTATCATTTTTCTTTTTGTTGATATGCACATTTTGAGGTTGGGTCATGGAAGCTGAGAACACAGAAATGAATGAACAATTTCAAGATGTCTTAGTTTTAGTACAAGTATCTGAAATTCATTTTAAAAGTATGGATCTTGAGCAGTCCCTGTGAGAAGTAAAAACAGGAAGAAACAGCCAAATGCAAATATCACCTTCTATGTAAAAGGCTGTGGTTTTGGACCACACTTTTGAGCTGTACCATTTAACCAGCCAGCTGCAGTGATAATGACAGCCAAAATTAAATATTGTAAGAAACACAAGTGAATTCTTAGATAAAAAATATCCTTTTTTTTTTTTTTTATTACTAGTGCAATTAGCAATACAGTACTGAAATATCAAATTAAAAAGTTTAACTCCAATAATATATACAGTAGGAAAAATTTGTAAGTTTGCTTAAGACCCAAACAAAAAAACTCATCAAATGAAGCAAGATTTACTTTTTCTGCATCACATTTTTTGGTACAAGGTGAAATCTGTAAATAAGAAAAACAACCCTGAGAAATTCTTTAAAAATTAATTTTTGCAGTGAACTGTTTACACTATGGATTGTTTGGTGTCTGAATGTAATCTTGAGAGTGAAATATTACTCATATTTAATAGTAAAAATATCTATACATCTAAGTAAAAACTGAAAAGCACTTGCATTTTTAAAGTTGATGTGAATTATAGATAAATTTGACTTTTATTAAGAAACACATTGAGTGTACAAAACAGAGGCTCAGAGGATTTAAGAATTAGCAAGGTCCTGGGAGTGAGAAAGAAGATACTAGAGTAGGAAATCAACAAAAGAGATTGAACAGTGATCAAAAACTCTGAAACTGAATCTCTTCTGACTTAACAAATACTGTTGACAAATGAAATATCCATAGATTATGTCTTAATAAATACTCATTTAATTTTATATCACTATGCAAGACCATATGGAAAGCTTCAATAACAGCTGTTTTCCAGTCATTACTCCCTGTGAAAATGTTCTCTGAACATTTATAGAGTGTCTCATGATTGAGGCATCAATACTCAGGGCTTAGTTTTTATTTACTCAAAAGCTTTCATTTGCCATCAAGAATAAGCATTTTATATGCATCTACTCCCCTAATTATGGTGTCAACAATGTGTCTGACAGAAGAATTAATTTTGAGTGTGATGACTAGGTATGTGAGGTGAGTTGTAAAAAGGACAAGGGCAGGCACTATCCAAACCCTGCTCCTCACACACTGTTTTCTTCTGTTTGTTATTTAGTCAAAATGTAGGTATTTTAAATGAAATTTTGGCTTCCCGGAATCTGTTTGGGGGCTATTTTTATGTTTTGACTTGAAATTTTATTTGGAGGAAGAAAAAGATTGGAGTGTCAAAATGATTGAAATGGTCCAATTTGACTTTGTGGAAAAAAAGAGAGTTTCAATATTTTTTTTCGAAAACTGTTTCTGTGCATCCTTCCCCTACCCCCCACCCACCCCCACTGTTTTGTTTTTTTTTTTTTTCTTCTAACTTTAGTGCATGTACCTGAATATTATGTACTTTAACTCCTTTATCCAGACTAAGCTCTGAAGTGTTTTGACGGATGTCTGTCTGACCAAATCTTAGGTATCTCCAGTGATAAGGATTTCACACCTGACTTGCACAGGTTATTCCAAAGGTTAATTGTGAATGGAAAGTTTTTCTTAACACCTAACGTATACCTTCCAAGCTTGTTACTTGGACTGTCAACAGAGGAACTAAAAATGTTATTGTCAGCCATTACTTTTGGAGCTGTGAAACATATTGTTGTGTCTTTATTCATTCTATCCGTCTTTTTAGGTGAAAGTAACATAAAATACAATTTAAAAAGTCAAAGTTGGAGTAAAATATGATGTTACGTACGTGTGTGTTCATGTATGTACCAGAGCAATTACTCTGTAAGCATATGACAGGGCAACATTGTTTGTCCAGAAAAACAGTTCATATGTCTTTTCCTTTCTGTCAAGAAAGAACCTATGTATTTTTAAGTAGTTGACAGGCTTCCCTGCCAAAGAGGAAGCCTGGACTTAAATGATATAAATTTATCTGGGTCTGGTTTTCTCCTCTCACTGTATCACTCAGCCATTTCAAGTGCAAGTTGTCTTCATTTTATCTCTGCAAAAGGAAAACTTATATCAATTGTCCATTTCTTTTTTACTTCCAAAACAGTTCACAGTTAGGTCACTGAATCAGGGAAAAGTAATACCACTGCATTATTTAATTAACCAATGAATAACAAGTATTCAAATATATAATGGAGTGACTAGTTTACAGACATGCTCAGGTTAGGTTTGTTTCCTTGGGTTAAAAACCCTCTCTTCTCAAACAATTTCTGAGTATATTCTGAGTATATAATAATGATTGTGACCAGTTCCAATGACAAGTTCTTATGGCTAAATTTGACGGAGAAGTAGCTTGAACTTAATGATATGATCAGCACTGATTTTAGTGTTGATTTGGATGACATTTTGCAGACAAGCTCACCATACTCTCTAAACTTGCACTTTGTGCCATATGGGAGATTTTAAATTCACATATATAGTAATATAACGCTGCCGCTAATCATCTTTCACATTCAAGTAAAAAGAAATCATGGCAGGTTTTCAAATGTTTTACAAATTGGCACTTTTCAAGGAAAGGGCAACATTATCTTTAGTAGTGTCACAACATTTTTCTTGCTAAAACTGATGGATGATTTTATCTTTATTTTTGGATTTTATGTTATATTACTGAGGTATTTAAAGGAGTATTGCTACGGACAGAAAGTTTTTATTTTTATTTTTAGTTTTAGTTTTGTCAGTAAAATGCAACAGTTTGTGTTTCACTGGTAACTGTATTTATAGTTCATATAAAGTCATCTGTGAATCAGTTCCTGCAACAAGGCCAGAACTTCAGTGTGATCCAAAGTACTTTTTCTGAACAAGTGAGCAGGTCGTAATGTTATTATATATCCGTCATCTGTTCTAAGTATTTACCTGTCTATTTTTGGGTGACTGTCTAATTGCAGCTTCTGAACATTTGAAGTATTTGTGTTCTAATTTGATAAATTAAAAAATCTTATGTGCCTTTTCGTTGTATAGAACCTTCTAGTTAAATTACCTCATAGATAAATAAAGCAGACTAGGCTCTTCTGATTGCATGAGAAGTCTGTATCATTTAAATGTTTTTTGTTGGATTGTCTTAACAATCTTTTGCCTTTTCTACATCTCTGGATATTGATACCAGAACTGAATATAATATATCTGGAATGACAGAAGATTTGGAGAGACAAGTCCAGGACATAGATCAAAGTTATTCTCTGTGTTTTCTTGTGTATGTTGTAGAGAATGAATATGTTAAAAATGGAAACTTAATAGGGAATTTTCTGTGTTTTTTGAGATTGCAAGTTGATGAAAAAAAGTCTGGACCAAATTTTAAACTGGAGGGTGACTTAGACCAACTAATCAGTAAGCATGTTGAATTCTTATCATTGAAAGACACAGATGAAGAATAAAAGGTGTAACCACGCTAAAGTTATGTATCACTGTGACAAAGGTATACAAAAACTACATTTCAATATAATTTACCTGACCAAGGAACTTTGTTTACTCAGGATATTTGGTCCTCTCTGCTGAGTGTTAGAGAAGAAGCAGTCAGATCATAGATCATTCTTCCAAATGGCACTTTCAGGCATTGAAAAAACAGTATTAGCCAAAGACCTTATAGAAAGCCTGCTGAAGTCTTTCAATTGATTTCAGATCAGATTAGAAGTGCAATCCTGTGTTTGAGTGCCAAACAAAAATTCTTATGAGAAAAAAATTGTGTGTCTTCGTATCCCATGTATCCAAACAATTTCAGGGAAATTATGGCTCTAAAAATGTGATTATATGTGTTGATTACTTGAAATTAGTGTGAGTCTAATGTTTACTTTAATAGTTTTATCAACTGACTTCATAACAGACTCTTCTGAGTTGGCCTCAAGTGAAAACTAACCAAAAATTTACATCCAAGTCTCTGGACTTAAGTGGAGCTATAACATGGTGCCTATCAGAGCTAACTGAGAACATTTAAAGCATTGGCAGACCTAAAACCTCACAGGTAATTTAAGGAAGTTAAGGTCTGTATTTTTTGAATGCAGCAGAAAATAGTAGAGTCTGTTTACGGATGAGGTTTGAGTTTCACCCATTCTGATTAGAAGTTTTTAGCTTCCAGGTTTATTCAAAATATTATGAGTTTTTTTATTTTATTTTATTTTATTTTATTTTATTTTATTTTTATTATTGAAGACAAGGATCCTACAAAAATTTGCTGTTTAGCAATGATTGGCTATCACAAAGCACAATACTGAAGAGAGTACATAATTATAGTAGCTACAGAATGAAATATATTACAAACATTAAGTATGTACCCTCCCCTCCCCCTTTTTTTTTGCATTTTCTTTAACCTCCAGCTATCACGTCATTATTTGTGCTCTTGTGCAGTAAAATTCTTAGCTCCTATGACTTTATCATAAGATGTTATTTCAATTCTATTTAGAAAGCATTTAATACCCTGTGACTAACAGCAGTAAGTCCCTGTAGCTGCATTGACTTCACGAGAATTACACACATTTACTCTAGCTTGTATCTCCATGTCCCAGTTTGTATCAGGCTGATATAGACCAGACATTCATCATGTTTTTCAAGTGTGGCTTTCAAGAATCTCCTACATGTTGTGTGAATTGTGAAGTACCTACAAGGCAGAAGAGAGAACACTGGTGTTCTCCTCTCTGTTGAAGAAAAATAGCTTGTATCTGCATTGTCTTGAAAGTATGTGTTGCATTTATATTGCCTGAGAGTCTAGTATTTAATAAAAAATAGAGTAAATGTTCTGTTTTAAAATACGTGTTGTAAACATTTTTTTAGTCAAATGCAGGATCTGCGATATACATATATATATATTTGGTTTCTTTTCAGACAGCATATGTATACTATGTATTTGGTAATCCAATAGTTATTATGGGTGTCTGACTCTTTGTGAAATATCAAGCAGCAGATCAGTTGCAAGTTCAGCAGCTATTGCAGTTGTGCTGCACAGTACTGATAGCTGATATTCTGGGGTGGGGCAGTAGCTGGCTACTGCCCTAGCTTGCCCTGCTCCCCTAGCTTGCCCTGCTCACTCATTCCCTCCTGCTTGGAGCTGCCAGATCTCTCCTTTCCTGTGAATTAATTTTGGAAAAAGTGAAAAGGCGTCCAAAAAAAGGTGAAATGCATTTCAGATCCTATTACAGTTCAGAAGCAATAGAATGTATCCATGACTGAGCCTCAAAAATACACAAAATGACTTTTTTTTTTTTCCCCCTACATGAGAAGTGGTATACGAACCAGTGAAGGGCTATGGCATTTCATACTTGCAACAAAAACAATAGCCCAGTTTAGGAACACCCACCTGTCCCACATGTAATTAATATAAAACTCTTTGCAAATAACCAGATGGCAAACAACAAGTGTATTGTATATATATATTGTCTTCCAAATATGTTGCTCCTATGTCTTGGCTGCCAGAGTATGCCAGTTGTAGCATAAATATGTCAATAACAATTTGTCAGCTTGCCCTAGTAATGACAGAAACTGTGACTGTCAAAAATAATTTAAAAAGATTTCTTAACTAATATCTGTCACTTAGAAGTTCATTGAAAAGTCATTTTTAATAAGCAAAAAATACAGCACTGTTTGGAAGTAAGCTATGTAATACAATGTTGGAAAGACTAGTGCATTTAGTTGAATGAAACATCAGTCAATATAGTCCAGGCAAGTTAAATACCCTGCACAGAAATTCAGTTTAATTGAACTTTACTCTCCCTGCTCCCATCCCACTCCTCTCCTGATTATACCTTGTACTATCAGAATGAAAGTCAGGGTTTACATTAGAGATGAGACATATCACTATTTTCTGGTGCGGGAAAAGCATGTAGGCTCTAATATTTTCATTAGATAAAAGATGCCTTACAATCTTTAAAAAAACACTTCCCACTTTTTGAAGTTTGTTTTCATGTATCAAAAGAAATGTCAAAGAAGGAAAAAAAAGAGATGTGGGACTGGAGTCACCCTTGTTGTGATTTGATTGGTCTCAGTTTGGTATGCAGTATTCACTCTTGCCTGGAGACTGTAGGATAAGGACAAAAACAGGCTCTATTACCTGTTCACTGACACATGCAACATGGGGAATAAACATGATGAAAGAGAGACACGCAGATACTTGCAGGGCATCTGGGATTATGGAGATGTAGTGGGCTGGCTCCCATGGCTAGAGAGTTGCAATGGAAGGATACAGGCCCTTTAGGAAGAACAGGCATGGGAGATGAGGAAGGGATGTTTTCATCTGTGTCAATGACCAGCTGGAGTGCATGGAGTTCTGCCTGGGGATGGATGAGGAGCTGGCAGAGAGTTTATGGGTTAAGAGATTAAAGGGAAGACAGGGCTAGGGACATTATAGTGGAGCCAAGAAAGACCAGGCAGAAAGACCAGGAAGACCAAGCAGATGAGGCCTTCTAGAGACAGGTAAGAACAGCTTCACAAGGTGTGGTCCTCATGGGGGATGACCCTGATAACTGTTGGAAGGACAACATGGAAGAACATAAGCAACCCAGGATGTTCCTGTAATGTGTTGATGGTAACTTCCTTCTCCAAGCGATAGAGGAGTCAATGAGGAGAGGAACTATGCTGGACAGCATTCTCACCAAAAAGGAGGGGCTGTTGGGAATGTGAAAGTCAAAGGGAACCTTGGCCACAGTGACCATGAAATGTTGGAGTTTAAGATCCTTAGGGCAGCAAGTAGGGCACATAGCAAGCTCACAGCCCTGGACTTCAGGAGAACAGAGCTTGGCCTTTCCAAGGATCTGCTTGTTAGAGTACCATGGGTTAAAGGCCCTGGAGAGAAGAGGGGCCCAGGAAAGCTGGTTAATTCTGAAAGACCACCTCCTTCAAGAGCATTCCAACAAAGAAGTCAGACAAAAATGCTACGAGTCCTGCATAGATGAACAATGTAGGTCCTGGAAAAACTCAAATACAAAATGAAGCCTGCAGAAGGTGGAAGCAAGGACAGATAACCTGGGAAGAATACAGAGACATTGTCTGAGCAGCCAGTGATCAAGTTAGGAAAGCTAAAGCCCAGATGGAGTTGAATCTGGCCAGGCATGTCAAGGGCAACAAGAAGGACTTCTACGAGAACATCAATGGTAAAAGGAAGACTAAGAAAAAGTTGGGCCCTCTATTGAATGAAATAGAAGATTTGATTAACTGGAACAATGAAAATGCTGAAGTACTGAATACCTTCTTTGCCTCAGTCTTTAACAAGATGACTGTCCTTCTGTAATCCCAGGTCCCAGAGATCAGGCTGAACAGCTGGGGCAAGGAAGACGTACAATTATTGGAAAAGGATTAGGTCAGGGAATGCTTACACAAACTGCACATTCATAAGTAGTACATGGCCCTGAAGGGATATACTCATTTGTGCTGAAGGAGCACTATAATCTTTGCTCAATCATGGCAACTGGGAGAAGTGCCTAAAAACTGGAGGAAAGCAAATGTTACTCCTGTTTTCAAGAAGGGCAAGAAGTTAATTGGAGACAGTTAATTGCAGGCCAGTTAGCCCAACATCAATCCAGGTACATGAAAGAAAAGAAAATCATCAGGAATAGTCCACATGGATTTGCCAAGGGAAAGTCATGCCTGACCAACCTGATGAGCTTCTATGATGAAATGACCGTCCTATGATGTGTCTGCCTACACTTCAGTAAGACCTTTGACAGTGTTCCTCATAAAATCCTCATAGAGAAGCTGTTGAAGTTTGGGCTGGATGGGCAGAGAGTGGGGTGAATGCAACAGAAGATATAAGATCCTTTTTTTTTCTTTTTTTATTTTTTTCCTATTGCTGGATTCATTAACTGTATTAAAAACAAAGATGAATGTTAGGAAAAAATAATATAATTAATGACAGGAAACTATGAAAGTACAAAAGATTAATTTATATACATGTCTATGATGTTCCTAAAATGTTGAATGTTTGCTACATTATTCAACAGAGATAATCCCCATTATTGATTCTTCTCCTTCTCCTTCTCCTTCTCCTTCTCCTTCTCCTTCTCCTTCTCCTTCTCCTTCTCCTTCTCCTTCTCCTTCTCCTTCTCCTTCTCCTTCTCCTTCTCCTTCTCCTTCTCCTTCTCCTTCTCCTTCTCCTTCTCCTTCTCCTTCTCCTTCTCCTTCTCCTTCTCCTTCTCCTTCTCCTTCTCCTTCTCCTTCTCCTTCTCCTTCTCCTTCTCCTTCTCCTTCTCCTTCTCCTTCTCCTTCTCCTCCTCCTCCTTCTCCATCTTCATCTTCATCTTCATCTTCATCTTCATCTTCATCTTCATCTTCATCTTCATCTTCATCTTCATCTTATCTTCATCTTCATCTTCATATCTTCATCTTCATCTTCATCTTCATCTTCTTCTATTTTATTATTATATTAATATCAAACACTCCCTGAAACTTAATGTGAGAGACTTGTCACTTAACTTGTCAGTTAACTATAAGTTAGACACTTTGCCTATGCTATCCAGTCTTACTCTGCATGCCATGAACAGAAGCCAATGCTTATAGAAAGCTGGTTAGTCTATCTGTCTTTGTCAGTTATGTTATAGTGGGTGATATTGCCTTCTAAATATATTTACTACAAAGGAAGATTAGGTAAGTGTCTTAGTCTAAATGGCTGGTTTGAAAAGACTAGCTGGACTGACTCTCAATTTAACTGCAATTTTTGGTTTAGATTTTAAGTTTGATTTTCTTTTCATATTGATTTATGGACTGCTGGGAATAAAAAAATAGGAAAAGACTTCTGCAATAGACTGGCCTCATAAATATACATTAATCAGGCAGAAATGAATCATCTCTCTCGTCTATAAAAAAAAAAACAAAATGAAGATGTTGATGGCTTAGAAGTACATTGAGCTTTTCCTGTCCAGGGCTAGCAGTATAAATTTGTTATGTGGGATCTCTCAATAAGAAAACTTTTTTTTTTTTTTTTTTTTTTGGAACTGGTCGTGTATTAAATTTAAAAACAGACTGAGGGGGAGAATTTGTCAGGGAAAAAAATAGTACCTAGCAGCAATCTGGTTTGAATTGACTGAATTTGGTGGCAAAAAGTCTACTGACTTCTGTCAAAGGCAAGTTTTCCTCTTCAGTTTATAAGTAAGGTAAAAAGTACTTTTTTCTAATTAAAGGGTGAATGATGGAAAAAGTACAACACCCCGATGTTTGTAAAACTTTTGATCACTGTGTAGCTATACATTTTGATAATTGTGTAAATAACTTGTTTAACTATGGAGCTAAGAAATACAGAGTTTCCACCCTTTACTCCCCTGCACAGGCATCATGTTAGAAATATAGGCAAAGAAAGAACAGTGAGGAGAGTACGTCCATGAGTAAACACATCCACAGAAAAGAGAAAAATAATGTCTTATACACAGCAAATGAATGAAATGATAATTGCATGTATTTTCTGAGTCACTTTGAAGTGTAATTTGCCAGAGAAAGTATAAAATGATACTTTTTGTCAAATTCATAGGAAAAAAAAATATTCATATGATGTTCTGCATGGTGTATTTTTTTCCTTCACATAAAAGCAAACTCATTAAATCCTGCTGATTTTAATAAAATGGAACAAGCAGGAAATAAAGTTGAAATATACCATACTGCTTGTTATAAATTTTCTGAATATTTGTTCCAGGGAAATAAAGTTACCCAGCTTCCCTTCCTTGCAAGGATGGATAAGTTTACTTTTGAGGATTTTGTGAAGGGGGCTGCTAAATGCTAAGGGAGTGATAATATAAGTTGAAAAGGAAAATAAAACTCTAAAAGCAAGTGTAATATCTTAATCACTGGCTAATTATAATTTATTTCTATGATTAACTATAAGCAACACTATTAGGACTTAAAAGCTTGGTCATTTATTCATTTATTTGGTAAAGAAACATAGATATGAGAATTTTCAGATAGTAATTTACTGGCTATTTCTATTTTCAAAATTTATTTTCTCACTTATGTAGTAATTTTTTTGCAACTCTCAAAGTTTATTAAATATCTCTAGTAAGCTCTGTTGAGGATTGTTTCTAAGTGATTTTAAACTTTCTTTTGAACAGTAATGTTAGGGATATATATAAGATACGATTTGTTCTATATAATGTAAATGTCTTGAAACAGTTAGCTCTTTTGAGAAATCTCATCACTTGCATCACACAAGTACAGTGTTACTGCTGTTTAAGTAAACCAGGGTTTTTTTTTTGCTCTGATTTTTTATTTTTTTTCCAGAATTAGATTCATGAAAATTTTAGTACTGTACTAATTAATATTCCTAGTTATATGGTAGTATAAAGATATACATAGAAACATCTGAATGGAGCCAGTGTAGTTGTTCATAAGGTCTTTTCTGCTATTAAACATTAAAGAAATTAAAAAAAAAGCAACATGTAGCTACTTGTAGGGCAAATTTATTATTATTGTTATTGTTGTTATTGTTATTGTTATTATTAATTATATATACATATATAATGCTTCAAGTACTAATAAGTATCACGTTCAATTCAGAGGTCATCTTCTTTGAACATCTGGATACAGACTGAGACTCAAATTCATTAAGTTATTTTGTGGCTATCCAGTTACAGGCCTTGTTGAAATTTGTAGCGGGGTGTGCTGTAACTTAACTCAGCTTCGTATCTGCTCATTATTTAATGGCAATTTTGGAGCTGTCCCTGAGGCAGTACAATTGCTGACCAAAGTAAAACATGAAATAAACTGAAAGGAAATTAAACTCTTTTATATAAAACTCCAGAATCATGTGCAGAGCTCAGAATCACTGTGGGGAATTTCCCATGAGGCAAATGTCTTCCCCAGTTGATGAAACCAGTTTCGACTACTGAAAGATGAAGAAAAAAAGGATTACTAAGAACAAAAAAAAAAAAGTTAAATAAAGGGCTTAGTAAAGTTATCTGGTTTAAAATATGCACAAATATTTTAAAGCAGAAAGGGGTATTTTACTCTAACATGAAAAACAGTAGAAAGTTTTTCTAAAATTCTTCTAGTCTTTTAAATTATTGATATTTTAATGCATTAAAAAGTCAAAGGTATTTATGGCTGCTGGATTCTCCCAGAAAAACTCTCTGGAGAATTGAGAGACATGTTGAAGTACAGTAAGAGTAAGCTTTCTGCTTAAAAATCAATGGCAAGTTAGACTTAATAACTGTAATAAAAATAAGAAAAAATGTTCTGCAGGCAGCAAAACAAAAAAAAACAGTTTTTGCTACAGAACTGTTTTCTTCATTTTTTTTTTCCTTACTCCAGAAATCAATAAATGCCTTCTTATTTACAACCCATCTCATTAAAAAATATTCATCTCCATCTTTTATCAACTTGCTGCAAATCCACCTATTCATGTACTTTTTAGGACTTTGCTGTGGTTGCTGGGGGGTGTCTAATGTCACATTTTCCTTCTCAACAGTTATCCACAGTGTGGATAACTATCTATAGACCTATTGGGCCCAGCTGGAGGGCAGATACTGCAGATATTATGGGTGACTGGGGACATCTGTTTTGTCTAGTCCTTGATGCTACGTTTCCTGATTTTGAAGGCCTTCAGGGGATTCATTGGATTAAAGAGATGCAGACAAAAAAGAATTATGTGCTTTCTCCTTCCCAGTTTCTGTATATACAGGGGTACCCGAGATAGATATTTCTTACAGTCTTAAGATTGTCATGAATTTCCCATGGTGTCTTTCCAAAGACACCAAGAAATAGCAGTCTCTGGAAAGCTGTTAATAGTACTGATATGAGCCTTCCCACAGCCTTTGCAAGTGCTTCACTTCTTAGGCCATTTGATGTTTCTTTTAGAGAGAGCCAAAAACTACAGTTGTGGCTATAGAACTAAATTTTATAGTGCTTTCTTTTAAAAATATGGTGTTTTATAGTACTGGTCATTCCCTAATAAGGAAGGAAAATGCTGTAGCTCATTAGAGTTAATATCTTCTTTTATACCCAAATTACGAAGCACAAACTACTCAGGAATTTCACTTCCGCAGTGCAACTGTTTCCTGTTCTATGCGGTGTTTATCCAGGTGTATTGTATGACTGTTGATAAATGAAGTAATTTGAAACTGGCTTGGTTAGGAGTAAGGCAGCTTCATAAAAATTAAGAAAAAATAAATGTGAGACCATAATATACATATTTTTTCTTCCACACGTGTGTTCTGGGGACTGTACTGATGATCAAATGGACCCTTGGTGAAGTCACTCTTTGAACTGTGCAAGAGAAGTAGCCTTGACTCATTTTTTTTCCCTGAGGCAAGCAGTGAAAAATGAATGTTATCTTTGTCCATTAATAACATTCCCTCTGAACCATAAATATTTTGATCTCTGGAAATTAAGCCATTAGAGACCCAGGATACCTGAATAGCATGTCTTGCTTCAAATATGAAAGGAAGTATAGCACTGGGTTTTATTGGAGGTTGATCATAGAATCACAGAATTGTAGAATGGCTTGAGTTGGAAGGGACCTTAAAGACCATTTAATTCCAACCCCCTTGCCAAGAGACACTTTCCACTATATTAGGGTTGCTCAAAGCTCCATTCAGCCTGACCTTGAATACTTTCAGGGATCCACAACTTCTCTGGACAAGCCTCACCCTTACTCAGGGTAAAAAATTTCATCCTTATATCTAATCTAAATCTACCCTCTTTTAGTTTAAAGCTACTACCCCTTGTCCTGGCAAAAAGTCTCTTCCTATCTTTCCTGTAGGCTCCCTTTATTTACTGAAGGATTGCTGAAGGTGTCCCAGAGCCTTCTCTTCTCCAGGCTATGCAAGGTCTCCCGGAGCCTTCTCTTCTCCAGGCTAAGCATCCCCATCTCTCTCAGCCTTTCTGTGTAGGAGACGTGTTCCAGCCCTGTGGTCGTTTTCATGATCCTCCTCTGGACCTGCTTTATAGGTACATTTCTCTCTTGTGCTTGGTAGTCTTATAATATTTTATTTGAATACCCAAAAAGGGATTGTGAAGTTCCATTCACTTCACTTAAAACAAACAAACAAATAAAAAAAAAAACCCTAAATGGCCTTTCCTTGGACAAGGGCATCTTAATTTGACACATTATTTCTTTCTCTTATACTTGGTCCATCACAGAATCCTAGTGTAAAAAGTGCCAGATGGGTCTATTACTCATTTAATTTTGTGGTGGAGAATATTGTTCTTGGAACCAAATATTACTTATAAATTAAAAAAATGTTTCTTCCAACATCTGTGAGAATTAGAAATGCCTCATTAACTCTCCCTGTGTGATGCAATCTGGTAATTCAGGATTTTCAGTAGTTCAACAGCTATATTTTAATGTAATTGAATTGTAATAAATAAAATTTTACGGTCATAACTCCTAGTTTAAGAAACAGACCAATACAAAATGTAGTAAGATATATTCATATATGCTTGATCTATGAATGTTTTTTCACTTCTCAGAACATCCCATTTTCAGAATTGCACTTAGTCATTCTTTTCACTGGAAGTATATGCCTATGAAAACTTATGCAAGAGCACAGTAGAAATTTTCAAAGGGTATTGCTGAAGAATTAGATTTCATAAAGCCAATAACATCTAGAAAGAGTTGCAAGAACTTTTACAGTGATCTCAGTAGATCATGACAAAAGCTCGAATCAGATAACAGTGTTATTAAGAGTTTATTATCCATAGTAAGTGTGTAATCTAAGCAGAAAATGTATTGACTAAAGTGATTCTATCCTTTTAAAACTTATTATTGCTGAAGTTGTAGCGTGCTTAACAGGACTTCTTTCACTGTTCTCATCTCTGATGGCAGGAGTGAATTTGCAGTCAAGATTTATTGTGCATTATGACACCATATATTTCTGGTCTGTTGGAGTTATTTCATGATGTTAAAGACTGTTAGCTCATATTGCGGAAAACAAATTCTAAAAATGCAGGTATCGTAAGAGCTGAATTAAAATTGAACTTTTCTATGTTACTCCTGTTTGTCTAAGGAAAATACTGTGATGTACTCTAACATAGGCAGACTTGTCCGTGACCGTACATGCAGCTATCTACTAATAAAATACATATTAAAATGCATTGCTGTTACTTAGAAGTTTATGTTGGAGTAAATAAATGCTTGCATTTTTCATGCCAACTACTCGCTTTAGTCAACAGTGATAGTATAGTACTACTCTTTAAGAAGGTAAAGATTTTTTTTTTTTTTATCTCTAAATACTAGTTATGGCTTTATGGAAAATTTTCAAATTTTCCTTTGCAGCTGTGTCTCAGAGCAGGGGTTTATTTTTCAAAGAACTCTCTAGCTACATAAATAGTTTCTATCATATATTGTTATTTTAAAGATATATATACTTATATCTAGTACTTAAGTACCAAGGAGTGTCAGACTTAGACTATCTTAAGAAATCGCATATAAAATGTTTATTGAGACTTTAGATTAGTCAGATTAGTTCATCTAGTTTT
Organism: Anser anser; assembly: GCF_964211835.1. NCBI lineage: Eukaryota > Metazoa > Chordata > Aves > Anseriformes > Anatidae > Anser > Anser anser. Next base: position 19,280,158 of record NC_139723.1, on the reverse strand, counting down.
TAGAAACAAAGAATCACTTTCTCACCAAAGTGATTCTTTCCTATATATTGTGATTTAAGGTTAGAGGGAAAAAATAGGTGTTGTCCCAGACTACACAAAGCAGCAGGGCCCTACCCCAACCGCTCGTTGTCTTCAGGCTACAAAGAGGGCTTGTGGCTGGTATAAGCTAAAAAAATGTAGGTTGGACAGATATGAGGACACAAGGAAAATGAAAGAAGGAAGAGCTGCTATTCTCCTTAACAACATTTTCTTTTCATTGCATAAGGAGAAAAAATGCTTGTCTGTACCAAGGGGAAAGAATATTGTCAGAATTACTTTGATTAGAAAATAAACATTCACAGGAGATTCATGTCTTTTTTTTTTTTTTTTTTTTGGTAAGAAACTACAGAAAGAGAATAAATATGAAATAAATAAGTACATTTTACTAAAGAGCGCAAAAACTATTTTATGATTGCATGTCTTTTTCTTTATACATCCCAGATCTCTTATTCCAGAATTAATATATCTTCTATATAAATGTTATATGTTATATATTAAAGTATATGTATATACTTTATATTTATATATTATATATATACATTATATTAAATACATTATATATAAAAGTATATTTGTATACATTATATGTTAAAGTATACATATGCATTTTTAAGTAGTTTTGTTTTACCCAGATGTATGTATTTTTTCTGGATGTTAATCAAGTTTTTGCAAACATCTCAATGGGAGAAAATTTTTTTAAAAAAAAGGTATTCAGGAATGTGAAATATAAAATCTTATGTAAAACTATGTTTAATTGTTATTGAAAAGGAAAAAAAAAGGCAAAAAAAACCCACTCTATCTTATGCCCCTGAAAACATGTGAAACAACATGCAGGAAGGGGAGAATAACTGTATTATTATATTTTGCATAATATCCCAAACATAATATCCCAATTACAGTAATGTTTATCCAGCGTGCTTTCTCTCTAACAGCACATTTTCTTCTGAAAGAAATTTTCTGTGTTGCCACCTGAAAAAGATGCAATCACCTAAAGATTCTTTGGTCCTGTAACTACATATTTACCTCTTCTGTGGCATCTTATAGTGTAAATGCTGGTAATTACATACAATTAGAAAACATTAAAATGTTATGACTCAGAAAAATAATGAAACCTGATTACATTTTATATAAGGCATAAAATCTCAGAACTACATTTTACACTTCAAATTGGTTTCTAACTTGATCAACAAGGAAATGGTAATGTTTAGAATGTTTAACAGAGTATTTGTTTTCCTAAGAGTATTTTAATTTCCTGAGACTGATTATTAAAAACAAAACTTCCTTTATCAAACAGAAAGTTGAATTTTATTTTTATTACTTTAATTTACTTTTTAATAAGTTTTATGGCTCACCCTTTTGTGGTAATAAATGTCAAATGGACTGTATTAAGGTGAAGGATGAATATTAGAAAACAGACTTAATAAATTAAAATATAATGGATTTTTTTTTTTTTTTAAGATTTACCCTCTAATAGCATTTTTTAAACTTAAAGATCTTTTCCACTTTTATTAACTCAACCATCAAGAAGATATAATAAAGCTTTTCCTCTTTATTACAGAATTAGCTTTTTCATATCATTGTTCTGGAATAAATGTTCATTTCAGTTACGGTCCAGTTCACAAAAATACTTGCTTTCTGCCAGCAGTTCACTCAAACATATGCAGTTTTATAGGAGAGCAGAGGGAGACATTAGACACAAATAGAAATGTGCAGTAAACACCATACCGGCAGTAGGGATTTTGTAGATGAAGAGAGAATGCATGGCTTACATAAAAACGTGAGATAATTTGAGAAGTAGATTTTGTAGAATAAGCGCACTTTTATTTATTTATTATTTATTTATTTATCTATCTATCTATTTATTTTTTTTATTTTCCCAGAATACCAAAAAGTTACATTTGGAAAGGTTCAGTTTTAAAATTGCTTTATCACACAGCAATAATTCACACTAAAACACAGGTACTATGATTAGTGAGTCACCTGCCTAAAACTCAACTACTACTGCCAGACAAGTTTCTGTTCTAGGCTAATGACTGTTTCACTACATATCAGCTGTAAACGGACCCAATCACTTGCAATGCCATTATTTAAACCATGAAAACAAAAATATTTAATTATGTAAAATCATCTTCTAGGATTTTTATGATTACCTGTTGAAAACTGCACAAAGTATAATACTTCAATTTTAAGATTACATTTCTATAAAATGTTTTTGTTTATCTATCCTTCTGAATAATGAATATGTATAAATATGATCTAAGTAATATGAATATATGGGAAGAATACATAACTTTGCACACTGTTGACAGAGCCAGTTAATATTTTTATTTGCAGTGATTAATTTCCACTGGCATTTATACGTTTGTGTTTTCTCTAACTGGTATTCACACAACTCTACTGACAGTAAATTTCATGTACTGAAAGTGTGAGACTTGGAGACATTGAAGAAACAACCCACTATTGGTGGAAAAGGGAAAATGTTTGGGTACTAATTTTCCAAAAAGATTTTAAACCACATTTTCAAGTGATCTGCTTTTCAAGTGTGTGCAGACTTTCTAATGGGTAGATACCACTCACTGATGTAGAACCGAGTTCAGCATTCACTGCATGGTGATCAAGGGAAGCATATAGACACACATTGTGACATGAGGATTTAAGAAATTCCTACCTGCATTTTATATATATATGGATATTACTATATATTATTATATAATAATATAATTTGGATATATTATTTGGATATATATATATCTATCTATATCTATATATATATATGTATATATATACACCAAATATATATATATCCAAATACATTAAATTCATGCATAGAATACATGCAATAACTTTAACTTCACATCTCAAAAATTTTCTTCCAGACTGTGAAAGCATACATATATGTTGTGTGAATACACAGTAAAACTCTGCCTGCAGCATGCTGTTGTGTGAATACACAGTAAAACTCCACCTGCAGCATGTTCCCATTTTCCTTCAACTATCTTCTCCATGAAACCTCAATATTGATCTGTTTTCACTTGATGGAGTCGTCGTCAGGATCACCATGCTGCCCACAGTAATAGTGTAACTAGTATTTTGCATCTGAGGACCCTTGCTTAGACAGTCTGAGCAAGTGCTCAATATGTCTGTGGTAAGACCCTGTCATTCAGTGGGTACTCTTCAATTGTCAAATAGTTCAAGGCTTTCTCTGCACTCCCTGTTCTTAATAGGTGGTCATCCTTTCCTGCAAACTGTCCCTAATTCTAGGCAGTGAAAAGGAGTTATTCTGTGATTTGTACAATGTAAAATTATAAAAGTAGGTTTCGAGAGAAATGAGTATTATTTATTTATGCATTTATTTCTTTATTGTGGGTAGATTCACAAGAATGATGGCTTGTGATCTTTTATTTTCATTTAATTTTAACTTACATTCACAGTATCCTTTCCATACGCATAAGTCACACTGTACTGGTGCGGATTGAGCAATTTCCAGGAACTTACATCTAAGAAGTAAGGTAGCATTTAAATCTTTCTTTGTTGAACATCTGTCTTTCCTATTTTACAATTAAAAACCTAAATAATCTATGAAGAATCTTACCCTTTTTCTTATGTCTACCAATCCTTACTAGTGCGCAAAGGTCATTAATAACTTAGAGTGTTCTCCATTGTTATGTGGCATTGATAATAATAAATAGATATCTCTTCAATTTGACAAAAATTCAAATGAATTGCAAACAATTCAGAATAGGTCATGCCTGCATTTTAAACAAAGTCTTAACAGGGAACAATTTGTCTTCATAAATGTTTTTAAATTGTCACTGCTCTGAAGTGCTCCCAAGGGCTAGGAGCTTTGTCTCTTGAATGTTCTAGCTAATCTAAAAACTGCAAAGGATTTTGTGTTATATAAAACTCCCTTATATTCCCTGTTAATAAAGTGAAAAACAATGGTGGATTTTAACAGCCAGACTAGGTTAAAAGGCATCCCTAAGATGTGATTATACAGCTTCAGTCTCCTTGGGTGTCAGTCTCCCTACAGCTGTTGGACTAGACTTGGTAACTAGTATATGCCTCTTGATCTGTTGGGTTAGACCAAAGAAGACCAAATCAGAGTGTGAGAGATACTTCTCTTGAATCAACAGACTGAGATTGTTGCATGGGGAACAGATATTGAAACAGAGCTTTTCTCTGTAACTAACAGAAAGTGAATGAGGAAAGATAATTTAGCAATTATTATTAAAAAGTTACATATACTTTTCCTGGAAAATCCCAGGAAAATGCACTGGTTTATATAAGCTAGTGAAGTACTGCAGTGCTCAGCAAACGAACTTCAAGATTTTTTTCAGGTTTTGGGTTCAATCCAACAAGGTGCTGATCTCTCAGCTGAAATGGATACCACTGGGAAAGACAGTCAATGCTTTTGAAGGTCACTCTTGTTTGGAGTGTTTGTTACATTGACCCACAGTTGTTTGCATAATCATAGAATGGCTTGGTTTGGAAATGATCTCAAGGATCATCTAGCTTGGAACCCCCTGCCATAGGCAGGGATGCCACCCACTAACCAGATCAGGTTGGTCAAGGCCCCATTCAACCTGACCTTGAACACTTTCAAGGATCATCCACAACTTCTCTGGGCAACTTATTCCAGTGCCTCACCACCCTCTGAGGGAAGAATTTCTTCCTAACATCTAGTTTAAATTTTAATTTAATAATTTTATTCTAATTTAAATCCATTCCCTCTTATCCTATAACTGTAAGAAGTTTCTCGCTATCATTTTTAATAAACCGCCCCCCTTTAAGTATTGAAAGGCTGCAAGAAGGTCTCCCTGGAGTATTTTCTTTTTCAGGCTGAACATCCCCAGCTCTCTTAGTCGTTCTTCATCAGAGAGGTGCTCCAGTCTTCTGATCATCTTTACAGCCTTCCTCTGGACCCTCTCAAAGTCTTTGGCTTAGTGGGCTATATTTATACTACAATAAATATTCACAAAAGCAGTGAATATTCAGAAATAGAAATTTTGCTTTAAAAACTATTTTTTTTTTCCAATAATAAGATGAAAAACAGTCTTTTACACATGCATTGGAAATACTTACTCGGTCATTTCATTTCCACAGAAAGATATCTTCCCTTCAATTCTTATTATCCTTTAATGAACGTTTCACCTGAAATATGGTTTGTTTTCATTTTTAAATGTATTAAATTAAATGCTTCTAAATGTACATTTTAATTCATATCCATTGGCTTTTACACACAAATTTATTCAAATAGTTTGAAAAATATGACCTAGTGTTGTCACTTACAAAGCTTAAACTATTTTACTCTTTGTTTACAGGTGAGGACTGCTTTGAGATGAATGAACTGGCTTGTAACTAGAAAATATTTGCTTTTCCTGAAACCATTCCAGGCTCTTCAGATATGGAGAAAAGTGTTTTGAAATAAAACCATGTTTGCATAAAACAGTCTGGGAATCTGCAACAACGATAAACAATAACAAAAACCTGTGACTTCCCATCAGTGTCTATGTACAATGGACTTTAGTACCTTAAGTTTAAGCAATCCCACAGGAAAATTTCATCAAATAATTACAAATATCCTAAAGATCTAATCACTGTTGATGTTTAGAACATCACATCAATAGAAAATCTATATCACTTGCAGTTTGAAACAATTTAGTGAAAAAATGTAACATAATGTGAAGAGAAACAAACCTTACATGTATGGCTTTCCCTTTTCTTTAGAAGAACTCCATATTTTATACACATTGATGTTTACACTTGTTGACTGCAGAAGACATGAGCAGACAGTGGCAGAATTAATATTTAGACTTCTTTTCATGAACCGTGGTGTCATTTTTTCTTTTGTGCAAATTGCATACTTCATGTTTAGATAGGGATGAGGACAATTGACAATCTGTTATTTCCTCCTTTGTGTCTGCAAGATGTAAGTAGGTAAGCAATAGTCTTCCGTGGGCTACTGCTCATTAAATGCTTCCATCATTTTCTTCAGGTAGCTATTCTTTTTAGACGAGATGTAAGTATATCCTTATTCTGAAATACCATTGCATCTCTCAGGGAAGCCTGTTCCATGATTCTCTTGCTGCCCCCTTATGTTGAACATACAGACACTGAAGTCTGAAAAACAACAACAACAAGAAAACACAAACAACAACAAAAAAGACAAACCAAACCAAACCAAAAAACACAGGCAGTACATTGAAGAAGTGCTTTTGACTCCTTAAAAAGCAGCCTCCGACACCTACAAGATGTTTCTTCTAAACACAAAGAATTTGTTTCTTACTCGACAATGCAGCTGTTCCTGTCCTGCATTCATGGAAACACACAAACATATGTATCTATCTATATACATATTCACATACATATTTTTGATTTCCACATTACTGTGATCAGTAACCACCCCTTTTGTCTCCTTTAATTAATTGGATGATTTTTCATGATGAAGTACTCTTTTCCAAGGAGAAAGTATACCCTTAACGCAAGATTTAATATAATATCAAATAGATTGCAATCTACTTATTTTCTGAGCTATCCAATTAAAGGAGATTAATAGTGTTATGGCCTACATTTTCTGTCCTTACTTATTATTCAGTCTCCAATCATGCAGTGTATTCACTGGAGGCTGTAGGGAGGGAGGAGCATAGCAGAGTAAGTCCTCAGATCTCACAGAATGGTTGCCCTTAGGACATGCTCTTGTGTAATGTGATGAAGAATAAACATAAAATAACGTCAAGCCAAAGAAAATGCAACAGCTCCTTGGTTATTTAAATCAAGAGATTAGACATGACAAAATAGCCTCTAGGAGTATGCTCATCTTTGATCTTTCTCAGACCCTGGGCTGCTTGTAGATTTCTCTTGTTAAACTGTAAATAACTAAAATCAATGGACTTCTTAATATCAGATCAGTTCCAGGATACAGTAATAAATGCTAAATAATTCCCAGCACATACATTGCTATATTGACTGGGGGGAAAACTATAGTTACAATATTTTTCCCATGATCTTGTGGACAGAGGCCGACTGCTCAGTACATATAGGACCACTTTTAGAAGCATATAGAAATGCAGAGTCGTGTTCCCATCCCCTCCTTCCCCCCTTTCCCCCCCCAACCCCCAGCCTCCCTCTCCCCCCTTTCCCCTTTTTTTCTTTAAGTCAAAATGGCTTCTGTGTTCTCTTCTGCTTTATGGGTTTAGTTTAGGAAAACAAAATGCACCAAAATGCCCCACGGAACTCCTCAGTTTGTTCCTAGGCAATACAGTTCAGCAGTAAAATGAGGCAATACCCTGTGAGATGCACTGGGAGAAAGAAAAACAAGCTGGGATCTAAAACCCTTAAATCCCAGAAGAATGTGACTGGTGTTGAAAATCTTTCTTCATTATTTAAACAATCATTAAGAGTATACATAATTTGGTTTTATTTATTTATTTATTTATTTATTTATTTTTCAGTAGGAATTTCTTTATAGTTAGGTTAAAATAGAGTCTCCTGTACATGTTCGCTAACTAATGACAGACATCATTTAGCAAAATAAATTTTACCAGCTTGATAGTAACCTAGATTAATAAGCATGTGTTGCATATTACATTAAAGACAACTAATGAGTAATAGCTCTAAAGAATACTATTGAATGTAAAGACTGTTTTTCTGTTAATGATATTATATTATTAATAGTAAATAAATCAATAAATCAAATCAAATAAAAACAAACCAACCAACCACCACCACCACCACCAAAAACAAACAAACAAACAAACAATACCCCTAAGCAAACTTCAAAGGCACATGGTCTTGAGAATGACATCTTTTTTTTTTTTTTTTTTGCTGTGTCCTTCACAAAAATAGAAAACATTGACTAATACAGCAATTAGAAGTACTGCTTTTCTCAGATGACTGAGATTTGTAGTTATGTCTTTTACGGCCCCAATCCAACAAATCACTTAAGAGCATGGTGAAAGTTAGGCTTATACTTAAGAGCTTTTCTGGATCAGGGCCTAAGTTAGGTATATTCACATTTCGTGACTGAGAAATGGAAATTAATTTTCTTAAGAGCTGTTAGGAAATTTTGTACTCTGGTACAGGAAAGAGTTGTAGTAGGTTGATACTCCCTTTATTCTAAACAGCAGTTACTGACTACTACTACTGAGAAAGGATACTGTACTTGGTTGGGTAAATAATTTGACATTGTTCTTCATATTCTATTCTGTTCATAAAAAATAAATTAAAAAATAAATTAAAAAGTGTTCCTATGCAGTGTGACTCTCAACTGTTAACAGAATATCTCAACCGAGAGTCATTTTGACCAAGCATCTTGGCTGAGACTTTCGCATTACATAATAATAATGTCAACATGAATGTAAATATTAAAAGAATAAAAAATCTCTCAGGTTTTCTAATCAACCATTTGCTAAGCTGTTGTATGTGAATTTCTGTTAGCCTGAGGAAGTGCAGTTTGCTTCACTAGTAGCATAGTATTACAACTTTCTGTAACATTTCTGTGTTTACACAAACATTAACAGGAGCTTCAGGAGAAAAACTGTTTCTATTGAAGTGAAAAAAAAAGTCTATCTGTTTGGGCATGACTTCACCTTTAGAACTTTTATTCTCAGCACCCCTTTCCTAATATAAAAATAAAATAAAATGAGTAGCTCAAAGAGAACTACAGTGTGACAATAACATCCAGTATGGCACTGGTATTCCAGATGACTAAAAAAAGCCCTTTTATTTCTTTCTTCCTTTCATGACTTCACTATTCTTCAAATTCTCATTTTCAAAAGCCTGAATGGAAAAGAAGAATTTAGCAGCATGAGATGGAATTCATCACAAAGGCAAGCTGAGAAGGGTGGGATTTCAGAGCTCTATAGGCATTGCGGAAGAACTTTTGATCCTCTGTTGTGTAGAGTTCAGTTTTAAGCATTTACTTTGGTGCCCAAAAGCTCCAAATATACAATCCTAAATATTTCACAATACTAAAAATCAAAGCATTCGAGTAACACTTGCTCCACATCTAACAACAATCCATGTACATAATTTGATGAAATTTTCTAGTAACATACTGTATAATTTCCCTTTTTTAACCTTCATATTTTTCACATTTGAATACATCATTCTGGAAAAGTCTTAAAATTAAGTTTAATTCCTACTTTTGTTTAATGTTTCTCAAAACTGTATATATGAGGAGGTTGTAATAACTCATGATAAATCAACTGAACTGCTCTGGTGTTTAATTACTATAGATGTTTGTTCCTGAATTGCAACCACTTTCTGCTGCTGTGTTATACAGAGCTGAACATAGTACTACAGGATATATGTATATATATATATATTTTGTTATTAAACCAAAGTGAAATACTTACTAGAATAATCTATTCTTGGCTAACACTCGGAAATTTTTGTTTAAATAAATCAAGAAAAAACAATATTTTTGTACCATTGAAGTTGACATAGAGCTAAAAAGAGTTTTTGCTTGTTATTACACTGTGTCTCAAAAGTCATTTTGCCTTTTATAGAAAAATGGAAAGTAAATCACTTTATGCCACTTTGCTGAGAACAAGGAATATTTAAAATAATAATGTCAGTATAACATGATACTTTCCCTTCCATCAACTCTGATGTCTTATTGGATACTATATTATTGTGCTGTGGTTCCCAGGATGAAATGATTGACATATGAATCATTTTTACTTTGACCCAGGAAAAATTGGAAAACGATAGGTTTGTCTAAAGGATTTATCTTCAGAGTAGCAGAAAGTGTAAAATAATCTTAAAATGTTCTTTAGTGATGCTTCTTTATATGCAATGCAACACAAGAAAGCCATGACCTAGTACTCTACTATAAACTATGCTTAAATGTAACATCAATAAGACATGAATACTTGTCATCAAAACAGAGAGTAATGTAGGTGGCCAGTACCTATGCAACTATGTTTCAATACATCAGACATATTTGATGCAGCAGTTACTACTGAAAAACTGTTGCTTAACGCTTATTTATTTTATTTTATTTTATTATTTTATTTTATTTTATTTATTTTATATTATTTTATTTTATTTTATTTTATTTTATTTTATTTTATTTTATTTTATTTTATTTTATTTTATTTTATTTTATTTTATTAATTTAATTTAATTTAATTTAATTTTTATTTTATTTTATTTTATTTTATTTTATTTTATTTTATTTTATTTTATTTTATTTTATTTTATTTTATTTTTGTCCCCTGATAGTTATACATAAAACTATTATCTGGGGCTCCAGTTTTGTGACAGGCCTTAGGAAGCAAATCTTTTTCAGGATGCTGACTGTTCTGTTGTCTTTAGGTTGCTCTCATTACATCTGTGTGTAAGTACTGATGAATAACAATCCTATCTTTCCTAATACATTCTCATAATAAAATCATCTGCCCTGGAAATAGTAAATTTTTGCTTCTTTGCGTTGTGCCCTTTCAGATATTTTTCTTTTGGGGGGACATGAATAATATTACAACTCACCAAATGTATCTACCTAAAAAGGGGAAGAAGTGCAGGTCAGAACAGTGTCTGTTTCTGATTACTGCCTCTTGCACCCAGCTGCTTTAAACCGGGAAATATGTTTTACAGATATGCTGAGAAAGAGCATTTCCTGGATTCAGTGTAACATACTTCTAATCACATATAATGGAAGGAATTATAAGATCAAATCGTCAGTGATTTGCTTTCCCAAACTACCTTCCTAAATTTGCTTTAAAATAAATTCACACTGCCTGCAGATATGAAGAAACTGAGTAAAACAAAGCCCCGCTGATTTCCAAATCATCGTAATTTAAAGAGCTATAATTCATATTTATTGAATAAGAAATGACAGAAAAAAGCAAGCACAAGCATTTAATAGAGAATCTATGTACATTAAGTTTTTATCCTCTGCTAAAAGCCCTTCACCATATCCTTTCATTGTATAGGCTGATGTAAAATATTTAGAGGAAGTTGGATATTTTTAGAACCTTTTAAAAAAATAAAATTAGAAATACATAATATTTTAGGTGTAGCTGGTATGCCTGGAGACTTTTCTGTAATGTATAAAGAATTTTCATTTTAAAGAGCAAAGTAATTTATTGTAAGCAGAGTGTTAAACAGTACTAAGTCTGTATGTTACTAGCCCTGATGATAAAGGATAGATCTTAGCAAGCAACTTCCACTTTTTATGTAATTGCTAAATTAGGAGATGAAAGAAACACAGTCAGTATAGTTGGATTTCAGTAATGCACTGGTAAAATGTGAAAAAATCTGATTTTCACAACTGATTCAAGTCTGCTTTGCAGTCTGACTTAAAGAGCATAAATGAAAGTTAATGAAAAATGGCAAAATATTGTAAGTCTGATGGGGAATTATAAGATAGGAATTCATTTAAATATTATTTTAAAATCCTCAACAGTGATCTGGAGAAGAGTGTTGACATTTATAGGTGATAGGAAAGATCTAAAACTTCTGCAAAGACAGGAGAATAATTTAAAGTTTTACTAGAATAAAGAATATTTTTTTTCAAGAATAAATCTTTAAAGAAGGTAATTTATTATGTCTAGAAAACACTATATTTCATTAGAGAAAGAATTTCTGTGTTCATCTGAATGTATCTGGTAATGCCATATTACAACTGGAGGTATCTGGCCACAGAAAAGCTGGAAGAATGGCACTGCTGCGATAGGTGATTACTACCCTGCATCTGCTGTGTGGTGCAACTGTGAAAAGAGGCCTGCTGTGTTGCAGATATTCTTATTATAGGGATGTGAGCACCAGGCACAGGTCACAAACTCACAGGATCCTAGCCTACACAACAGCTAAGGAAAACCTCGCTCTGAGGTGACATCCATGGAAACAATGTTAAAGCCCCCAGCAGCCCCTGTATTTGAGCTAGAAACTGCTACTTCTAGTGAAGAAGGGCTAGTGAAAAGATATCTCTTGAACTCTCAGGAATGGAAGACTTTACAGGTTTTATTCTGAGGACCACCAATATCTAATCACATTTTCTCCTGGATGTCTATTATAGCTTTTTCCCTCAGAGCTCTGCCTACCCTTGAAAGTTGCCTGGTTTAGTAGTAGTGCAGCATTCAAAACAACTTGTGTGAAGGTTGAAATTGGACTTGATACCTTCTATAATTTTCCTCTATCTCCTGCCTACCAAGGAACTGTTCTAAACACCAAGTAAGTTTTCTGTCTGGAGGGACTTGTATTGTTAGTCTTTCCTGTTGCATTTATTCCAGATTTTATCTTTCTATTAAATATCCTTTTTGGCACAGAATAAAGTTAGAATAAAAAAAGTAAGTAAGGTGTTGGCACAGAGCTGTGATAAAACAAACCTGAAAGTGAGGTAGTACACAATTATTTAAATATTAAGTAGTCTTGTCTTGTAGTGGTGATGATCTTGATTTACACAGAGATTAGGGGAGATAAATGAAAGTATTTTAGTTAGGGAAATTATTTAAAAACACCGTAGGAGAATGTATAGGTTTGCTGATAATATACCAGTGAAAATAGATAAAATGATATTGCTTTGAGATATTTAAAATTAAATCTGAAAAACATTACAAATATGCAATAGAGCAGTCCTGATTTGGGATTACATAAAATTTGCATAACATACCTATTTTCAAATATACATACCTTTAGAATTAGAGTCAGTGAATTTCACTGTATTGAAGAGTTACCTTGCTACCTATATGAATGCAGGACTAAACTATAGTGACAACTAAAGAGTTGAAAGAATTACTATCCTGGCTGTGAACAAAGATCATAGGCAGGGTCTGACAGTAACAGTAGCAGAAAAGGAAAAGCAGGAAAGAATCAAACAAATATCAAGTGATACTAATTTTCAGAGTTTATATGGTTCAATAAAATATCTTCTATTTGCAACTGTTTTTAGTGGTTTCACTTCATACAATCTGGAAACTGTATGACTTTAAAATACCTTGAGGTATAATACTAATACCTATACTAATACTAATACTAATATAATACTGAATACTAAGAAAAATATGATTCAGAGTTTCCCCTTTCCTGATGTTTATTTACATCTGAAGCTCTAGCTCTTTTACCAAGGACTTTAGACCATAAAGAAAATGAATACTGAATACTTTTCCTATAGCAAAGAAATTAATTCTCATTAAGTGGAAAACACATTTTATTCTGTGTTTTGAATACTGGAGTACTGAAATCCCTGAGGTGACAGTATTGTAGGGTTTATCATTCATAACAACGGAGAAAACAGACTATTTTATGGAAAAAAAACACAACAACCTCAGCCTAATTTCTTAATATTGTGATATTAAGTATTATCTTTGTGGCCAATTATTGTGAAGTTATTGATCATAGATTTATATTAGATTTAATATAGTACGCTACATGTTTCTATTAATTTTCTCTCCTACTTTTAACTTGACCTTAAATTTGTTACGAAGTAATCTCTCTCTCTCCCCCCACATCTAAAAAGATTTTCAAAAAGAAGTAGTCTTCAGATTTATATATGTATGTATATATATATATATATATATACACAAAGTGAGTGTTTAGGCTTGTTAAAGAATTATTTATATCTAAACTGATGGTTTCTTAAACATTTAGTAGGTGCACAGACTAGTGGGGTAGTCTTATTTGCTGTGACATTCTGGATAATTGCAGGAATACCACTTGATATGTCTTCTACTTTTCAAGTGGTGTCCTCCAGTGTCAACAGTTCTTTGAGGGATAGGAAACACTTTACTGTAGATGTCTGATCGTAAATTCAGTGAATTGAAATGCATAAAAATGTGTTCAGATATGAATTTTTATTCATCTGCCAAAAACATAAATTAAATTGCCTGAGTATTAAATATGCACATATTTATGAAGAGGTCAATACAAATGTTAGAAGAGACATAGTATTACACTAGTAGTAACTTTAGCAAAGTCCATTCAAAAAGAGTTAATAAACTCAATATTTCTACTGAAAATATTAATTCTACTAAATTCTACTAATTCTACTAATTATTAATTGGGGATGTTTCATACTTTTACATCAACACTTTGGACTATGTCTTTACAAAATACAGAACTGAGGTTCATGGGATAAAAAGTTCCTACCTGTACAGCACTAAATATTTGCAAAATTGTGCATTTTCCATGTCTATTGCGAATTCAATTTCTGTATGGAATGACTCTTTAAATATCAAATTTCTAGCAAACTGCCTGTTTTTTCCTAATACAGGAACTGTTGGACTCATTATTTCCAATCAAATCTATTGGCTCTATAATTCAGTATGTCATCTAAGGTTATTCAAATAAAACACAGTCAGCATGAAGCATGATGGGACTTTTATGACTTTTGTGCACATTAACTGGCTTTTGCAGCAAATCTTGTCAATGACCTCTGGCAGAACTATTGGTAAGAAGTTGATCACTCACTATACAGTTTCTGTTTCTACGTCTATTTGAAGGCAAAACAGATCTACTGTGAATAAATTGTTCCTTTTCTATTTCTTGCAGGGACTGATAATCTACACATGCATAGTATTAAAGGATGTTGTTTCACAACTGAAGGGAAGTTGGAGACATATTCAATTACTTTTCTATTTCCCTCTTCATTTTCCTGATAAAATGAATTTGTAAATGTACTACATCGCATGTCATATTCTGATGACATTTATGTTTCTACTACTCCAGGATTTTTACAATGCTCTCATAAAATATACAAGACTCTTTCCTATTACTTTTACAGATATTTTTACTGTATATTTTATAGGACTTGGACTCAGTGATGCTTGTGGGTCCCCCCCCCTTGGGGGGTATTCTATGATTCTATGATATACCAACTTTCAATAGAAGTCTGTTCTGTGAAAATTTAGGCCAAACCATACATTTTTCTCCATTAAGCTCATGAATGGTAGTATATTTATTCTTTTTTGTTTTGTTTTGTTTTTGTTTGTTTGTTTTGGTTTTGTTTTAATTAGATATATACTTACCCAGGCAATGACTTGCTGAAGTAAAATTCTCATCTGCAAGGGAATTTATAACACTCCCTTATATTTCACACACACACAAACACAAACAAACAAACAAACAAAAAAAAATCCCTTGATACCAAACAAGAAATATAATCTAAAATACTCTGTGATGATTCTTACAAAAACTGGTTAATTTCTTATACTGGAATAGCTTGAATGTGACCCCTTCCAATAGGCACATATTGGGGTATTACTTTTCTTTTGTTTCCCCCTCCACCACCACTTTTTTTTTTTTTTTCTTTCTTTACTTGAAATTTGATAAAATTGACAAGTAGGTTTGCAGAACGGAAATGGGAAAGTACCTGAACTTTGAGTTCACATTCTAAATTATTCAACAGTAATTGAAGCTCCCTTTTGTGTCTTTAGTGTTAGTACAGCTCTAGGCAGGCCTCTCATGACAAATAAATGCTGCAAAGATATACACACATCCTTGCACTAGGAACAATGGAGAGCATATGGGATGGACATTACTGTCCATATATCTATTGTTTAGCACCTTATCCAGTTATGAAACTGTGGCTTTGACAGTTTTCTGCCACCTTTTGTTTGACTTTCACATAGATTGTTAAGTAAATAGCCTTATGAACTACCTTATTGTTGTGCACTCATAAAACTGTTATGTCTTGTTGCTTGTGGTCAAGGATTTAAAACTCAGTGCTTCTGTGTGAAGAAATACATGTTTTTGAAATATTAAAAGGAAGCTGAGAGGAGAGCTTTTACTAAAGGATTGCATTTTTATTTGCCATTTAGTTGACATGAAAGCAAAGACACCTCACAAGGCACAAGGATAGAACATCTGAGTCATTGGGTACAGGCTCTAATAACTCCTGAAGAACAGTCAGATACTAATTTTAAAGAGTCTGTCACATGCTGTACCAAAGAAATGTGATGAATCATAACTGAATAATACCCAACAGCATCTTTTATCTGAGGATCTCAAAGTACATTACCAACTTTTAATTATCCAAGTCTTACAAGGTCCTGGGGATGTAGATAGGCATGAATTTACCTTGTAACAGATAATTTGGAAGATGATTTGTAAGGTGTTGTTACAATACTGTAAATCTATTTATGACAGTTTGAATACTCTCAGTTAAGCAGATCTTACCTTTCAGTTTGTGGGGCGGAGAATCCTGTGTTGGTAGGGAAAATGTCAAATGATGGAGAGTCCTATTGTATGGAAGAATGTTAAGTCAGTTAAAGAATCAGGCCTTCTCTCCTCTGATAATTTTCCAAAATTCAGACAAAATTTTTAATTGTGTTCTTGAGGGTAGCATTTCCTTCTGATATGTAATATTTTCCTTTCTGAAGAGCAATATATGTGAAGTCTTCTGACAGACACAGATGAAGTTCAACTGGGTTTCAGGACAATTTTATAAACTGTCACTTGGGTCCATTTGAACTGAAAGGATCGTTCTGATCTTCAGCTAAAAACCTGCCTATAAAATGACTATTTTATATCATGGAATCACAGAATCATAGACTGGTTGAGGTTGGAAGGTAAGTTCGGAGGTCATCTTGTCCAACACTATTGTGCAGGCAGGACCACCCAGACCAAGTTGCCCAGGACTATGTTCAGGTGGCTTTTGAAAATCTCCAAAAACAGAGACTCCACATCTTTGAACAATCTGTTCCATATGCCATTAAACAGTCACTGACAAATATTTCACTCGAGAGTATACACAGTCTATTGGTAATACCATCTTCTGATCTTTACCTGTGACGCTTCAACCTGCAGTACCATTCCACAAGCACTAAGAAGAAAATAATTTAATTAATTCTTTTTGTTATGGTCTCTGGCTTCAGATCTTATAGCGGATTTCTGTGGGAAGTTCTCTGTTCTTCTGAACCACTCACTATGAAGTTGATCATAGAATCATAGATACAATAGAAGGAAGGGATGCCATCCTAAGGGACCTGGACAAGCTTTAGAAGTGAGCCCATGTGAACCACATGAGGTTCAACAAGTCTGAGTGTAAGATGTTGCACCTGGGTTGGGGAAATCCCAGACTTAAGTACAGACTGGGAGAAGAACTCTTTGAGAGCAGTCCTGCGGAGAAAGACCTGGTAGTTCTAGCAGATGAAAAGCTCAACATGAGCCAGCAGTGCGTGCTTGCAGCCCAGAAGGCCAACTGCATCCTGGACTGCATCAACAGAGTTGTGGCCAGCAGGTCGAGGGAGGGGATTGTCCCTCTCTGCTCTGCCCTTGGAGGGCCCCACTTGGAGTACTGCATCCAGGTCTGGAGACCCCAGCAAAAGAAGGATGTGGGGCTGTTAGAACAGGTCCAGGGGAGGGACATGAAGATGATCAAGGGGCTCGAGCACCTCTTTTACGAAGAAAAACTGAGAGCTGGGGATGTTCAGCCTGAAGAGAAGGCTTTGGGGTGACCTCATTGCAGCTTTTCAATACTTACAGGGGGCTTATTAAAAAGATGGAGACCAACTTTTTGCTCAGTCAGATAATGACAAGGGGGAATGGTTTTAAACTAAAAAAGGGGAAATTTACCTTAGAAGTTAGGAGGAAACTCTTCACTCAGAGTGTGGTGACACACTGGAACAGGTTGTTCAGAGAGGTTGTGGATGCCCCATCCCTGGAGTTGTTCAAGTCCAGGTTGTATGAGGCCCTGGGCAACGTGATCTAGTGGGTGGCATCCCTGCCCATGGCAGGGAAGTTGGAACGAGATAATCTTTAAGGTCCCTTCCAACCTGAGCCATTCTATGATTCTTTTGGCTCCTGGACTTGCCCCATTATTCTCCTAGATTTTTTTTCTTTGGCCTTGGTGATATCAATGAACCTGTAAGACGCAACTCGGCAATAAGCTTTGGCCTAGAAGTGTAATGGTTCCTGGAATTACAAGCTATTTTCCAGCCCACAAAATGAAACATTACTTAAACATAAGAATATGTTTCTGAATGTTCTGCCTTACACTGTAATACAAATAAGTGCAAATCAAATTTGAATTATTCATGAACATTATTTTTTAGCTTTTTTTCCCTAAAAAATATGTGAGGATGTTTTCTTTACAAAGCTATTCTATTCTCTTCAAATAGGGGGAAAAAACAAACTCTAAGCAGAAAATATGATTTCTTAGCTATAACAACATGCATGCATTTTATTTGTCTGTTCTTCCACCTAGCAGAAGATGGATGACCAGATCCATGTGCCATTTTCTTTTTAGTCTGGTTTCAAAAAGCCAGAATATGTTCGTGTTGTTACTTGAGAGTTGTTTTCCTATCTGAGAGTAGACTGATCACATACTGCTTATTTTAGGAACAGCCCAGTGTGAATTGGTGTGGGAATTGATAGATGGGGAGTGGTTTGATTTTAGATATCTTCCAGATTTACTTACGGTTTAGTTAGGAACAATGGAAACAAGTAAGTTTTCTTTGGTGGATTAAAAAATAAAATAAAATATTGTGTGAGTGACTTTGGACTGTCTGATTGCATTTATGATTCCACCCTGGACAATTTAAGACCTTAGATTCAAAAAACTTAGATAATTTTATTAATTTTAGACTAAGTCTCACCCATCAATGTTGAAATTTAGTCTACAGTATGTGGTCACATATAACCAGTATGCAGAACACGTGGGATGAAAACAAAAAGTTGAAAAGTTAATTCTTAATTCTGAGGGCTTGTGTTCCTGCATGGAATTAAATGAAACAATACATTTCATTTTAAAGAAGGCCTTAATTAAGAGAGCTTTAATTCAGAATATCAAAGCTTCTCTAAAAATCCATTTTCAAACCTGTCCTCTTCTAAATCTGAAAGCCCTAATAACTATTCAAGGCTTTCTTTCTGAAGCCTTCCTCTTGAAATTGTCAAAGTAACAGACATACTTAATGAAACATCTTTTTCATTTTTTTAAAGAACTCTTACGTATTTTTTTTCACCTCTAGATTTGTCACAATGGCTTAGATATTGAGTAGGAAATACAGTCGAATTCAAAAATAAATTCTACCTGATACACTGCTAGCTATTCTGAAAATCTGAGAAAGATATTTATTAGTTCTGCCTGTTCATATTGCATTATTTTATTTTATTTTATTTTATTTTATTTTGTACAGCAGTGAGGTATGACTGAAACATCCAACACACACTGAATAATGTAGGGAGATTTGGGTGTTGAATAACAGAAAAGTTAGTCGATTGCCCTCCACCTCTTCCAGACTTATTTCAGAAACTTAAGAATAAAATTGTTGGGCCAGTTTTTTCTTCACTGAACACCAAACCAGAGTGAAAGCATTTTGGGTGTTGGGAACAGAACCGTAGAACCATAGAATGATTTGGGTTCAAAAGGACCTTAAAGATCATTTAGTTCCAGCCACCCTGCCATGGGCAGGGACACCTCCTACTAGATGTGCAAAGCCCCATCCAGACTGGTCTTGGAAAGATCTTATGAATTTGATATAACTGAACAACTTATTCAGCTTGGAAAATATATACTTCACAGCAATAATTTGTGATCTTACAGCCAGAGTGAGAAGGTGATTTGTTTATTTTACAGCTGGGGGAGCTGAATCACATCCTTGACTTCATTAGCATGGCCCCTAACCCCAAGGTCCTCCAGCATTAGCTAAAGACAAGGCAGGTATTAGAGCGTGGCATGCCAAAAGTGTCTGAAAGATGTATTCAGATCCCAGTAAATAGAAGTTCCACATATCTACCTCAAATCCTGAAACTCCAATAAATAAATAAAATAAATAAATTGAAATAACATAACATAACATAACATAACATAACACAACACAACACAACACAACACAACATAACATATAACATAACATAACATAACACATAATTAAAATTGAGTGTGGAGAAGTAGACAAGGAATTTGTTACGCAAGGAAGTGTACATTGAGTCTGGCTGATGACATATTTTGTAGTGAGAAGTCTCCAAACTAAGAAAATCAGGACTGTGATGTCCCGTGCAACAAACAGAGATACATTGGGTGAAGTTGACTAGCTTTGTTTTGTTCCTTTTTAGACAATGTCAGAATGGCAGAGGCCATCCTCCCACTAGAGTGTCTCAGTTAACTTCTAATTTTGATTTTGTGCCTATGCAGGCTGAGCTTGCACATCTGTGTATGCCCAGAGGAATAGGAGTTTTGAGAGTAGAGGGTTCTGAGATTACAGCTGTCAGTTCTGCTGAAGCATGGTAGCTAAGTGGAGCTTTAACGAGCTATTGAATTGGAAGCCACTCAGCTACATCTGGTAGCTGCTTTAACTGGATGGCTATATTACTTCCCACCCCCCACCCTCCCATTTTTGAAAAACAATGGTAGTTCTGCATTTTTTTGTTAACTGCCTTAAATGGGACTTTCACACCTGATGCTTTCTTTTCTTATTTCTACCATTACTCTCCTTGTAATTATTTTAAATAGGCTCTTATTCCCTAGATCCCAGACCTGTGTCAAGCAGGAGGTGGTGTTAGATATATGCTAACTTAGATACATACTAACTTACATAAAGCTGTCAAAATGCATGTCATTTGCTGCAGTTTCTATTACAATATGTTTTATTAAACATAAGCTATTAAATTATCTGTTACTGTCTCTTTGCTGGAAACTGCAAAGAAATGAGTATCATTCTCAGTGACTTTTAATAAAAACTGAAGAACGGTGATTATGGTTTTTAAGTACTTGTACTATAGCACAGCACACCACTTAAGTAATTGCACTGTGTGTGCTTTGTTCATGTTTTGATTAAGAGGTGACTTGATAATGCTCATATTGTTGAACTTAGAGCAATAAATTGGATTGCTCTTGGAAAATGACATCGGCTTGTTTTTTATTGAGCTTTGGCTGTGCAGTGTTTTCTGTTACCTTATTTAAAAGGTTATTCATAGGGATTCTTATATCATATAAACGTAAACTGTGTTATACAGTGATGAACATTACCTATGAGACCTGAACTAACATTTAACTTCTCTGACACAGACTTTTACTATAAATTCACAACACAGACCTTGGAAATTCATTTGTTGTTTGAATGAATAGTGCCTGTCTGTGAGTAAAAAGGCAGTATTACATAAGTACTGAAGTAATTGTCGTTTCATAGAGTTGTGTAGTTTTGACACAAAACCCAATGGTTATGATTTCTATTCTCTGTAATTATCCATATATAACTTGCCTGACCTTTAAAGTAAATTTTGGTGCTATGTGTCTACAAGAAGTACAATCTAAAAAGTTTGTTTAAATGTTTTAGGTAAAACTTCTGTGACTCACAGTAAGAAATTAAATCCATTAGAATACTTTACAGATGACTATTTTTTTTTCTTGCTTTCTATGGTTTGTGTAGATGTCTGTTTCCCAAGCACTTTTGTTTTGTCTTCAGAAGGGTGAGAAATCCTTGCAAGCTGGCCAGATCCCAGCGTTATATAGGAACCTCAGAGTGCCTGGGCTGCCTTAGCCCTGTCTATCCAAAGCCCCATCACAAACAGGGGGTACCAATGAAATATGATACCAGAACAGATATCTAGTAATATTATTTATTCAGAAACCAGAGATTGGCTGCTCAGGAACTTCCTACACCTGAAGTGTCTTTCTGAGCAAATTTAAGAAGTTAGGAAGAAACTCTTTCAGGGATAATCCCCAGTAGGCTTTCTAGACCTTCCTTCAGAAAGAAAGGTAATGAACACTATCAATGGAGGGATATAGGTCAAGATAAACTTATGGACTAACAGTTTGAAGATTTTGTGTTGTGGTTCTGTCTTTCTTCAGCCATGTCTTCACCCCCCTCTTTCTGCAACCAGATCTCTTCCCATGTTGGTATATTTAAAATTAACAATATATTTTAAACTATGTGTACATTGCATGACTTGTAATTTCTGCTTTTTAGTGAACAAAGAAAATGTCCTAGTATATATCTGAAAGAACAAGCTATGCAAATGGGGGAAATTAAAGGAACTAGAGATGGAGGGAAGGAAAAACTAGGCTAATGTGACTAGCTAATATATAACTAACATATAGTATTAATGGTGTAGTATAATATATAGTACTATACAATATGTGGTATGGTATGGTATGGTATGGTATGGTATGGCATGGCATGGCATGGTATAGTATAGTAAAGTAAACTAAAGTAAAGTAGAGTATAACTAAAGAACAATTAAAGAATCAGCTCATATCACCCCTTTAACAATGCAACAAATGTATGATATTTAGCTACAATTTTTTCCCTTTTATCCTTTTATTTTCCTTTTTGTCCCATTTTCTTTTTTTTTGCTATTTTTCCCTTTTTCTTTTTTCTTTTTAATTTTTAATTTTTTAATTTTCACTGTATAAACAGGCTGCTTTATGATTTTTTTGCTGTTTTTATCCCAAACTATATGTACCTAGGATGAGTTAGAAACTAACTGAATCTATAACTTTGCAGTTATTACTGTCCAGTAAATGAGATTTCTACTTAGTCTTTTCACTGGATTAGTGATGATAATTAATTGATGAACCAATTTGTTTCCAGCAAGGAATGGCTAAGCATATACATTAAGCAGAGGTGGAATCAGGTATTAAGACACTAATTTGCTATGAAAGTGCAGCACTTTGTGATGTACTGAACCCAGTACAGCCCCTGGTATTTAATTAATATTATAGGTATTATAACAGCTAGCATTACACTAAGATTATAGAGGTATATTGATACAATACAAACATAATAGAATAAAATCTAAAAGAAGTCAGTTCATTGTATTCATATTGAGCTTTAAAGTAAAATGTATTTCAAACCCTGGTTTTATTTTGATAAAGCAACTTTTACTTCTGGTTTCCTCCAAACTTCTCGGAAATATTAGAAGACATAATTTCATTACATAGAGTATTGCGTTGGGATCTGTCAGGCAATATATCTGCTTGAGATTCTATTGATTTGACTGCTGTGGGCAATTTTTTGGCAGCCTAGGTAATAAGTTTTTTTAAAGTCCTGTCCTCCTTTGTAGGGTCAGATGGCTTTCAAAGCATGACAGGAAGGAATACCTACTCATTTATTTCTGTGTTTTATGTCTTCTTTTGATTGAAATGAGTAGTTTGTGTTTTAGATTTGCATTGTATGTTGTATCTACTGTGCAGAGTAGGACAGCTAAGGAAACCAACAAAGGGGATGAACTAAAACCACATGAAACATGCCACTTATCTTTCCCCTATTTGTGTTTTTACAGTGATATGAGTTTGTTCATGCCCTTATCTTCTTACCTCTCCTGAATGCTATTACTGCACTACAGATACATGTAAACTAGATACTTAGAGGTTTGCAGGGGTCAATTACTTTGAGAAAGAAGACGTCGTGGATAGGCTTCTCAGAAAACAGAGATTCACTGTAAATAGAAGAGTTATTTTTCTCTCTGCAAATGCTCCTTTCAGACTGAAGGTTTTATTTATTTATTTATTTATTTATTTTCCCAAGAGACAACAGATTCAAATTATCTAAATCTGTGTGAATTATTTTGTCCCTTTGCACTGAAGATGTGAGCTCTGTGGATGATACTTCCCATGTGTGCTTCCCATGCCTCCTCCCTGCAGTCCTGGAGGCTGAATTTCTGTTATTTGTTACTGCAGTGGACCATCCTGCATCAGATTTACTACCCAGAGAAATTTGCTCCTTAGAGAGTTTTTATCACAGAGCCCAGTCACACAAAATATTAAATAAACTGTTTCAATGCCTGTGAAACAGGACTGCTATCCACCAACACAGGACACCATACAGAATCAGGACCTAAATACTTCATTAGAGGGTGGTTTTGGGATCTTGCTTCATTTCATCTTTAAACTAAAAGTAAAATAAATAGTTTAAATTAATGTTATTGCTTCCTGTTTACAGCTTTCTACCCAGCATGGCTTTAAATATTTATTATTCTGTCCCTTTTAAAATATGCTGGCAAATTTTAGCTATATTAAGCAAATCTTCAAGGCAGCAGGCAAGACAGGATATTATTCTGAGATTAAGGAAGGAAAATGAGAAAAAGGGATATGAACAAAGAGCAGACTGGAAAGGAAGAGGATCTCACTCGCTTTCCACTGCTGGAGCAAACCGCAGCCCCTATTGTGTGTGCTCTGAAAGTGATTATCTCCAGTCACTGGTTCTCTCTGAGTCTAATCTGCTGATTCACTGGCTTTTTCTCATCAGGGTTGGAAAGGAGACATCAAAAGCCATTAATATACATTATAGCGAAGATCCACACCAAAAAGGCCATTAACTAATCTGTGTTAAAATATTTGTTGGATAAATTTTGCTTCCCAAACACATTTTGAGGTGATTATTTACTCATTCATAATATATATATTTTTTTCAGGGGTCTTCACAGCTATTGTGGAAATGAAATGTAGCTGGCACTGCAGGTCTGTGTGCTATCACTTTGATTCCATGAATCCAAGGACTCTGATTATGAAACCACAGATGTCTGAGGCTTGGCTAATAACAGACAGGATTGTCAGCTGCCCTATGTCAAGGATAACTGCATCTCCCTGGGAAACAGAGACTGAAGAGCCAGAGCTACGTCTTCATGCCGTGAGATCTCTAATTAACTGCAGCACCCAAAACAGGCCAGTCTGAAATCAATATATTAAACCCCTATCAATGGAAAAAAAAAATAAAATCTCAGACCCACTACTAATTTAGCAAATGAAAAAATGTATTAGAATTAGAAAATTATATTTCATAATCTTGCAGAGCCTGCTCAATAGTTTTCTAGGATTTTGTTAGGAGTAAGCTTCGTTTCTCTGCAGTTTCACAGAAATTATGCCTCTCCATTTATCACCCAGTTATTATATCAAATTTCTTAAGCAATTGTGCTGTGTAATTGGTAGCAGGTCCTGATGTGCATAATGTATGGCAGTGTAGAGAAAGCAATACAATGTTATAACACAGTATTAGATTTTAGTCAGTTTTTGGTTATTGTTCAATAGACTTTACAAAATCTCATGACAGGAACAACGGTCTGCTGTGCTAATGAGAGTGCATTCCCACATCCTCCCCACAGTATTGCTGATGGGTGCCTCCTTTGGTTACCTCTTACACCACTGAGGAGCCCAGGCAGGTTTTTCAGCCTCTGTCCAAGCCCAGGCTGGACAGAAGTGAAGCAGTATGTGACTTAGGCTTTCAAATTCCTCCTGCAGCACTTGAGTTCATTTGAATCCATCAGTGCAGTGTTTGCTGTGTAACTGAAGATTGCCTGCATGTGAGTGCAAAATAATATAACCATTGGAAACCTTTATTTCTTGTTACATCTTGTTGCACTGTTTTATGTATTGTGTCCTGAACTCTGTAGTCTCCCTGCTTAGCCACATAGTTTGCTGCTACGAACATTTCTATCAGTGGCTTTGCTCCATGCTCTGGATTTCTATTTCATCTGCATTTGAGAATTATTTGATTGTAGTTTGTCAAGTTGTTCATAGGATCAGCTTTAGTTCAATGGGAGGTCACCTTTCCCTCCTGTTCATGTCACCACCCTCGGGATGATGACACATCTCTAGATCAGCTATGTCAGTGAGCAGCCTGAGAGGGCCTTTACCAGGAATTGGCCCATGGAACCATTTCCCTGGGTAGTGTGACCCAACCTTTTTCAGAACTACATGCATAATTAATTTCTTTCATTTAAACTCTCCTTAAGGAAGATTTTTTCTTTCTCTTCCCACCTATACAGTGGGAAGCAGATATGGATGTTATACCATATGCTTTCTTGTACACTTATAGACAAAGACTAAACATACCTACATATCAATCAACCTACATACCATTGGAGAAAACAGTGTTATACTGCTAGTTTATACTGCTATAAAATGCTAGTTTGAGATACTTATTATTTGATTAAGTAACAATGACAGATTATATAAATAGTCAGTAACATATGATTAAGCATGCGTAAACTAAACGTGTAATACTTAGATTCTGTTCTTTCATTGGGCTACTTAGACACATGAAAAACTGAAAATATGCAAAATTGTATATGTAGTGTAATGTGATATTTAATGTTAATGTCACATAGGTTATTATGGAAGTACATTTCTGGGAGAAACTGTATTTCTTATTAATAGGGTATATAAAACTTATAGGACACTGCTCTGATTGCTCTTCTGTCAGTAAAAAAAAAAACGTTAGGTCAAAGGAAAAAACAAAAATTTCAATTACATTTACAGCAGCAGCTGAAGGGGAACAAAATCAATGAAAGGAGCATACTTATTAGAGACCTGCAGTTGCCGTAAAACTGAAACTAAATCACACTGACAGTGTCTGAACTTCAGATAAATTGCTTTGAATTCAAAATGGGAGCCTGGAGAAATAATGGAAATGATATTGCAGTTGTTGAAGAAAAGGATAGAACTTTTTATATCCGCTGCCTCTCTAGATCTTGTTAGTATTTCAGGGATCAAACACTGATTTGTTCTCTGTTTATTATTTTTTTGTATAGGGACTCCTATTGTTTCTCTAACAGATGAAACAGTGCTGTCAATTGCCTTAGCAACAACTGGTTAGAGAATTATGTGTTTTTTAGGGATGAGATATTTCTTCTTGGTAACAGTCCAAGGTGACCCACAGCTAAGCCTCAGTTCTTGTTTAAAAAAAAACAACAGATGAACAAACAAACAGACAACAAAACACAAGAGAGGGAAAGTCACAGTCAGATGACCAGTTCAAACTTACTCTTTCTCTCAATAACTTATCTAGAAATACAGTTCATTTGCTGTGACATCCACATTGAATTAGATCCTCTCTTCCTTCTTGTGATTTTTTTATTTTATTTTATTTTATTTTATTTTATTTTATTTTATTTTATTTTATTTTATTTTATTTTATTTTATTTTATTTTATTTTATTTTATTTTATTTTATTTTATTTATTTTATTTTATTATTTTATTTTATTTATTTTATTTTATTCTATTTTATTCTATTTTATTTTATTTTTATTTTATTTATTTTATTTATTTTATTTTATTTTTTTATTTTTTACCTAGGACAGACACCCTTTCTAAATTCACTTTAATTGTCTAATGATTTGATTCAGAAAGATTCAAATATTTAGCTGTCATATTAATTGCTTTAACTCCATAATTTGTTTTTTGGAACACCCTTAAAGAAAGATGTTGTAGGATAGATTTTACACTATTTTTATTTTCTTTAGTCCCCTTTTGGATGTAAGTTTTTTGCATGGACATTGGTTACAAGATCCTCTTCAAGGTACCCTGGGTAATAGGCCAGCTAACATTCTCAGGACACTTGTGTACAGAGGATATAAGGGAAGGTGGGAATCTTACTGACTTTACCAGGAGAAGTACCAAGGCCATTTTAGACTTCTTTTTTTGTTTTTGTGTTACAATGTGTAATGATAATAATGATGATGATGTAACGTTCCACACCAGCACTGTGACCTCAGTGTTTTTCTTTCTAGGTTATCGATATTATTGTTAATCCATTTGAAACTATCTGTTTTGTTAGTTATGATTTCTATTTTTTTTTCTGTGATTTTGTAAGGCATATTGTACATATTAGCTGTTGTTACAATATAGGTGTTTACGCAGGCATGTGGTGTTAAGAAAACCAATGTATTACCCCATTTTATTGATGTTGAAATAGTTCATCTAGAGTTGTACAGATTTCATGTAAAATCTGTGTGGAAAAAGGAACCTAAACTCTGAAGAAAAATCCTATCCACTATATATTTAAATTAAATTTAAGCTGTAAAACTGTGCACCAAGGGAATGGAAAAAGCAGTTTAAACGCAGCATGCATTATGAATTCAATGAGAGTAAAAACTACCTTTATTAATTGGGTAACTATTGTATACATTCTTCTTATACTATTATATGTTGCACCTACTTATTATACCTTATTATACCTTATTATACCTTATTATACCTTATTATACCTTATTATACCTTATTATACAGATTATACTAGAAAACAAGCAAAAGTATCATGTGAATTATCTATATGACTGTACGTGCATGTGCATACACACAGGGGATTCAGGAAAGCTGGAAAATAAGCTTGTTCTTTCATTTGATTTCCTTCAAGTGTTTGGGAAGTTTTGGGTTCAAGATAGCATTCTTCATCCATTGCTTCTAGGAAAAGAACTTTAAGGTCTTCTTTGTTGGCATTTCAACCTGAAATTCAGTACGACAGACCACTCACTGTAACCTAAGATTTATTTGTATTCGTATCTTAGACTAATTTTGTAGTTTAAAAGACTCCCACAATAAAAGTTCTATTCTTGTGTTAATAATTTTCTGGGAAAAATGTGGGAAGTGTACCAGCCTGCTGTATTTGTATTTTGCAATTTTAATACATTTAGTTTTTTTTTTTTCTCTTTTTTTTATTTCCCCTCAGAGTAAAAAAAATAATGTTAATCTCACCAGTAAATATGGAGTTAACATCATCAGATGGAGTAAACATCATCTGTTTCTTGTAAAATTAATAACTCATACATGTTAAAGTGTTGACATAAAAATAATTGAATAGGGAGGTATTACTGAGACTGTGAGCTAATTCACGGGATTAATTTCTGAGTCTTCATTGTAGGTTATATTCATGAATTATTCTTTTCAGAATGGTTGATTATATGTTTTCAATGTGCATTACTCTATTTGTGACAGTCAAGTTATAGGAAGTGAAGTTATCTTGCTATAAATTTTGGTTAAGGTATACTTGCATGTAGTTAGTATCTCCACAAAAATGATGCAGTTTCTTTGTTGAAGAGGGGATTATTTACAAGAGTTGTGTAAATTCCTTGTTAGTTTGAGATGGTGAGTTAATTGTATGTGAAGGACTAGTAAGTGTAGGTGTTTGGGTGCACATATGCTGAACATTTTACCCATGAATGTGTGTGTTCACGTGCAGTAGTTATCAATTTACTGGAGGAAATACACAATTTGATTAATCTGAAAAATATGCTACTCTTTTTATTTAACAGAAAACAATGTGCAGACATTCAGGACTCTTTCATTTCGAATTAAATTCAAAATTCTTTTTGTATTACGTAACTTTGATTCTTCAAGTTGTGCCACATCATGATCTATGTTTTGATGTATGTTTTAGATCCTTTATGTTTCAAATGAGTTCAGTCCTAAATTCTGGAATCAAGTCAACCTTGTAATTATACACAGACATGGTTAGGCTGTTATTTATGTTTATTAAATTATTTATTTATTTATATAAATCACTGTTTATGATTTTTATTTATACTTACAAATGAATTTAAATGGTAGAATATTTCATAAACACTCTTTCGAGAAGATATATTTTATGCTTTTTAAAGGCAGACTGTTGAGATCTTTAAAGGAATTGTTTTAAGAGCTGTATTCCAGGAGCAGATAAAAAAAAAAAAAGAAAAAAAAAAAAGGCTTGAACTTACAAACTGTTACAATAAGATATTTATGTGCTTTGAAAGAGTTTGAATCTAGCTGCATTTATCATCTCCACCAGAACCAAATGATACTCTGATACCCTTTTTATTTTTCTCATCTTTTCTTGTGTTCGGCTCTCATACTGCTTCGTTTCTTCATCTGACAGTAGCGAAACATAATAATAAACTGTTGGCATTCACAGTTATGCACTGAAGAACACAGCCGTAAGGTTATTAAAGAGCAGATTTTACTAGGCTGAGTGAGACTGAAAGTTAGTCTTCTTGTTAACCTCTATAGGCTGGAGGAAATGTTCAAGTTTATTTTCCATCTGGAAGCCATAGCAGATAAGTTGCTGGAAGCAAGAAGTCCTCAACATATACATTAGAGCTCAGTTAAAAATAAAAAATAAATAAATGAAAAGATGAAGGAGATTATCCATATGAAAAAAATGTCTGGTCTTCTAGGCCATACACATGGAATGTGTCATGGCTTTATTTTCCATTATTATTCTTAAGGGTCTGGTACATTTACATCACAGCTGGACAGAAATGAATTTTTTGATTCTATTGCTAGAAGAGTGGCTAATTAATACTGGCATTAACATTAGGAATTAAAGTAAAAAAATGAAAAATATCCGTTTGGTATGAAGACCAGCCCCATAACTCCACTGTGAGGGCTTTCTAGATCACCGTCAGTGGAAGCAATTCAAGGCTGTAATGAACACTAGAATGCTGCTTGACTTGCCATATGAAATGTTTTGGGGCTTTTATAAATAATATCTACTTATTCACAATGCTTCAGAGACTAGAGAATGCTTCAGGCAATGCTTCATTCTTCCCAGCCACATATTGTTCATCATGTCTTACCTTTTAATGTTAAATATTGCATCCACTGGAAAAGAAGTAAAATTCATAAAATATACTGTTATAGTTTTTCTTCTCTCAGTGATCATCAGAAAGCTCCAATAGTTTCAAGAAACACTATTTTGAAGAAAAACTACTTTGAAGAAAAAGCTGTTCTGATTTCAACCTTAGTTGATTCCTGAAGTGGACCCCACATCAAGAAGAAACTTTTGGTTGAATATGTTTATTAAAAGCATTAGAAATAATCATTAATTCCACTAAATGTTCCACCATCTATTTTTTCAGATGGACTCCAAAAGTGGAGAAAATAATGATCTAACATAAGCAAAATATGTGTCAGAAGATTTTAGATGGCAAACGTGTGAATGAAAGCTAAATGTTAATCATCTAAATCAAAAAATTATTGTAATCAAAAAGATGCAGCATGGTATCCTGTAGGATGAGTAGGATGTCTTTTAGCATCACACTGTTGTGGTTTAACCTGGTCGGCAGCTAAACACCACACAGCCGTTCGCTCACCCTCCCCCCTCCCTCTCTGGGATGGGGGAGAGAAATAGGAAAGTGAAGCTTGTGAGTTGAGATAAAGACAGTTTATTAAGACAGGAAAATAATAATAATAATAGTACTACTAATAATAATGTGTAAGAAACAAGTGATGCACAATGCAATTGCTCACCACTCGCTGACCGATGCTCAGCTTATCCCTGAGCAGCCAGCCCCCCCACCCTGGCTAGCTGCCCCTATATATTGTTTAGCATGATATCAGATGGTATGGAATACCCCTTTGGCCAGTTTGGGTCAGCTGTCCTGGGTCTGTTCCCTCTCAGATCCTGCTGCACCCCTAGCCTCCCTGTAGGCAGGACAGAGTGAGAAGCTGAAAAGTCCTTGGCTTAGTGTAAGCACTGCTCTGCAACAATTAAAACATCAGCATGTTATCAACACTCTTCTCATCCTAATCCAAAACATAGCACCCTACCAGCTACTAGGAGGAAAATTAACTCTATCCTAACTGAAACCAGGACACACACAGATCTCCTTCACAGTTAGATGAGGCATGTACTGTCCTCAAAACACATTTTTCTCCTCTCCCAAACTGCAACTATCTGAAGGAATTATCTAAGCATTTAATACACAACTTTAAGTACGGTATGTTGAGCCAAATTAATACTTTAGCTGTGTTTGTATATCTGGTGAAATGGAAAGTATTTTCCATTCATCCCACAACTCCTTCCCTCAAATTCCATAAATCAAGCTCAGAATAGCTAATATAAGTGAGGAATTTCTCTTTTACTGCAGCTAGTTTCTAAGAAAAATCTATCGTCTCTATCTGATATAAAGAAAAATTGAAAATAAGTGGTTGAAGGAGATTATTATTAATTTATTATTATTATTATTATTATTATTATTATTATTATTATTATTATTACCCTTCAGGAGTACTAGAATATTGGAAGTGGAGCTGCTCTTGGCTTGGACTGGTGTATGCTTCATTGGGTTAGAAACTGGCTGGGTAGCCGGGCCCAAAGAGTCATGGTGAATGGAGTTAAATCCAGTTGGAGGACGGTCACTAGCGGAGACCCCAGGGCTCAGTACTAGGGCCAGTTCTCTTTAATATCTTTATTGATGATCTGGATGAGGGGATCAAGTGCACCCTCAGTAAGTTTGCAGACGATACCAAGTTAGGTGTGTGTGTTGATCTACTCGAGGGTAGGAATGCTCTGCAGGAGGATCTGGATAGGCTGGACTGATGGGCTGAGGCCGACTATATGAAGTTCAACAAGGCCAAGTGCCGGGTCCTGCATCTGGCGCGTAACAACCCCAAGCAGCGCTACAGGCTGGGAGATGAGTGGCTGGAAAGCTGCCTGGCAGAGAAGGACCTGGGAATACTGGTTGATAGTTGGCTGAATATGAGCCAGCTGTGTGCGCAGGTGGCCAAGAAGGCCAACAGCATCCTGGCTTGCATAAGAAACAATCTGGCCGGCAGGGCTAGGGAAGTGATTGTCCCCCTGTACTCGGCTCTGGTGAGGCTGCACCTTGAGTGCTGTGTTCAGTTTGGGGCCCCTCGCTACAAGGAGAGCTTGAGCAAGTCCAGAAAAGGGCAACAAAGCTGGTGAGGGGTCTGGAGAACAAGTCTTACGAGGAGTGGCTGAGAGAGCTGGGGTTTTTCGGCCTGGAGAAGAGGAGGCTCAGGGGTGACCTTATCGCACTCTACAGGTACCTTAAAGGAGGCTGTAGAGAGGTGGGGGTTGGTCTATTCTCCCACGTGCCTGGTGACAGGATGAGGGGGAATGGGCTCAAGTTGCACCAGGGGAGGTTTAGGTTGGATATTAGGAAGAACTTCTTTACTGAAGGGGTTATCACAGTATCACAGATTTCTAGGTTGGAAGAGACCTCAAGATCATCGAGTCCAACCTCCGACCTAACACTAAGTACTCCACTAAACCATATCGCTAAGCTCTACATCTAAACGTCTTTTAAAGATCTCCAGGGATGGTGACTCCACCACCTCCCTGGGCAGCCCGTTCCAATGCTTAATAACCCTTTCGGTAAAGAAGTACTTCCTAACATCCAACCTAAAACTCCCCTGTCGCAACTTTCGCCCATTCCCCCTCGTCCTGTCACCAGGCACGTAGGAGAACAGACCAATCCCCACCTCTTTACAGCCTCCTTTAAGGTAACTGTAGAGAGCGATAAGGTCTCCCCTGAGCCTCCTCTTCTCCAGGCTGAATAAACCCAGCTCCCTCAGCCGCTCCTCGTAAGACTTGTACTCCAGACCCCTCACCAGCTTGGTCGCCCTGCTCTGGACTCGCTCGAGCACGTCCATGTCCTTCCTGTAGCGAGGGGCCCAAAACTGAACACAGTACTCAAGGTGCGGCCTCACCAGAGCCGAGTACAGGGGCACAATCACTTCCCTAGACCTGCTGGCCACACTGCTTCTTATGCAGGCCAGGATGCTCTTGGCCTTCTTGGCCACCTGGGCACACTGCTGGCTCATATTCAGCCGACTATCAACCAATACTCCCAGGTCCCTCTCGGCCAGGCAGCTTTCCAGCCACTCATCTCCCAGCCTGTAGCTCTGCTTGGGGTTGTTGCGCTCCAGGTGCAGGACCCGGCACTTGGCCTTGTTGAACTTCATACAGTTGACCTCAGCCCATCGCTCCAGCCTATCCAGATCCTCCTGCAGAGCCTTCCTGCCCTCGAGCAGATCGACACACGCACTTAGCTTGGTGTCATCTGCAAACTTACTGAGGGTGCACTGGACGCCCTCATCCAGATCATCGATAAAGATATTAAAGAGGACCGGCCCCAGTACCGAGCCCTGGGGGACACCACTAGTGACCGGCCTCCAACCAGATTTGACTCCATTCACCACAACTCTCTGGGCCCGGCTATCCAGCCAGTTTCTAACCCAGCGAAGTGTACGCCAGTCCAAGCCCCGAGCAGCCAGTTTCTTGAGGAGAATGTTGTGGGAAACGGTGTCAAAAGCCTTACTGAGGTCAAGGTAAACCACATCCACAGCCTTTCCCTCATCCACCAAGCGCGTCACTTGGTCATAGAAGGAGATCAGGTTCGTCAAGCAGGACCTGCCTTTCATAAACCCATGCTGACTGGGCCTGATCGCCTGCTTGCCCTGCAAGTGCCGCGTGATGACCCTCAAGATAATCTGCTCCATGAGCTTTCCTGGCACTGAGGTCAAACTGACAGGCCTATAGTTCCCCGGGTCTGCCCTGCGGCCCTTCTTATAGATGGGCGTCACATTGGCTAGCCGCCAGTCAACTGGGACCTCCCCTGATAGCCAGGACTGCCGATAAATGATGGTAAGCGGCTCGGCCAGCTCCTCCGCCAGTTCTTTCAGTACCCTCGGGTGCATCCCATCCGGCCCCATCGACTTGCGCACATCCAAGCTCCGTAGCAGGTCGCCAACCATTTCCTCATGGATAGCGAAGGCCACGTCCTGCTCCCCATCCCCTTCCACCAGCTCAAGGTTGTTAGGCATTGGAATAGGCTGCCCAGGGAAGTGGTTGAGTCACTATTCCTGGAGATCTTTAAAAGACGTTTAGATTTAGAGCTTAGTGATATGGTTTAGTGGAGGACTTGTTAGTGTTAGGTCAGAGGTTGGACTGGGTGATCTTGGAGGTCTCTTCCAACCTAGATGCTTCTGTGATTCTGTGATTCTATTATTACTCTTTGTACCTGAAAAATCTGCGGGTATTTTTATTACTGAATTTGCCACCAGACAACAATTGTAATGAGAGAAAAGTCATCACAAAGGGTATGTTTTTCTCATAGTCTGAAACACAATTACGTACAGTTAATAACATTTTTTTATGATTTACCATTTCTATTTAATTTATTTTAAAAACCAATTTTACATTTCATTAGGTCTAACAATATACCATCAGTCTTACAGGTAATTACAAGACCTAGTGATAGCATGTAACACAGAGGCTAAATATGCAATACTGAAACAAAGAGTAAAATACCCTCATCTGTTGAACAATTTTTGTATCCATGCATGGATATGTGGGTGACATTATAATATGAAGAAATATAAAGCTAAAAACAGTATATTAACAAATATTGTACTTTCTCCAGGAAATATTGTAAATTCTCTCAAATCTGGAGAGATTTTTCAACTTCTCTTCTGTATCTTGATTTTGTGCAAGGTGAAAAAAAAAAAAAAAAAAACAAAACATAACGGGGCTATATGAGAAGTATATGAGATCTCAGGATCCCTGTCTTTCTTACTATCACTTTTCATTAAGGAGCAGAAATACAATGACATAAAACAAACAAACAAACAAAAAAATGAATTAATCTTCAAATCCTTGAATCTTATACCTGAATATGTATATGTATTGAAGTTATATGCAAACCAGAATGCCTACTTGATCTTCCCTCTTATAAATACAATCTACAAGATTATTACCACAGTTAGTCTGTTCTAAATTGAAAAATTTACTGGTATCTCTTCATTGTCAACAACATAGTAGTGTCTCTTCTTGTTGTGGGCACAAAGGACCAACACAGACAAAGGTGATGTTAATATCAAAAATCCCGATGTAAGAACATAGAAATATGTGAATGTCCATATTGATTCAGGCTACGGGTCCATAAAGAATCAGATTCTGGCTCTGATTAGAAAAGAAAGGGTAAAAATGGCAAACACATCTGGTTTACCCTAATAATTGTGCCCTATTAAATGCTCATCTCAGGATATTTCCTGGCCCCGATACTGTTTGTCTACTTGGTAAACCTCAGTAGATTTTTCTTACAAGTATTTGTCCAATGCCCCCTTGAACCCATTTGAAATGTTTGTATTCATAATATTCTTTGTCAAGAAAATTTGAGAGATAGTTCCTTAAAAGCCCATAGAAAATACAGTCAGACTGTTAAAACAGGACAACTTTATAAATATATTTTTTCACGCTTTTGAAAAACTCTAAGTCATTTGTAAGGTTGGATCTTTGATTTGAAAAGTAATGCTGACTCTTCTGAAATAAACTTATCTATACATATACTAGTTCTGTCCTTTAGTGCGGTGGCTACTGATCTTTTCTCTTCCTTTATTTTATTTATTGGTAATTTAAACACTGTATTTCTATAGCTTATTCATTAATATGCTTCAGTTAATTCTCTGACCACATCAAAGAAATATATAAATTATCAATCTAGATATTCTGTGAGATTTAAGGTCTTTTTTTTTTTTTTTTTTCTGCCGCAAAGAATACTTTGGTCAACGGCTCTTTCTTTGTTTAATCATAATATCTTAAACTCTGTGACTTGGCAGTTTTCAATTGTTTTGCTATTGGAAGTAAAATTCTGGTTATTCTTTGTTTGAAAATGCTTATTTTGAAAATCTTTTTTCTGTTATATGTATTGTTTTTTTCTAGTTTCCTCTCTTTTACGTGACATTTATTATATCACACTGAACAATTGTAACTGCAATTTAAAAATTTGGTTTTGCTTGTTTTGGGGGTATATATTTCATGTTTGAGGATGTAACAAGGCTAATAGGGCATGTATAATTTCACTATTTGAGAATACTTTTCCAAAAAATATTTTGGAATATTTTTCCAAAACTGATGGTACAATTATAAGTACTAGGAAGAAACAAGATCACATTTCATATATTCTCTTCCTTTTGTCAAAACATGGCATCTAACATCTTACACGAAATACTGTAATTTAAGTGGCATTTACCAATTAATAGTGACAGTTTTTTGTTAATATTAAAAGAACTTTTTTTTTTTTTTTTTCATCAAAGGTGCTATAAACCAAAAGTACATTTAGTTTGTGTGATTAAGAAAAAAATCCTGAAAGTTTTCTAATTAAAAAGCTGGAATTCCTCACAATAGAGATCAAATCAGTAACATTCATTTATCTTCCCCACCCAGTTTCTGCAGTAACTCTGAAGAGACTGTTCATAATTCTTAATGGCTAGTGAAAGGGGTAGGAGATTTCCGTTGCTATTGGAAATGGGTTTTAACTTAGAAAGTAGTGAAGAACATGAACTCTGACAAAGAAGGGGATTCTTTCTAGTTTGTGGACTTCTGACATTGGTATAGCTCACTTTCCTAACTTTTGTAAACTAGAAATTCTCAGCCTTTTCTCCTCCCTTTCTCCCTATTCCCTCCAAATCTGTTGGCCTAGGTAGATTTTCAGTAAAATAAATTAGAGTAAATATGTTGGGATGGTATCATACTAAAAAACTAAAACAATTAAAATATTTACCAGATTAATTACATTTCAGGAAGTGCTGGTGTGTTTTAACAATTCAGTCTGTTGTAATTCTCTGCTTAGAGACTAGCCATGATTTTGTGCATGTTTATAAATTTTTACATTACTCCACTTAGCAACCACATGACTACTTTTATATATTTTCCAGAATCAAGTTAAACTGAATTCACTTAAAATTGGTATTTCTTGAGTGAGGTTGACTTTTGCTTTTGAAAAACAAAAAACAAGCAAACACACAATTAAAACCTCTAATTGTCAGTCTGTCAAAGAAGTTCTTCAAAAACCTTATTTAAATAGGATTAGTCATCATAGAAAGGTACTGCTCACTGCAAGCAAAACTTGCAGTATCATTTTTATGCGTGTGATTAACAATGTAGAAATCTCACTGAAGTGAAGTAATGTGCTTCAGGTGTTTATCTTGACTTAAGTTTTTATAAAGTTAATTATCTTTTTTTCCCGTTCCCCATCACCCGTGTCAAAATGTGAATTATTTTTCTTTTAAAAGTAGAGACCTTGGTACAGACTTTCAAATAAACTTAATAGACCTAATCTGCATGGGTGTTTCTGAGAACTTCAGAAGATACTATCCCCATACCCAAGGGGAAATTTTATGGAAAAATTATTTCCGTAAAATTTGGAAATCTCCTATTTTTTTCCTAGAAAAATATATTTATTATTTTACAACTTAAATCAATATTACTGTTCTGAGTATGAATAAGTCTATTTAACAGTAAGGCTCCAATGCAGAGTGGATCTACACGTTCACTGATGGTAATTCATATGTTGTTACTTGCTTAAAATATACTTTGTGAAGTGATACCAAAAAGAAAGTACAAGAAAACATTCTAGTAAATAAAACAGAAAAATTGCAAAATCATTTAGCTAAGTAACTTATTCACTTAATCTCAGAGTTAAATGGTGTGAATAAAAAGATTAAACAAGGATTAAAATAAAAGGAAAATATTTCAGGCTTGTTTCTTAACATAATAACCTGGACTATCCTGTCCCATCCAGCTGGTCTGATGAAGCACCAAAAGGTGCTCTTGGAAGGGGCAAACACTCCTTTTAGCAATGCTGAGCTCATTAAACTCACCAGGCTCACTGTAGGCAGGAGCAGGAAGTGCTGTTAGTGACCTGTGATGGACAGGGTCCTTATGCTCTCCTTCACCTGGAGCTGAGGTCTCTGTGTGCAAGTGTTCTCAGAGCTAATGATGCTTAGAGTCACATTAGAGGCATTTTTTCCTCATACAGATGAAGAGAGGAAGAAGTTGGCTTAGAGCAATCCTCCTCTCTCTTCTCCTCTTCCTCCCCCCTCTACTTTTTACTGGTACTTCGCTCTTCTGAGGTTTCAGTATTATATTAACCGAAATTAAGCAGGACATTTTCCAAAGCTACAGACAGTAAAGCAGACCTATAACTCAGAAATAGACAGTCTTTATATCTTCCTGCTCTTCTGTTTAAGTACATCGGGAATGGGCAATGAAAATTCTCTCTGGCACCTTCTCTGCCTATTATAGAAGGGCGGAAACCCATAACAAACCAAAGCACACACAACAGCTCTTGCCAACTGTGGAGCCTCCAGACCTTTTGTAATTTTATGGAGACTAGCTGCCAAAGACTAGGAAAGCCAGAATTACAATTAAAAACATGCATCTATGCACAGTCTAGAAGGAACATGTTAATAGTAATGATGATTACAAACAGGTAAACAGGTCAGGAGGAAAAAAAAAAAGAGCAGCTGAGAAATTTCAACAAATAGAAGCAAGAATACATAACAAATGGGGTTTGGGGGTGGGTGGGGAGGGATGGAGGAGGATGGAGAAAATAAAGAGGCAAAGGGAGATAAGAGTATTCTTGTGGAAAAGAGGCAAGAATGTCTGTAATACAAATTTGTGTTAGGCAGAGGAACTTCAAAAACAGAATGTTGCTAGCCTGCTATTAAACTTTTATAAATAACTCTCTTAAATAACTCTCCTGCTATGAGATGCTTCTTCCTCTCTCTCTCCCAGTATTTTGTCAAGACAGATGAATTATGGTGAACTTATTCCAGCTAAAATAAATCTTGAAATTTAGAGCTTCAGTACTCACACTTTTTATTTTATTTTATTTATTTTTCCCCTCTTGTGTTGTCAAAAAGGAAAGATTTATACGTCCTGGGATTAATGTACAACCAAACTCAAGTATTCATAGCTGAATATTTGTCATTTTGAAAAATAATAATAATAAAAAATTGTAAAATAACCGTCAAGGCAAATGTATCTTTGTGGCCTTTCAGGCTAATGGTTTTGGTCCTGCTTTTTATTTTAAATGAGTGGGAAATGGGTTCAAGGGAGGAAAAATTATATGGACATCTGTATGGCCATAGAGTATTAAACTATAAATTTTCTCTCCGTTGCAAACACAGGAGAATAAAAGGTGAAAAGTAACTGGTTTTAGTGCATGAATAAATGAGAAAAAATATATTTGGAAAGAAAAGAAAAATAATGGTGACAACTTAAGGTTTGAAAAAAATATATTATTTTCTATTTTGACTGAATAGGGAAAAAGAAACAAATCATAGAAGGAATTGGCCAAATAGAAAAGAATATTTCTTTTGTTTGGGTTATACATGTTGTTTATGAATGAAAAGATTCCTTAAAACAAGTGTAAGAATAGTTTTTAACATAAGTACTTTGAGAACTGTTTACAGTGCTCATGCCAAGTGTAGGAGCCTGCATGAAAACCAGGACTAATAAGAAAAATGTTTTGGAGGCTGGCATGTCTTCAAACAGCCATGCTGCTATGAGATCTCTCAGAACAGAATTTCTCTTCTGATTGCTTATATATCACGTTATCTTCAGGAAAAAGAAATAATGATGTTAACAGACTGATAGTCCTGGAAGTTCTGAGACCCTGAAGTGCCTGTAAACCTCAGAGTTGGTTGAGTGCATAGCACTCTGCTGGAGTTGCACTGGATGATGCAGAAACAGGTTTGCACAGGGTCTTCCGGTAGGTATATGACTGCTGCCAACATGGGTGCTGCAAGGAGGCAGTCTCCAGTGATGACACCCAAATACAAAAAGCTTCTCAGTGTTGCCTTTTCTGATATTGTTGTAGATGAACAAATGTTTGGGTTGGTCATGGATTACAATGGGTTATACCACAGGACAATGCATCATTGTGTTGCTTAATGAGAGTCCAGAGCAAGGTTGAAGCCCTGTATCCCTGCTCCTCTCAATAGCAAATCAACCATGAACCAAGGTGCTTGTTGCAGCATTGCAGCTGGTCAGGCTTGGTAGTGGATGCAGAATAACTTTTCTCTCAGTGTAGAAGAGGATGTTTGTAGCCATGTGATAGAAAATACAGATCTAAGCTCAGAAGTTTTTAAAAAATAAAAAAATTGACAGAAAAAAGAGACACTTTTTTGGGTGCCACGGGTTTGTTTCATCCTTTTACATGCACATTCACAAGATAAATCTGCCTCTGTTGCGCTATGCTACACAGCAGGAAATGATCTGGAATTAATCTTACTATGAATGTTATCAGAGCAGATATTTTTCCATGTGATATTTAATATCCCAGCAAACTTACTAATCATTCAGGCAGTGTGAGCTATTTCTGAACTGAAAAGGAATACAATGTAACTATGTTATTACCACAGACTTGTTTTTACCAGCTGTATGTGTTATTTAAAGCTAGGTTGTGTGTAAAATAGCTGGGCATGAAAGGGTGTGATAAACAAAACTTGATTATATGTCAGACCATTAAATAAAATAAATTCTGTTTGGTTGAATGTGCACACATGCATTAGTCATTTGGTATTTAACTAACATAGTAATCAATTTAAAGGCTCCAGACATTTGAGATTTTATTTATCCATTTATTTCCTACTGCCCATCTGGTGTGCACACCATAAATGGTAATGTTCTGTCAGCCAAATGAGAAAAGGAGAAAAAAAAGAGACTCACTCTGTAATGTTCAGTCCGTAAGGTCTCCTCTCTGGAACCTCTCAGCTGTAATTCAGCCCCATTGCCTAATTTTTTATTTTTATTTTTAAATGTGATGAGGATAAAAAAATTGCATTTTAGATTATTTATAAAATATTCAAAGATTCTGGTAAATATTCTATTTAAGTGCACATAGTACTCTTGTCAGCTTCTCATATTTTATCAGATTGATCTAGTAAAATTTATACAAATGACTGTTCTTAATTTGGAGATTTATCTCTTCATAGTAAGTGTCCATGGCTCACATTCCAAGCAATAGAATTAAAGATAGATAGCAGTTTGCAGGAATCTGCCCTGTTCTTCTAAAACTAATGACTGAAACCTCAAAACCAGAACGTAGGATCTGTATTCAGTGACCTCACTGAAACCCACACAGCTAAAGGAGCAAATAATGGTCCACTTCAATAACAGCTCAATTTACACCTGTTCAACAGCTGGAACACTTGTGGGACACACCAGTGCTGGAAACTGTCTGTATTTTACCCTAATTAATAATGTAAAATACTGAGAGTCCTCAGAGCAGGTCTTGAAGGTGTGCCATCCCATCACTGGCCAAATGCAAAGGGAACCAAATAACTCTGGTGTCCTCACTCTCGTCCAATGACCAAATGCTTAGCCAGTCTATGCTAGATGGAAGATCCAGATTCAGGAGAAAGGCTAGAAAGGACTTCCTTCAGATAAGTTAGCCTTCAGATTATTGTTTGCACTTTGGGAGAATTGTAAAGGATTGACATATTTTAGATCAAGAAAAGAAGGGAGCACAGTTTTCATTTCACGTAGCTTCCAGATTCTTCTCACAGAGGCCAGCCCTGCAGAATCACTTTACCAAAACCTTACCACATAAATCCAATACACCACAATAGGTGTGATACTTTAGTACCACACTGTTAAGTACTGAGCTGCAGGATGAAGTTTTGGGGAATGGCAACTGTGTTTTCTTAGAAAGCTTATTACTGCTTTATTTTTGAACAAAAACAATGTTGCGAATTCTGGGATGGAGCTTTTCTTTCCAGTGAATGAGGTACCTGAGCGACTGAAAAGAATAAAGCTTGATTTGCACATCTCTCCTTTTTATGTTTCATGGTCTAACACAGGAAGTTCTGAGCTCTAGGAGATATTTTTAAACTGGTCTGTACAAGCACACAGGCTGTGCAAGTACTACTTCATATACCCCTGGGT
Source organism: Anser anser (assembly GCF_964211835.1). Classification (NCBI taxonomy): domain Eukaryota; kingdom Metazoa; phylum Chordata; class Aves; order Anseriformes; family Anatidae; genus Anser; species Anser anser. Next base: position 19,238,005 of record NC_139723.1, on the reverse strand, counting down.
GCAGTGCTACAGTAAGTAGTATTTAACTGGAGGTCATGGGATCTGCTCCAGCAGTCAAATACTTAACTCCATTTGTGGTTGAGTGTTAAGTTTTCAAAGGAATATGTTCAAAAGCTGTTTCAAACCAGAGGTGACTATGGGGTGGAGATTTTCTGACAATGTGTAGTTTTTTGTGAAAAATAGAGGAATTTAATAATCTGAGTAGCCTCTGTTAATCAAGGTTGTTTGTAGTCTTTATAGTTTTAGAACTGCCCAAATATAGCTGACAGGAAACAGGCACCACTCCTTTATAACATAACTAGAAAGGTGGAATAAAGCTTTTATACAACTGTATGGCTCCTTTATTCATCAGAATCTTTAGTTATGAAGCACCAAAACACATGAGAAATTTGAAATTATTTGATAAATAAAAAATATAAAAGCAAATTATATACAATACCTTTAGACATATTTGCTTTTTTCATTGCACACATGTTCTTCCTACACTAAAAAAACTAAAACAGTTTCTTTTGTGTATACACATACTGAACAAACATAGTCTCTTAGGAATATATTTAAAGATTGGTTTAGACTTTAATAGTTTTTCATTGGACTTTTTATTTTTTTAATTGTTATAGGTAGCTAATCTTACTTTGCATATCCTCTTTGGCTAATGTCATAAAGGACAGTTGTATCATAAATTTATGTAATGAATACATCTTGCTAAGAGTTCTATTTATGGCTTTAAAGTCAGAGCAGAAGAGAATTGTGCATAAGATGAGAGTACGAGACACTTTATGGAATATAAGGAATCTTGGACAACCTGTATGTATCTGTACAAGCCACTGACTGTAATGAGAAACAGGCAAAACCCTTCTCTTCCACAGATCTGCCAGTCAGTAGAGGAAGGCATAGGGAGCCAGAACCCACTGCACCATTTCAAATGGAGCTGTGTGTAGAGCCCTCCTACTGCTCCTGCTTAACAGCAAAGGGCATAGTTTAAAGCCATAGAACCAACCAAAATGTTTTGAAATCACCTGATTATATTCTTGCTCCTTATACAGGTCTCTGCAGTTTCACCTCAGTGGCAAAACCTGTTCAGATAAGGCTAAACAAGGAAGTGAAGGAAAAATATCTTTCTTTGTTCATTCTTCAAGAATTTGTGCATTTATGCTCAGACAAATCTGAGATTATTCTTTTACAGAGTGAAACAGTGATTAAATGCAATAGGACAAAGTTCTGCTGCGAGGGTACCTTTTTCATTATGTCATTTTCATCTACTGTATCTCAGGGACTTTGTTTCTTCAATTATCTCACACTGTCTGGAATTTAACATCCTATCGTTCGTGCAGCACTTTTACATTATTATGTAGGAAACACCCACTCAGTATTGTTAAGTCATGAGGCCAGCCAGCTTTTATAATGATCTTTTTGAGAACCTTTTGTATAAAAGATACTGTATGAAAGGCACCAATAAAACATTAATGACCTGTGCTTCCGATCTTGAACAGCAGGAACACATACATTCAAGCATCTCAGTTTCCATCTCTGCTAGAGTTGTAACAGCATGAGAGGTTCTGTATGTATGATTGTGTAAACTATTTTATTTACAACAAGACAAAATATAATGATCTTCAGCAGGAATCATGGAATATTAAAAATCTCTCTTCTCCCTAATAAAACCTAAGTAACATTTATATGCCTAGCAGCCTCAGAAAATAATCAGAGAATAAATGTTTTCTGTTTGTCAGGGATAGGGGGAAAAAAAGATGGTTCTTTGATTGTGTTTTGATTGTTGTAAAGCATGTTATAGGAAAAAAAGGACATGTGGTATGATAATTATGACAGTTCTGATGCCCAGACCACCCCCAGACAACAAAAGTAAAATTATTTCTGCTTTAACAAAACTTTAAGGATTTACACATTTATTTATTTATAATAATATATTTATTTATAACAATCATTTACTTATACATTAATACTTATAAATAATACTAAAAATTACTCATACTAATTATCATAATATTTATAAAGTTATTATAAGTACATAAATATTTAATAATTACCTATAATTAATACTTATAATTAACACTTATTTATTCACTTTCCTGAAACACATCAGAGAGCAAATACAAAAAAAAAAAAAGATTCTTAAAGTAGTAAAAAAAATTCTTAATAAACCTAAAGTCAATTCAGTAAGTTCTACAATTTTATATTAGTCTGTAGACTTCAGAACATGCTGAACATAATTTGTACACCGTGCAGTCAAAGCAATATCAATGTAATCAATAAAACAGACTAGAATCGAAACGTAAAACAATGCATTCCAAAGAAGTTGATTGATCAGCTGTTTTCTAAATAATTGAATTATTGAATGGAGCGATTTTGACAGGACCTTAAACAACATCCAGTTCCAACCCCCATGCTATGGACTGGAAATCTCTCATGAGACCAGGTTGCTCAAAGCCCCATCCAACCTGGCCTTGAACACCTCCAGGGATGGGGCATCCGCAACTTCTCTGGACAACATGGTCCAGTGCCTCACCACCATGTGAGTGCAGAATTTCTTCCTTATCTGTAATCTAAGCCTACCCTCTTAGTTTCAAACCACTTTTTGTGTTTAGTAGACAAGTGTTTTCGGCCAAACAAATGATAAAATAAGTAGGGATGGTCCTGAATCAGAGTGAGGCTGAGAGCCTGGTCTGTTTGTGCTGTGTTTGAGCAGTCGCGGGAAAGCTGACAGTAATTTGTAGTAATTAAAATGGTCAGGAAGCGTAAAAATAGATTAGTATTTTGTTTTTGAAAGTGGGCATCCTCGCTGATGCTCTGTTTTCTTTCCTCCATGCCTTGCTAGGTCAGTAACAAGGAAGCTAAACAATGAGACATCCTAGTGTTGAACATGTTTCCCTGAAACTGTTGCACCAGTAAGAGGGTGCTGGACCTTGGGCACAGAATGGCCACCTTAAAAGGGTCTGAGACAAAGGTTCTAACTAGGATATGATAAGTATAAGCTGAACTGAGAGTGCTATTCTGACAGTAATAGCAGTTCTCTGTACTACTTGCTGCATATCCAGTTGAATTTAGAAGTAAACAATATCCCCCGTTTTCAGCCTAGATGTTATAGCTGGGAACAGTGGGCAGGAGTTGCTATTTGCGGGTAAGTCTAAGAAGAATTATAGTCCTCCAGTTAGAAATGTAATGTGTCATCACCCCTTTTATTTCTTCTTATTTCTACCTTTTTATTCCCTCCTCTTACCTTTGAGGAGAAAGGAGGTTACAAACACTGTTCATCATTCCCAGGAAAATATTCATCCATCTACTGCCCATTGCTATTATGCAGTGAGTATGCACTGCCTGTTTAGTTTATTTGCTATTGTATAGACTGAAAATTTTGCATCTTGTTAGTTGTGTACACCATAAAATAGTGACTAACTTGATGGACTCACAAGTAAAAAAAAAAAAAAAAAAAAGTACCCTATCACTTGAGACTGTTTCTCTTTTTCCATACAGTAAGAGCTGCTTGAACTACAATCATGAATCCATGAGGTCAGGTGAGAGGTGGCACAGGCTGCCCAGTGCTGTGCAGGTTCCCTCCCTCCCTGAGCATACTGGTCTTGCCCCAGAGCGGATGCTGCTGGTACCAGACACCTCCCAAGCTCCCTCCTCACCTGAATATCCCCTTATGCTATGGTCTAGTGCTGCAAGAGTTTATTTTGGTTGCACATCAAAGGCCTAGTTTTGCAGTCCTAATTCAGGCATGAAATAAAAGATTGTGGAGCATCATTCATTTTGGTTTTGTTGCTGAGTTTTTGTGTTATGCATTTCTTCTTGGAACCAAGTGATCTGACTCCCATAGCCAAGAATCCCTTAAACATATGAGGCAAACTATTAGCAAGAAAAGTTTCCATGTAGGAGAAGAAATAAGTTTGGGGATTAAAATACATATATATGTATATAAGTACTTACATATATTATATATATGTATTTATATATATATATATGCATCTAAAGTTAAAACTATGAACTCATTGTTTAGGGCTAAAAAAATAAGTTTTTTAAACAAGACAAAAATATGTATTCTTATGTTGTTCTTTTTCTGCATACTCTACACAGGACCTATCATCAGTTACATGGGAAAACAACCTTTTCTTAAAATTGCCGACTGTTTCTTTAAAAGAATCATGTTGCATACATTTTATATAAGCAAAAGATGATAAGAATAATAAGCAGTGGGAGTTTGCCTTTAGCATTTGTATTTACTTACTTACATTGACTAGAGGGTCCAGATGAGATGTAATGTTTGTTTTGTAGTGGGATCCTGTGAAGGCTTTCCTGTGGAAGTGTGCAGAGTCTGTGAAAATGTTAATTCCTGTCTCTCTCATGTGTTTAAACATACCTACATCGCCTGTTCCTCCACCTTTTTCCTTGCTTTTCCAAGTCCTTCTCTTAACTTTTACTAAGCATATTCTCTAAAGTATTGTTTCAGTACTTCCTTACCTACTATTTTCTCCTTTTGTTTCATTACCTACTTAATTACTTCTAGTTCCAAATCCTTTCAGCATTTCTATTCTAGTCCCAGATATTAAGACAGACAGAACAAAAGTAGTATCATGCAGAAGTAATGAGAGCACCTTACGCTCTACACGCAAATGGAAAGTGATCCCATTTGATGGTTTCAAAGGAACTTGTTTCTTCACAGGTTGGTTGAATTTAAACTATAAATATAAATAAAAAGAAGGAGTAAGATTAAAAATAACTTGAAGATTAAAGATTAAAAGTTGAAGATCAATTAAATGAGATAACTTCAAAATAGCATTTCTTAATAAGCTGAAAGTGCTCTTTCAGAGAAAAAAGACTTGCATCAGTGTCACACTGGTTTAATACTATGAAACACGAAGTGTCAGCAAGACCCTACCACTTGTATTTTCACGATTGTGCTTTCTTCTGAACTCTTTTTGTTTGTTTGTTTGTTTGATACATCTTACAGCTACCATCCAGCTCTTTTCATTTTCATCACACTTTGTTTTCCCTCCAACATTCAGCTTATATGTGTCTTTCCTCATTCCAGAAAACCAATGTGGATACAGAATCTGCATTACAGAGGAAGTAATTCCTCTCCTCTAAGCTATTTTCTGTCCACAGCAGAAGACAGTGGGCTGCAATCTTTTCAATGCATGACTGAATCCTGCTAATCCTGTCCACACTTACTTTTCCCATACACATTCTTTTTTTTTTTTTTTTCTTTTCACGTTATGTGCTCTTTCTCTTAGAAAATTCATACATGAGTAAAAAATTCATACACCAGTCATGTTCCCCCTTGTGTCTAGTAATGGCTGCAGATTCTCGTTGGCCTTCCTCTTACCAACAATATTAAGACATTTTTTGTTATCTTCTACCACAGTGGTCAGGTTGAGTTCATGCTGGGCTTTAGCCTTTCTGATTTTCTCTCTGCATATGCTGGCAACTTCCTTGTACTCTCCCCGATTTGCATGTCCCTTCTTCCACTGGACATAAACTCTCTTTTTCTCCTAGACACTCACCAATAGTTCCCTGTTCGGCCATGTCAGTCTTCTTCCCCACCGGCTCATCTTACAGCAGAGGAGTTGGAACTAGATGCTCTTTATAATGCCTTCTAACCCAAGCCATTCTATGATTCTGTGATTCTATCATCTATTATTGTTATATATGTGCTGTATATGGTATACTGGCAAAGCAAGCACCAAAAAAAACCAAGCACCTCCACATCGAGAACAATAATGTAAATAGAGGACTCTTACTTTCCTTTATCTTTAATAGAGACGCTGTATTTTTAGGAGTCCTCCTATGTCCTAAATCATTTCTTAAACCCCTCTCTTTATCCTTTGATCATCTTCCAGTATACCACTTGTTAATTCTGCTGTTCTGTCTCCTTTCTTTGTATTTTTTTCTGATATTCATTGAGTAAAGGATAAGCTTTAAGGAACCAATTCAGTATTGTTCAGAAGCAACAAAACAGTGGATGAATTTAATATCAAAAACAAATACAAGAGATGTTCTTTGTATTGAATATATACCTTTCTGACTTCATGCCGCCCTAGGAATTTGGAATTGATAGTGTTGCCATCAGCCTTCCTATAACCAAGTTATTCTTTTCTTCTTCATTAGTGATTTCTGCCTCATTATATCTCAAAATAAATATTTATTTTATGTTATGCCCTTACTGTTTTCCTTTCAGTTCCAAATTTATAAATGTATTGGAATGTAAATTTTTATTGGATGACTCCTGTTTGATTTTTTTTTTTTTTCATCCAAGTCTGTTGGTGGTGGGGTGTTTGTTTTTATTAATCATTCCCTCACTTCACATCTGTTCCCATATACAGGCTGGGGTAAGGCAGACAGCTGAGAAGGCAGGGTGCATTGAGGATAAAACCTGTCTGTTTCTTATTGATTATATTTCTTTTCTGACTATGATCAAAACTGCAGTATGAAATCAAGAGTAAATTCAAGTGACAGGTGCAAGTGTGTGTGTTTTTAGCTTACTGTGCACTTCTGTAAGGCAGAAAATGAAGGCTATGGACATCTGAATCAGGCATATAGGAGCAGAATTAAATTCTCTGTAATGTAGCTCTAATGTTACCATGTCTCAATAATATTAGCCTTGACTGCATAGCTTATCTAACATGCTTTAAAAACCTTTGGTGTGCAATTAATTTGTGCTAGCTAGTATTTTAAAAATCGTGGACTGAATTCCTCCCTTATGTTACTTCACTGATTTCAGCAGAATGACACAAGGGATTAATTTGGTACTAAAAATTTACTTTTTAAATTTTCTATTACGTTTTGATATTTTCGGGAGTTATGGCACTTTAAGTACTGCTGATACTTCAGATATAGAAGTATTCTAAATATACAGTTACATATGTTTTAGCTGCTAAGTTCAGAGATAGAACCAATAGCTGAGATACAAAGAGAGAACAAGAATTTTGTTCAGGTTCACAGTGTACTAATTTCCTTTCTGTGAAAGGGCAAAAATTTGCTTCTTCTTCTGGTGCCTCAGTGCAGGAACTCTTCACACAACACTGAAATAAACTGAGGTTGCCACTGCACAGAGTCCAAAAGCATAAAATAACCAAAATACAGAAGCCAAATTCATTAAGGATAGAACCATCCATAATATTTCCAAAGGAAATTGTCTGAAGATAACTTCCAACTTAAAATATCTTTAAACCTCTGACAGCAAAAATGTATCTCAATTGAAGGTTAGTGTTTTATTTGTTTGTTTGTTTTCCATGTTAGCTCTGTTTTGTATATGCCTTCTTTCACTGTTCACTATTAGAGGTATTATAGTCTAGTAGATGAGATCTGCATTGCACCTCTCGGATACAATGTCCACCAGTGAATTATATACATAAGAAATGCACTGTATGGATGCATACAAATTCAAAAGCAATATTTATTCCAATTCATGACATAAAGAGTGTCATTAAAACACTCACTTCCGTGTTTCACCATATCTAAACTGTTTACAGGATGAGGTGAACAATGGAAAGTTTGCAGATCTTAATTTTGAGCTGACTTGCAGATACAATAAGTAGGAGAGGACAGCATTTTATAAACAGACTAGTTATATGTTGCCAGCTAATCAAAATGCAAGGAAATGTGAAACCTCAATATTCCATTCCACTATAGATGTCAACAGCATCTAGGGTTGTTGCAGCAGGGAATATATTATCAATCCCAATTGCTTTTAAAATAATTTGTGATTGCATCATATATAGTAGTATTAGCTTCCACATGGTTAAGGCAGTTAGATCCAAAATGATCTATCCAATGCTATAACAGACAGTGGAATTAACTTCTTCTATCCTGCTTGTAATGGGCAGCTGCAGCTGATTTAGATTTAATAAAAAGAGAATAGAGCCATGACATAATATATAATTATAATAGAATGGACACATGGTTAAAGTAAATTTCTCACTTACAAATAGCCAAAGTAAAAGGAAACGAGAAATAAATAATACGTACATAGTTAATGTGTAAGAAACTCCAAGAGAATATGTGATCATTATGAACTAGTCATATTAGGAAAAGGTCCACAATGGAAAAAAGGATGTTTAACATACTGAAGATTTCACCCTAAGTTGATCACATTCAATGTTCTTTATAAAGGAGACACCAATATAAGTTGGGGACTGCCCTGCTGGAAAGCAGTGAAGGGGAGAGGGACCTGGTGGTCCTGGTGGACAGACAGATGACCATGAGCCAGCAATGTGCCTTGCGGCCACAAAGGCCAATGGTATCCTGGGGTGTATCAGAAGGGATGTGGTTAGTAGGTCAAGAGAGGTTCTCCTCCCCCTCTACTCTGCCCTGGTGAGACCACATCTAGAATACTGTGTCCAGTTCTGGGCCCCTTAGTTCAAGACAGACAGGGAACTGCTTGAGAGAGTCCAGCACAGAGCCACAAGGATGATTAAGGGAGTGGAGCATCTCCCTTACGAGGAAAGGCTGAGGGAGCTGGATCTCTTTAGCTTGGAGGAGACTGAGGGGTGACCTTATTAATGTTTATAAATATGTAAAGAAACAGTGTCAGAAGGATGGAGCCAGGCTCTTCTCGGTGACATTCAATGATAGGACAAGGGGCAATGGGTGCAAGCTGGAACATACGAGGTTCCACTTAAATATGAGACAAACTTTTTTACAGTAAGGGTGACAAAATAGTGGAACAGGCTGCACTGGGGGGTTGTGGAGTCTCCTTCTCTGGAGACTTTCAAAACCCGCCTGGATGCGTTCCTGTGTGACATGATTTAGGTGTTCCTGCTCCATCGGGGGGACTGGATTAGATGATCTTTCAAAGTCCCTTCCAATCCCTAACATTCTGTGATTCTGTGAAAGCAAGAGAGAAGTGCTAATTTTTCCATTTATTTTCTCTTAAAATTAGGAATATCTCACCTACTTCTTAATAAAAACATTACCCATGGGTCTCCTGTTGGCAGTTAATCATAGAGTCATCATAGAATCATAGCATGTCTTGTGTTAGAAGGGACCATAGAGATCATAGAATCATAGAAAATCATGGAATGTCCCAAGCTGAAAGGGACCCAGAAGAATCATCGAGTCCAACTCCTGGATCCACACAAGTTTCTCCAAAAATTCAGACCATATGACTAAGAGCACAGTCCAAAAGCTTCTTAAATTGTGACAGGCTTGACTACCTCCCTGGGGAGCCTGTCCCAGTGTGAGACCACCCTGGAAGAACTTTCTCCTGGTATCTTGCCTGAACCTCCCCTCTTGCAGCTTGATTCCATTCTTTTGAGTCCTATCACTGACCACTAAAGAGAACAGATTGGCACCTGCCCCTCCAATTCCCCTCATGAGGAAGCTGTAGCTGCGATGATGTCTCCCCTCAGCCTCCTCTTTTCCAGGCTGAACAAACCAAGTGACCTCAACTGCTCCTCATATGTCTTCTCCTCTAGGTCCTTCACCATCTTCGTCGCCCTCCGCTGGACACTCTCCAACAGTTTAATGTCCTTTTTGTACTGTGGTGCCCAGAACTGAATGCAGTACTCAAGGTGAGGCTGCACCAGTGCAGAGTAGAGCTGGACAATCACTTCCCTCAACCGACAAGCAACTCCATGCTTGATGCACCCCAGGATACAGTTGGACCTCTTGGCTGCCAGGGGACACTTCTGGCTCATATTCAGCTTGCTATCAACCAAAACCCCCAGATACCTCTCTGCAGGGCGGCTCTCCAGCATCTCATTGCCCAGTCTGTACGTACAGCCAGGGTTGCCCCTTCCCAGGTGCAGGACCCAGCACTTGCTCTTGTTAAACTTCATGTGCTTGGTGACTGCCCAGCTCTCCAATCTGCCCAGATATCTCTGCAAGGTCTTTCCACCCTCAACAGAGTCAACAACTCCTCCCAGTTTAGTATCATCAGCAAATTTACTCAAAACACCCTCTAGACCTACATCCAAATCATTTATAAAAACATTGAAAAGAACTGGCCCTAAAATGAAGCCCTGGGGGACCCCATTGGTAAATGGCCACCAGCCTGACGTAACCCCATTTACCATAACTCTTTGAGCCCTACCCATCAGCAAATTATTCACCCATCATATGATGTTTTTATCTGGCTGTATGTTGGACATTTTGTCCAGTTGGATCCTATGAGAAACTGCATCAAAAGCTTTACTGAAATCCAAAAAGATTACATCAACTGTCTTCCCTTGTTTGACTAGATGGGTGATCTTATCGTAACAGGAAATAAAATTTGCTAAACAGGACTACCCCTTGTGAACCCATGTTGGCTGTGACCTATGACTGCATCGTCCCCACACTGTGCTTCAACAACACCCAGGTTAATCTTCTCCTTAATTTTACCAAGCGCTGATGTGAGTCCGGTAGGCCTGTAGTTACCAGAGTCTTCTTTCTTGCCCTTCTTGAAAATTGGCACAACATTTGCCAGCTTCCAGTCTACTGGGACCTCTCCATATTCCTAAGACCATTGAAAAATAATTGAGAGAGGTCTTGCAATGATGTCAGCCAGCTCTCTGAGCACTGTGGGATGAATCCCATCTGGACCTATGGACTTGTATGGATCCAGGTGGAGCAGCAAATCCCGCACATGTTCGGGGTTGGTTGGGAGTTTATCATTCCCCCTGTCACAGTCCTCCAGCTCAGGGCACCTGGGGTCCTGAAGCCCATCATCAGTGTTGAAGACAGAGGCAAAGAAGGCGTTAAACATTTCTGCTTTGCCTATGTCCTTGTTTGTGAGGTGACTATTCCCATCAAGTAACAGACCTATGTTTTATCTGGTCCTCCTTTTTATGTTCACATATTTAAAAAAGCCCTTTTTATTGTCTCCCACAGACCTAGCCAGCTTCAACTCTAACTGGGCTTTGGCTACATGAATTTTCTCCCTACAAAGGCGAACAGCATCCCCGTAATCCTTCCATGTTGCCTGACGCTGCTTCGAGCAGCTATACATTTTCTTTTTATGCCTAAACTCCAGAAGAAGATCTCTGGTCAGCCAATCCAGCCTTCTGCCCTGCTCGCTTGACTTCCGATATTTTGGAATTACCTGATCCTCTGCTTTTAGGAGGCAGTGCTTATTGACTGACCAGCACTGATGGATGTTGATGCCTTCAAAAGCCATTTCCCAGGGGACCTTACTAACTAGTTCCCTGAGCAGCCTGAAGTCTGCTCTCCCCATATCCAGGGCCAAAGTTTTGGTGGCAATTTTCATCCTGTCACCAAAAATTTTAAACTCAGCTGCTTCGTGGTCACTATGACCCAGACAGCCAACAATTTCCATGTCCCCCAAAAGACCCTCTCTGTTCTCAAGCAACAGATCTAGGAGGGCACCTTTCCTAGTTTCCTCCCTTAGCACCTGCACCAAGAAGGTGCTTTAAGAACCTCCTGGACCTGCTTGTGTTGGCTTGTGTTATTCCCAGTTAACGCCTGGCAAAGTGAAGTCCCCCATAAGGGCACGGGCAATTGATCTTGAGGTATCTCTTAGTTCCTCAAAGAATAATTCATTGGTGTCATCATCCTGGCCAGGTGGTTTGTAATAGACTGCCACGATGACATCCCCTTTGTTTGTTTGTACCTTAATCTTTACCCAGAGTCTCTCAACTTTGCCATCACCAACTGCAAGCTCCACACAGTCCAGCACCTCTCCCCACCTCCCACCCGCCACCCATTTCGCCTGTCCTGTCTGTCCCTCCTGAAGAGCCTGTAACTATCTATTGAAACACAACAGTCACAGAACTCATCCAACCAGATTTCACTTAAGCCAAAGATATCAAAGCTCTGGGACTGAGCCAAGACTTCTAGCTCCTCTAGTTTTTTCCTCATGCTGTGTGCATTGGTGTAGAAGCACTTCAAATGCACCTCATTGTACACAACACCTTGTGGAGCTGACCAAAAGACCTCACTAGCACACCATCCCTCTAATTCTGGCACGTCATCCCATAGCTTATCATCAGCAGGCCTGGTTTTATCCCTTTCCCCTTTCATCTCTAGTTTAAAGCCCTATCTATCAGTCCCGCTAACTCCTGGGCAAAAATCCTTTTCCATCTCTGAGAGAGGTGTATCCCATCTGGTGCCAGCAGGCCTGGTGTCATGTAGACTTTCCTGTGATCAAGAAATCCAAAGTTCTTCTGGTGGCACAAGTCTCAGAGGCATGTATCGATGTGTTGAGTCCGCCTGTTGACCCCTGCTAACGGAAGGACAGAGGCAAACACAACCTGTGACCCTGATCATCTAGTTCCAACTCCCCTTCCATGGCAGGGTTTCCACCCACTAGATCAGGTTGCCCAGGGCCTTGTCCAACCTGGTCTTGAACACCTCCAGGAATGGGGCATCCACAATGCAGTGGGGGACCATGACTAGTGGGCATAGGGAAAAGGCTGAAGTTCTTAATGTTTGCTTTACATCTGTCTTTACTAGCCAGACCACTTATCCTCAGACTCATAACCTGGAAGTCTGGGACAGGGAGCAGAATAAACCCCCCACAGTTCAGGTGGAAACAGAGACCTGTTGCTCCAGCTGGACTGTCACAAGTCCATGAGGCCAGATGGGATCCACCTGAGGGTGCTGAGGGAGTTGGCAGATGTGACTGATGAGCCTCTTTCCATCATCTATCAGTGGTCATGGTCATCCAGAGAAGTCCCAGATGACAGGAGACTTGCTAATTTGACAAACGTCTATAAGAAGGGTCGGAAGGAGGACCCTGTCTTCTATAGGCCTGTCAGCCTGACCTTAGTGCCAGTAAATGTGATGGAACAGGTCATCTTGAATGCAATCGCACAACATATGTGGGACAACCTGGGGATCAGGCCCAGTTTACATGGGTTCATGAGTCCTGCCTGACTAACCTCATCTCCTTCTATGACCAGGTAAACTGCCTGGTGGATGAGGGAAGGTTGTTGATGTAGTCTACCTAGACTTCAGCAAAGCCATTGACACGGTCTCTCACTGTATTCTGGTGGAGAAGCTGGCAGCCAGTGGTTTGGACAGGTACACTCTTTGCTGGGTTAAAAAATGGCTGTATGGACAGGCCCAGAGAGTGGCTGTGAATGGATTGATATCCAGGTGGCAAACAGTCACATGTAGTGTTCCCCAAGGGTCGGTGTTGGGGCCCATCCTCTAATTTCTTAATTGATGATTTGGATGAGGGAGTTGATGACACCCTCAGTAAGTCTGTAGACAGCTCTAAGTTGGGTGGAAGTGTCAATCTGCTGGAGGGTAGATATGCTACAGGCTTGGGGAAGAATGACTGGAAAGCTTTGCAGAGGAAAAGGATCTGGGAGTGTTGGTTGATGCTCATCTGAACATGAGCCAGCAGTGTGCCCAGGTGGCCAGGAAGGCCAATGGCATTCTGGCTTGAATCAGGAATAGTGTAGCCAGCAGCACCGGGGAGGCGATCATCTCCTTGTATTCTGCTCTGGTGAGACTGCACCTACAGTACTGTGTTCAGTTTTGGGCCCTTCACTGCAAGAAAGACATTGAGGCCCTGGAGAGTGTCCAGAGAAGGGTTACAAAGCTGGTGAAGGGCCTGGAACACAAGTCCTCTGTGGAGCGGCTGAGGGATTTGAGGTTGTTTAGTCTGGAGAAGAGGAGGCTTGGGGGATACCTTATTGCTCTCTACAACTACCTGAAAGGAGCTGAGGGGCAGTCTCTTCTCCCAGGTAACTAGCAATAGGACTAGAGGGAATGGCCTCAAATTGTGCCAGGTGAAGTGAAGATTGGAAATTAGGAGAAATTTCTTCTCAGAAAGAGTGGTTAGGCATTGGAATAGTTTGCTCAGGGAGGTGGTGGAGTCACTGTCCTTGGGGGTGTTTAAGGAAAGTTTGGATGTAGTACTTATGGACGTGGCTTAGTGGGTGATAATGGTGGTATGAAGATGGTTGGACCAGATGATCTTGGAGGTCTTCTCCAACATTAATGATTCTATGATTCTATGACAATCATCTCCTGCAACATTACCCATGGGTCTCCTGTTGGCGGTTAATCATAGAATCATCTTGGAATCAGCATGGCTTGGATTAGAAGGGACCATAGGCATCATTTTGTTCCAACACCCCTTTCATGGCAGGGTTGCCACCCTCTTGATCAGGTTGCCCAGGGCCTTGCCTAACCTGGTCTTGACCACCTCCAGGGATGGGGTATCCACAGTTTCTCTAGACAACTAGTTTCAATGCCTCACCACCCACTAAGTGAAGAATTTCTTCCTAACATTTAGTCTAAATCTGCCCTCTTCTCATTTAAATCCATTCCCCCTTGTCCTATCACTATCTGCCCATGTAAAAAATTCATTTGCCACCTTTCTTAGAAGACCCCTTTAAGTATGGAAAGGCTGCAATTAGGTCTCCCTGGAACTTTTTCTTCTTCAGGCTGAACAGCCCTAGCTCTCTTGGCTTTTCTTCACAGGAAGGTGCTCCAGCCCTCTGATTATCTTTGTGGCCCTCCTCTGGACCTGGAGTGATGCGTGAAACCAGACTGACAGTGAAGACACAAGCTACAGACCTCCCTATTTTCTTCAAGGTTTCCTTGTTTTTTTCCCAGCTTTGGCACTACAAAGACTGAGGGAAAGAACTTGCTGAGTACCTCAGCCTTCTCCATGTCTGTTTTTAACAGTTTTCCCTTCTCGTTTATCAGAAGGGGTACATTCTCCTTTGCCTTTCTTTTCTGGCCAATGTACCTATAGAGTCCCTTCTTGTTATTCTTTGCATCTTTCGAGAAGCTCTGTTCCATCTGTGCCCTGGCTTTCCTGATACCATCCCTGTACATCCGGACAGCATCCCTATACTCTTCCCAGGCCACTTGTCCCTGCTTCCACTGCCTGTGCATTTCTTTCTTGTGTCAGTTTGAGCAGCAGTTCCTTGATCAGCCATTCCGGGTTCCTGCCTTTCCCTGCTTGATTTCTTATGCATGGGGATGGAGAGTTCTTGTGCTCTAAGAAAAGAATCCTTAAAGAGCTGTCAACTCTGTTCAGCTCCTTTGTCCCTAAGGACAGTATTCCATGGGAACTCATCCACTGGGTCTTTAAATACCTTGTAGTTTGCTCTTCAGATATTCAGGATCCTGACTTTTCTTTTTGTCTGGCCTCCATTCTTGGAGATCAGGAACTCAGCCAAGGTGTGGTCACTGCAGCCCAGAGTGCCTCTGATCTTAACCTCTTTAATGAGTTCATCTGTATTGGTGAGCAGCAGGTCTGATAACACTTATTCTCTGGTTGGTTTGTCTAATACCTAGACCAGGAAGTAATCCTAGATGCACTCCAGGAGTCTCCTGGATTGTTTCCAGCCTGCAATGTAGCTTTTCCAGCAGCCAGCGGGGTGGTTGAAGTCCCCCATCAAGATGAGAGCAAGAGAGCATGATGCTTCTTGTAGTTGAAGCCAGAAGGCCTCATCAACAGGCTCCCCTTGAGCAGGCAGCCTGTCATAAGCCCCAACCACAACGTGTCCTTTATTGGTCCAGTCCTTATCTTTCACCCACAAGCTCTCAACCTGTCTACAGCTGTTTCTCAGAGGTATCTCTTCGCAGTTGATTCCCTAACATAGAGGGCTACACCTCTGCCCCTTCTTCCCTGCCTATCTCTTCTGAAAAGCTTGTATCCTTCTATTCCAGTGTTCCAGCTGTGTGATCCATCCCACCACATTTCCATGACAGCAATTAGGTCATACTTTTCTGATTGCACTGTGGTTTCCAGCTCCTCCTGCTTGTTTCCCATGTTGCATGCTTTGATGTAGAGGCACTTCAGATGGGCTATCAGCTGCACCACCTTTTCAGAGGAACCCTTCCTAATTGCTTTGGGACAGTTCACAAGTATTTCCCTGTTGTTTCCTACAGTGACAAGGTCCCCATGTTTGCTTCCAGCACTCAGAGGTACATCCCCCTCCCCTGCTGAATCTATGATAATCTATGATAATCTAGTTTAAAGCTCTGGCAATGAGGCCAGCCATCTTGCTGCTTGGAACACTTTTGCCCCACTTTGTCAGGTACGCCCCTCACAGTGTCACCATGTCCAGTCTCTCAGAAGTGTGTCCAAGATCATAGAACCCAAAATCTCAAGCATGGCACCAACCATGTAACCAATTGTTCACTTGGGCTGTTTGTCTCCTTCTCCTTGCTTCTCGGTCACCAGCTGGGAGAACACAGGAGAAAACTACTTGTGCCCCTGATCCCTTCAACATTTTTCTGAGAGACATAAAGCCCCTTCAGATATTTTGGAGTCTCTTTGTTGCAGCCTCATTTGGTCCTATGTGAAATAGTAGGAATGGGTGAGAGTTTTCTGACCCCACCATGCTTGCTAACCTCTTCGTAATATCATGAACGTGGGCCCTGGGCAGGCAGCAAATCTCTCTGGTCTGTAGAGATTATCTGTATGGCAAATGGGTGCCTCAGTGCCTCTCAGTGAGGAGTACCCAGTTACTGAAACCGTTCTTGCCTTTTTTTGTGGCACTGGTTCTGATGTAGGTAGTTGGCTGGGCCAACTTTTTATGTTAGCTCTTTTCTAGGTCTTTATTGTTACTCACACACTCTCCTCTTTCCAGACCTAGTGCAGCTGTTGTGTAGGGGGTCTCGATGAGAAAAATTTTTCATTTTTTTCAGTTTCTATTTAGAAAAAGGGAGGGACAAATGAGTCAAGTGTCCATTTCTCTTCTGCAAAGCACCTAGCTATTTTTTCATTAATCCAGCTAGCTCCAACAACTCATGCATGAATTTTCTAAGACAAAGAGCACATAACGTGAAAGGGAAAAAAAATGTGTGTGGGAAAAATACGTATGGACAGGATTAGCAGGATTCAGTGGGCAGTAAAGATTGCTGCCCACTATCCTCCACTGTGGGCAGAAAATAGCTTAGAGGAGAGGCTGGCGTTGCGTGGCTATCGGCTCTTCAGGAGGGACAGGCAGCACAGAGGGGGTGGTGGCGTGGCTCTCTGCATTAGAGAATCTTTTGATGTTGTGGAACTCCAGGCTGGGAATGATAAGGTTGAATCCCTGTGGGTTAGGATCCGCGGGAAGGCCGGCAAGGCTAGCATCCTGGTCGGGGTCTGTTATAGACCGCCGAACCAGGATGAGGAGACGGATGAGGAGTTTTATAGGCAACTGACAGAAGTTACAAAATCGTCAGCGCTTGTCCTCGTGGGGGACTTCAACTTCCCGGACATATCCTGGAAACACAACACGGCACGGAGAAAGCAGTCTAGGAGGTTTCTGGAGAGCATGGGAGATAGCTTCCTGACGCAGCTGGTCAGTGAACCTACCAGGGGTGGTGCCCCGCTGGACCTTCTCTTCACAAACAGAGAAGGACTGGTGGGAGATGTGGTGGTCGGAAGCTGTCTTGGGCAGAGTGACCACAAAATGGTAGAGTTCTCTATTCTTGGCGAGGCCAGGAAGGGGACCAGTAAAACTGCTGTATTGGACTTCCGGAGGGCTGACTTTGAGCTGCTCAGGACGCTGGTTGGCCGAGTCCCTTGGGAGGCGGTTCTGAAGGGCAGAGGAGTCCAGGAAGACTGGGTGCTCCTCAAGAAGGAAATCGTGATGGCACAGGAGCAGTCCGTCCCCACGTGCCCAAAGATGAGCCGGCGTGGAAGAAGACCGGCCTGGCTCAACAGAGAATTGCGGCTTGTGCTTAGCAGAAAAAAGAGGGTTTATAATCTTTGGAAAAAAGGGCGGGCCACTGAGGAGGACTACAAGGATGTAGCGAGGCTGTGCAGGGAGAAAATTAGAAAGGCCAAAGCTCATCTGGAGCTCAATCTGGCTACTGCCGTTAAAGACAACAAAAAATCCTTTTACAAATATATCAACGTGAAACGGAGGACTAAGGAGAGTCTCCATCCTTTACTGGATGCGAGGGGAAACCTAGTTACTAAGGATGAGGAAAAGGCTGAGGTGCTTAATGCCGCCTTTGCCTCAGTCTTTAGCGGCAATACCGGTTGTTCTCTGGATACCCAGTGCCCTGAGCTGGTGGAAGGGGATGGGGAGCAGGATGTGGCCTTCGCTATCCATGAGGAAATGGTTGGCGACCTGCTACGGAGCTTGGATGTGCGCAAGTCGATGGGGCCGGATGGGATGCACCCAAGGGTACTGAAAGAACTGGCGGAGGAGCTGGCCAAGCCGCTTACCATCATTTATCGGCAGTCCTGGCTATCGGGGGAGGTCCCAGTTGACTGGCGGCTAGCCAATGTGACGCCCATCTATAAGAAGGGCCGCAGGGCAGACCCGGGGAACTATAGGCCTGTCAGTTTGACCTCAGTGCCAGGAAAGCTCATGGAGCAGATTATCTTGAGGGTCATCACGCGGCACTTGCAGGGCAAGCAAGCGATCAGGCCCAGTCAGCATGGGTTTATGAAAGGTAGGTCCTGCTTGACGAACCTGATCTCCTTCTATGACCAAGTGACGCGCTTGGTGGATGAGGGAAAGGCTGTGGATGTGGTTTACCTTGACCTCAGTAAGGCTTTTGACACCGTTTCCCACAACATTCTCCTCAAGAAACTGGCTGCTCGGGGCTTGGACTGGCGTACGCTTCGCTGGGTTAGAAACTGGCTGGATAGCCGGGCCCAGAGAGTTGTGGTGAATGGAGTCAAATCTGGTTGGAGGCCGGTCACTAGTGGTGTCCCCCAGGGCTCAGTACTGGGGTCGGTCCTCTTTAATATCTTTATCGATGACCTGGATGAGGGGATCGAGTGCACCCTCAGTAAGTTTGCAGATGACACCAAGCTAAGTGCGTGTGTCGATCTGCTCGAGGGCAGGAAGGCTCTGCAGGAGGATCTGGATAGGCTGGAGCGATGGGCTGAGGTCAACTGTATGAAGTTCAACAAGGCCAAGTGCCGGGTCCTGCACCTGGGGCGCAACAACCCCAAGCAGAGCTACAGGCTGGGAGATGAGTGGCTGGAAAGCTGCCTGGCCGAGAGGGACCTGGGAGTATTGGTTGATAGTCGGCTGAATATGAGCCAGCAGTGTGCCCAGGTGGCCAAGAAGGCCAACAGCATCCTGGCCTGCATAAGAAGCAGTGTGGCCAGCAGGTCTAGGGAAGTGATTGTGCCCCTGTACTCGGCTCTGGTGAGGCCGCACCTTGAGTACTGTGTTCAGTTTTGGGCCCCTCGCTACAGGAAGGACATGGACGTGCTCGAGAGAGTCCAGAGAAGGGCGACCAAGCTGGTGAGGGGTCTGGAGAACAAGTCTTACGAGGAGCGGCTGAGGGAGCTGGGTTTATTCAGCCTGGAGAAGAGGAGGCTCAGGGGAGACCTTATCGCTCTCTACAGTTACCTTAAAGGAGGCTGTAGAGAGGTGGGGGTTGGTCTGTTCTCCCACGTGCCTGGTGACAGGACGAGGGGGAATGGGCGAAAGTTGCGACAGGGGAGTTTTAGGTTGGATGTTAGGAAGTACTTCTTTACCGAAAGGGTTATTAAGCATTGGAACGGGCTGCCCAGGGAGGTGGTGGAGTCACCATCCCTGGAGATCTTTAAAAGACGTTTAGACGTAGAGCTTAGCGATATGGTTTAGTGGAGTACTTAGTGTTAGGTCGGAGGTTGGACTCGATGATCTTGAGGTCTCTTCCAACCTAGAAATCTGTGATACTGTGATACTGCGATACTGCGATACTGTGAGGAATTACTTCCACTGTAATGTAGATTCTGTATCCACATTGGTTTTGTGTAGTCTAGCACAATAGTAGAGCTGATTTTGTTGCTGACCTCATGGTATTACTATGCACTATTTAATAAGCAATGTAGACTTAAAAATAGGTGATTAAAAAAAGATGATAAAAATCTTGTACCAGAAACAGGACAATAGTAATATTCTGGCTGGTAGGTAGAATTTGGTGACAATTTATAAATAACTTTAGAAAATTAAAACAGAGAAAAAAACAATATACACAATTTCTTAAAGATTATTTTATGGTATCTCTTGATATTAGGAAAAATACAAGTGAAATGCTGTGCTTGTTGTTGTTTCTGTTTTTGTTTTTGTTTTAAAATACACTGGGGCAAGAGGAAAGACACATATAAGCTGAATGTTGGAGGGAAAACAAAGTGTGATGAAAATGAAAAGAGCTGGATGGTAGCTGTAAGATGTATCAAACAAACAAACAAACAAAAAGAGTTCAGAAGAAAGCACAATCGTGAAAATACAAGTGGTAGGGTCTTGCTGACACTTCGTGTTTCATAGTATTAAACCAGTGTGACACTGATGCAAGTCTTTTTTCTCTGAAAGAGCACTTTCAGCTTATTAAGAAATGCTATTTTGAAGTTATCTCATTTAATTGATCTTCAACTTTTAATCTTTAATCTTCAAGTTATTTTTAATCTTACTCCTTCTTTTTATTTATATTTATAGTTTAAATTCAACCAACCTGTGAAGAAACAAGTTCCTTTGAAACCATCAAATGGGATCACTTTCCATTTGCGTGTAGAGCGTAAGGTGCTCTCATTACTTCTGCATGATACTACTTTTGTTCTGTCTGTCTTAATATCTGGGACTAGAATAGAAATGCTGAAAGGATTTGGAACTAGAAGTAATTAAGTAGGTAATGAAACAAAAGGAGAAAATAGTAGGTAAGGAAGTACTGAAACAATACTTTAGAGAATATGCTTAGTAAAAGTTAAGAGAAGGACTTGGAAAAGCAAGGAAAAAGGTGGAGGAACAGGCGATGTAGGTATGTTTAAACACATGAGAGAGACAGGAATTAACATTTTCACAGACTCTGCACACTTCCACAGGAAAGCCTTCACAGGATCCCACTACAAAACAAACATTACATCTCATCTGGACCCTCTAGTCAATGTAAGTAAGTAAATACAAATGCTAAAGGCAAACTCCCACTGCTTATTATTCTTATCATCTTTTGCTTATATAAAATGTATGCAACATGATTCTTTTAAAGAAACAGTCGGCAATTTTAAGAAAAGGTTGTTTTCCCATGTAACTGATGATAGGTCCTGTGTAGAGTATGCAGAAAAAGAACAACATAAGAATACATATTTTTGTCTTGTTTAAAAAACTTATTTTTTTAGCCCTAAACAATGAGTTCATAGTTTTAACTTTAGATGCATATATATATATATAAATACATATATATAATATATGTAAGTACTTATATACATATATATGTATTTTAATCCCCAAACTTATTTCTTCTCCTACATGGAAACTTTTCTTGCTAATAGTTTGCCTCATATGTTTAAGGGATTCTTGGCTATGGGAGTCAGATCACTTGGTTCCAAGAAGAAATGCATAACACAAAAACTCAGCAACAAAACCAAAATGAATGATGCTCCACAATCTTTTATTTCATGCCTGAATTAGGACTGCAAAACTAGGCCTTTGATGTGCAACCAAAATAAACTCTTGCAGCACTAGACCATAGCATAAGGGGATATTCAGGTGAGGAGGGAGCTTGGGAGGTGTCTGGTACCAGCAGCATCCGCTCTGGGGCAAGACCAGTATGCTCAGGGAGGGAGGGAACCTGCACAGCACTGGGCAGCCCGTGCCACCTCTCACCTGACCTCATGGATTCATGATTGTAGTTCAAGCAGCTCTTACTGTATGGAAAAAGAGAAACAGTCTCAAGTGATAGGGTACTTTTTTTTTTTTTTTTTTTTTACTTGTGAGTCCATCAAGTTAGTCACTATTTTATGGTGTACACAACTAACAAGATGCAAAATTTTCAGTCTATACAATAGCAAATAAACTAAACAGGCAGTGCATACTCACTGCATAATAGCAATGGGCAGTAGATGGATGAATATTTTCCTGGGAATGATGAACAGTGTTTGTAACCTCCTTTCTCCTCAAAGGTAAGAGGAGGGAATAAAAAGGTAGAAATAAGAAGAAATAAAAGGGGTGATGACACATTACATTTCTAACTGGAGGACTATAATTCTTCTTAGACTTACCCGCAAATAGCAACTCCTGCCCACTGTTCCCAGCTATAACATCTAGGCTGAAAACGGGGGATATTGTTTACTTCTAAATTCAACTGGATATGCAGCAAGTAGTACAGAGAACTGCTATTACTGTCAGAATAGCACTCTCAGTTCAGCTTATACTTATCATATCCTAGTTAGAACCTTTGTCTCAGACCCTTTTAAGGTGGCCATTCTGTGCCCAAGGTCCAGCACCCTCTTACTGGTGCAACAGTTTCAGGGAAACATGTTCAACACTAGGATGTCTCATTGTTTAGCTTCCTTGTTACTGACCTAGCAAGGCATGGAGGAAAGAAAACAGAGCATCAGCGAGGATGCCCACTTTCAAAAACAAAATACTAATCTATTTTTACGCTTCCTGACCATTTTAATTACTACAAATTACTGTCAGCTTTCCCGCGACTGCTCAAACACAGCACAAACAGACCAGGCTCTCAGCCTCACTCTGATTCAGGACCATCCCTACTTATTTTATCATTTGTTTGGCCGAAAACACTTGTCTACTAAACACAAAAAGTGGTTTGAAACTAAGAGGGTAGGCTTAGATTACAGATAAGGAAGAAATTCTGCACTCACATGGTGGTGAGGCACTGGACCATGTTGTCCAGAGAAGTTGCGGATGCCCCATCCCTGGAGGTGTTCAAGGCCAGGTTGGATGGGGCTTTGAGCAACCTGGTCTCATGAGAGATTTCCAGTCCATAGCATGGGGGTTGGAACTGGATGTTGTTTAAGGTCCTGTCAAAATCGCTCCATTCAATAATTCAATTATTTAGAAAACAGCTGATCAATCAACTTCTTTGGAATGCATTGTTTTACGTTTCGATTCTAGTCTGTTTTATTGATTACATTGATATTGCTTTGACTGCACGGTGTACAAATTATGTTCAGCATGTTCTGAAGTCTACAGACTAATATAAAATTGTAGAACTTACTGAATTGACTTTAGGTTTATTAAGAATTTTTTTTACTACTTTAAGAATCTTTTTTTTTTTTTGTATTTGCTCTCTGATGTGTTTCAGGAAAGTGAATAAATAAGTGTTAATTATAAGTATTAATTATAGGTAATTATTAAATATTTATGTACTTATAATAACTTTATAAATATTATGATAATTAGTATGAGTAATTTTTAGTATTATTTATAAGTATTAATGTATAAGTAAATGATTGTTATAAATAAATATATTATTATAAATAAATAAATGTGTAAATCCTTAAAGTTTTGTTAAAGCAGAAATAATTTTACTTTTGTTGTCTGGGGGTGGTCTGGGCATCAGAACTGTCATAATTATCATACCACATGTCCTTTTTTTCCTATAACATGCTTTACAACAATCAAAACACAATCAAAGAACCATCTTTTTTTCCCCCTATCCCTGACAAACAGAAAACATTTATTCTCTGATTATTTTCTGAGGCTGCTAGGCATATAAATGTTACTTAGGTTTTATTAGGGAGAAGAGAGATTTTTAATATTCCATGATTCCTGCTGAAGATCATTATATTTTGTCTTGTTGTAAATAAAATAGTTTACACAATCATACATACAGAACCTCTCATGCTGTTACAACTCTAGCAGAGATGGAAACTGAGATGCTTGAATGTATGTGTTCCTGCTGTTCAAGATCGGAAGCACAGGTCATTAATGTTTTATTGGTGCCTTTCATACAGTATCTTTTATACAAAAGGTTCTCAAAAAGATCATTATAAAAGCTGGCTGGCCTCATGACTTAACAATACTGAGTGGGTGTTTCCTACATAATAATGTAAAAGTGCTGCACGAACGATAGGATGTTAAATTCCAGACAGTGTGAGATAATTGAAGAAACAAAGTCCCTGAGATACAGTAGATGAAAATGACATAATGAAAAAGGTACCCTCGCAGCAGAACTTTGTCCTATTGCATTTAATCACTGTTTCACTCTGTAAAAGAATAATCTCAGATTTGTCTGAGCATAAATGCACAAATTCTTGAAGAATGAACAAAGAAAGATATTTTTCCTTCACTTCCTTGTTTAGCCTTATCTGAACAGGTTTTGCCACTGAGGTGAAACTGCAGAGACCTGTATAAGGAGCAAGAATATAGTGACATGATATATGATATGATATGATATGATATCATATCATATCATATCATATCATATCAATCATATCAAGAATATAATCATATAATCATAAATAATATAATCTTACAGAATTGACTTTAGGTTTATTAAGATTTTTTTTTTTACTACAGTAAGAAACATTTTGTTTGTATTTGCTCTCTAATACATTTCAGGAAAGTAAAGAAATCAGTATTTCTTTGCCATTGTTTGTGGAATAACCCAGTCTTTTTCTTTGTAATTGTTGTTGTTGTTGTTTTTTATTTAGTTTTAGTTCTGTCTAGTGACAATCTATGTATAGTGACAGATATCTAGTGAGATCCACATGGTTTTTTGTCTCATTTGAATGAGATAAAATGAATCCTAAATAATCTTAAGCCTTGCTTAGGAGAAAAACCATTTGCAATAATAAAGTTCAAGAGTATTGAACTTTACTGCTGCAAATTTAACATCATCTGATGTCGTACATTTTCTGAGACAGATGTGTATCAACAGCCCTTGTCCTAATACATGTAGCAACCTGTATTTTTTGTCATTATCTGTTGGTCTGAACATATATAACTATAAATTTATTTTTTACTGCCTGCCTTTAGTTTGTTTTCTAGAAATGTCCTGTAGTTATAATTAACAACAAATTTTTATTTAATTTATATTTTTCCTTCTCATTGTTAGAAAAAATATCTCAACTGCTATGAGAGTAGGGGAAGAATAAGAGTTTATGAGAAAATCAATATTTAAAACCTTAACATATTGTAGTAATATCATATAAACTGCAGTACCAACCAGAGTTTTATTTGATGCGTGGCTTAGAGTGGTGTACTAATAACAGGAAAGATGTTTTGGGCATTGTAAGATGTTTGGTGACGTGATGATACAGATCCTAAATTTATTATAGAAACACTTAAAAAAAAAACACACACACAAAACAAACAAACAAACAAACAAAAACAGACAAACAAAGAAAAAAAACAAGCAGTTTTACAGATTTACAAATTTACAGACCACTGTAAAATTTACAGACCACTGTAAATTTGTCTACTCAAATATCTGAATTGAATTTAATTATGCCGTGATAACAAAATATTTCAACTACCAGCATGGATACTGTGAGCAAGATAGTATTGAGGAACTTGGAAAAAAATAAACTCACAGCCATGAAAATTGGGAAACAGCAGCAACACAAAGAGATGTTGAAAGTTTGCTCTTCAAAAGAAAGTAACCTAGAGTTAAGCTTTCTTTCGCATTATTTTGCAGACATATCTATAATCAGATTATGGGAGTCAATATTAGCAAAGTACATTAGACATATGGAGTGAACAGAAGTGTCTGCTTCTCTTAAGAACCTCTGCTTTATGTCCTAAAGTGCAAGATTACAGTTGTCAGAATCAGAAGAGAAACCTCTATGCATAGTCCAAATAGATTTACTTCCAGTGTTATCTACCAATATTCTTTTCTCTACCAGAAAAAAAAAAAAAAAAAGAAAAAAAGAAAAAAGAAAAAGAAAAAAAGAAAAAAGAAAAAGAAAAGGAACTCAGTGATAAATTTTGAGATTTCAGTGTTAAATTTTGAGATTTTTTGAGATTGCTAAAGACCTCAGATGAATAATTACCTTTGTATTTATTAATATACTTTATTGGATCTGCTTAAAATATTATAGGATGTGCAAGACATGTGAGGTGGAATATATTTGTCCTACCAAATTTCCTCCCAGTTTGTCACATTTTCAATTTTCATATGTAAAATACTGAAATTATATCTTCATACCTTTTAGATATGTTATTAAGATAAAAAATCTGATACATTTTTTCATAGAAGTCATCTTAATTGTCACGTTACTTTAAAATTTTGTCCATGAGGAAAGTATAACACACAGGTAGACTGCTGTACTGGATCAAGTCAGACTAATCTGTTTTTGTCATCTATAGTGGGCTCTATCTGAAAATAAAGGGGAAGACATAAGACGAAAATGAGAAACTTCTTTCAAACTTCAAATTCTTTCAGAAGCCAATTTAGCACACTGTTACCAGGTGCTATGGAAATTCTCTTGTAAAGTAAATTGTAACGACTGTCTGTATTATTACTCTGGAATGGTCAGGTCACTAACTTATTTTCAGAAGTGTGTGCTGATGGCAAGTAACACATAAGTATTTATTTATTTATTTATTTATTTTTAACATGGCCAAAGCACATATTTATCTAATGCCTTTCTTTTTCTTCTGTACTTTTGAAATGTAAACTTTGTAGCCCTTAACTGCATATAATATATGAAAAGCAACATCTTTTTTTTTTCATTTTGGGTGTTAAGTTGCTTAAAATTTATCTTTGTATTAAGAAGCACAAATCTATGTCATTGTGAGAACAGATAGAGGTTAAAAATATGCAGGGTTGCAGAGTTACTAAATTTGCTCTAAACACGGTTAATCATGTCTTCGATGCTACCAGATCTTATTCAGATTGAAGTGAATTGCACTGACATCTCACACACTGCATAACTAAGATTTCACCAATTTACTTTAAGTTAGAACTTGATCATTTGCTTGATGCAGATAATCCAGCGTATAATTAAGAGTTCGCACTCAGTGGTCAATAGATTGTATTGGAGCTTATGGCCCAGTTCTATTTCTGTGACAGAATTTTCTGAGTAAACCTAAAATGAAGCTGAACAAATAGATTTCTGTTACTTTGGTTCATGTTTAGGAGGTTTGAACATCCCTGGTGTGTTGAGCTGGAATCCTGACTCGTATTACACAAGAGTCTATGTGCTAAAAAGCCTTAAGCAAAGACAGACAATCTCTAAAGCACCAGCACTACCTTGCCGAGGTATCCCAAAGGATACATTTAGGCTTCTGTGACATGAATGGCAACTTAGTATAAGTCTAAAGCAGTCAACTTCACAGCAATGGTGGGAACAAAAACCTATTTTTTAATTAATTTTTATTTCAGGCACAGAAGTTAACATTTGAATTGACCTTCTGAATTGCTTTGGACTGACATTAAGAAGCTCTTGGTGGTTTAGTTATTACATTTCGCACCCTGTTTCAGAAGAGCAATCATGAGTCCATTGTGCATACAACACATTGGTTACACAGCACAGTTACGTGACAGCTGTAAAATTTGCATTCTCAACTTTATTAAAAAATAAAAACAAATTTGTGATGCTGCACTTTGACCAAAACTGCACGTCCAAATAATAAAACAGAATAGAAAACTAGTTTAAAGTGCTTAATATACTGCACTGTACAGAGTAGAATACCTTATAAAATT
Organism: Anser anser; assembly: GCF_964211835.1. NCBI lineage: Eukaryota > Metazoa > Chordata > Aves > Anseriformes > Anatidae > Anser > Anser anser. The sequence goes on along the minus strand of NC_139723.1, from coordinate 19,210,744 downwards.
TTAAGTGAACTGCAAAAAGTTTATACTTATTTTCCTAGTGTTCTCCAACCAAAATTCTGACCCGAGGTTAACAGTAACAGTGTTATGGCAAGCATCACTGTAATGTGTTTTGATATAATAAAATTTTCTCAGTTCAGTTTTAAAACTAAAATTTGTCTTGTGTTTTAGACTATAACAAGAACGATCTTATAAAAACAAAACAAAACAAAACAACAACAAAAAAACAACAGCACTAGTCCAAAGTTGAAACTCAAATTTATTATGTGAATGTAGTATTACAAGTATGAATTTTAAACAACTGCAACATGTAAAGGTATCTCTTAGTTTAAATATCTACAGAGGCATATCTCCAAACTGACAATTAGTTTGACATTTTAAGTCAGACACTTGTGATGAGTGTTATAATGGAGCAAATCCTAAATCTACTGGAACTGTGCTTTGTTGTATATTGGCAAACCAAGCCTACAGTCAATATTTGTGGCCTTTGGCTGAGGTTTGATTTTTGCAGTGCTCAGTGGAAACGAAAAGTTTGCATGACCTGAAGAAAGTCTTAAATCATGCTCCACAGGAAATCATGGCAAGCAACCGTCAATTTTCACACAGAATTATGTGAAAGATATTGAAAATGGAGATCTAGATTCAGTGATGTCCAGACTCACACGCAGTTGACACGATATATCTGCTCTCACCTGTGCAAATCCCACAAGATGACCCAGAAAATATCTGTTACATATTAAATGCATAAAAATTCTTACTTAAGTGGCCAAAGTTGAATAGATATCCTCAGAGAAATTAGGGGTATATTTTCCGTTTCTTTCCATTTTGTCAGACTGACTGTTGGACCTTTTACAGACTTCATGTCTCTATTATGCTTACAGGCATGCTCTTCCTATCCTTTTCTTCCTGCTTTTTCCGCTTAGATCCTTATTTGTCTCGTTCCTGCTTCACCTGAGCTGATAGGTATGTGAGAAAAGCAGACTTCCTATGAAGCTTATTTGCTATTTTGGTTCACATGACAAACTTGCACAATTTATTCTAGACCTATCAAATATTGTATTTCTTCCTGTGTTAATTGCAGACAACACTCAGCACTATCCTGAAACTGCCAACATAATTTGTCTTTTCTTCTCCGTCTTTATCATTTTTATTTTTTATTAAAATAAAAAAAAAGACATTCACATGATTTTCTGTGGCACCAGGAAATTTTTTGTTGTGAAGAGAGCAGCAGAGACATAAACACTTGAAAACCTGCTTTTGAAAATGAGGTTTTTCACCAGTTTGCGTTTGTGAGCAGGTGTTTAGCTAGGAAGTTTCTACTAGTAAGCTTCATGTTCTGCCTTCAGGACTCTATATGTCATTAGAAGGAACTGAAGCTGTAAGCTTGCCAGTGCATCTTATTTTCTGATGTGATCCAGAAGACAGTCAAGAATTCAGAATAGACTACTGAGTTAACAGGAAGATGGTTAGAATAGACTGATACAACTGTTTTAAGTTTACCCAAAGATATACTGATTTAAGTGGACTTTGAAGAGCATTACTGCCTGATCCATTCATCTACCTGATGGTACAGACACCCTTGCACTTGCAGTGTAAGTGACCTCAAATGAATTAATCAACACTGCTTATTTACCTGTTACTAAACCAGACTCTTTCTATTGTCATCAAGAGACAATCCAAGAAATCACAGAGACTCTGAATTTTAATGGAGACCTTAAAGCTTACATTTTCATTCCAATATGTGAAAATAAAAGGAACTATGTGATTTGCACAGTTTGTCTGTGATGCACCCATGTTTCTAAGCAGATCTTAGAATTACTGAGTTAATAGCTGGTAAGGCCAATCATTTCTACCTCAGTACCAATAGCAAAAGATTCAGAAATAAGGTAACAGAATATAGAATATAGATACTATCCAGAGACTCCTATTAAGAATTTATTTATTTATTTATTTATCTTTTCCCTCCTTGGGAAATCACTTTGTTAATCCACCTCGAGTGAGATAGTAGTTCTCTGGAAATGATCCTCAGACTCAGTGCTCAAGTGAAATGCAGTACTGGGTAAAATATTTTGTTGATTTTCCTGAATCCACTGCAATGATACTTCTGGCCTGATGTAGAATGCTGCAGAGTGTCTGCCTGAAAATAGCCTATCAGTTTCTAAAGTCTTTATTTATATTCAGAAATTTACTGGAACTGTAAGAAAATTGTAACATAGAAAGATTATCAACCCTATTTGAGGGATGTGCTTTGCATATGTATTAATTTATTGACCACATCACAGCAAATGTATTCCGCCCACCTATTTCATGGCATGACAGTTTAGAACAAAACATATCCAGATATGATTTATATGGGTGAAAAAATCGGCATCTATTTCTAGAAGGAAATTTGAGAGGAGTTTATTTTCATGAAAAATATGAATATTGTCAAAGCTGCTATACCAGAAGCTATAAAGGTCTCTTGCAGGTACAGAAAGATTAGTCATATTATATTATCATGAATATATTCCTATTATATTACTGTGAAAGAGAAGATCCATGAATGTACAGAGGCTCGGCCATCAATAGCATTGGACTCCTGAGAATACGAAGCCTTTCAGATGTCAAAAGCAAGTGACAGTGGATGGAGGCCAAAGATAGTAGAAAGATGAATTTCAAAGGAAAACAAGTGCGTGTCAGCTCATCATCAGCAGAGATCTGGTAGAAGTTGGAGAAAAGAACAGTAGGAATAAGAATATGGGTTAATAAGCTAAAATGTAAAAATACTTCTTTCATATGATTTCCTTTTTCCAAATTAAACCAAAACAACAACAACAAAAAGCATTCTGTTGCTTTTGGGGAACTTTTTTCCATTAAAAAAATTGACTTTATTTTGCCAAAAAACATCTCTAACTTAAAATAGTGACTGTTCTAACACCAAAGGTATAAATAGAATGCCCCATAATGGGGGGGATTTCACTGTTAATAAAGCTTACTTTCTGGAGCAGGTGCATTCTAGATCAGCTGCAGACTACTGAAATGTAAATAAAATAAAAATAAAATTAAAAATGCCTGCCTAGAAACAAATGTTAAAAGCCAAGTAGCTTTAACACACTTCAATTGCCTGACACATTTCCATATGTAAAAATGAAAATATTCCTGAAGTTTAAACTCTACCTGTTGTACACAAACATTCATCAGACACAAGATTATTGAGAAATTGATGGATTTTGATATCAGTTAGCATTTTCTCTTACCTCCTTCTAATCATGAAAACCAAAGTTTACAGATTTAATTACAGCTTCAATATCTTTTCTAAGAATCACACACAACAGGACTGGGCAATATCTGTAGTTATTTCCAAGGTTTTCATGAACACAGAAAAGAGGATTTGAGCAGGTGATTTAGGGCTTGATTCAGAAGCTTTTGAAATTAATGGAAAATTTCTAGTAGTAGATGTAGCCAGTTTTGGACAAGACATCTAATAATTGAGAGCTTGATAAGCAATTTTTTTTTTTCCCCAGCCAATTCATTTTTTTTTTTTATATCTTAAAATATTTAAGGACTTGAAGATGCTTGCATAATGGCTGTATTGTATAGCGTATTTCCACTATTTTTATTTAAAATAATCTTTTGGTCCCAACATTTCCGAGCAGGAAAATGAGATGTAGCATTGTTTCTATTGATGTGAGGTAACTCTCCTTATGTCTTGACTGTTGATTTTCAAAGCCTGCTTTCTTTATCTTAAGTCTCACTGCAGAAGCTATCAATCTCTATCAGATTCCAAGGTGTTCTAGAGAAAGCTTTTAATTTCTCCATTCCCTACCAAACAAAAAAAAAGAAGTATAGCAAAAGAAAAGTGTTACACTCAATCAGAAATGAATTTTTATTCAAGCATTAAATTTCTTCAGATATGTATTTCAGTATGCCCATTGTGTGTGTAGGTGAGACATATACAAGTGTCTTTACAAGACACTTACTTGTCTGTACAAGTGCATTTATGTGTTCAAGTTGCTAAATAAAAAAGATAAATACTATTTACAGTAGAAAGTTTGACTGTGCTTCTGTTTTGAAAGTATTATTTTTATCACTTCGAGAATTAGCTTCATACTTCTGTTTGAGGAAAACACACTCATTTCAAAGTAAAACTCTATTTCAGACTTTTTTGAATACACATTCTTCAGGAAAATCTAAAATCATTTACGGAAATTCTATATATTTTTTTAGCTTTAGTTCTGTAGTAACTATATTTCTAGAATGTGCTTTTGTGGTTTCACACAGAGAAACTCAAGGTAAGGTAGCACAGGTCTGGAGTTTCTATTTTATGCAATTGAAATATTCCTCTCAAGGGAGTTTAAATGGAAGAAAAGTAGGTGTTTTGACTTGATGGTAAATTGGCAAGCTTGAAAATTAACGCATGTTATAACCAGAAATCATTCCCCAACAAAAAATCAAGAACAGAAGAAGAGAGTACAAAAGGACTATGAAGAATTTTTAATGTTAAAATATCAGTCTTTTCAGGTAACATTAATGCAAGAGTTAGTCAATTTGTGTTCCGTATATAGAGATACAAGTACTGATTTTATTATAGCTTAATACAACATTAATGAATTCTGCCTTCTTAGTGACTCGCTGTTATACACACTAAGCATATGAAAGCCTTCAGAACGTTAGAATACAGGGACTTAGTGTCACTTACAACACCATGGTAACATAATTCTGATACGGTAGCACATGGGATTCTATCATTCAAATAAGCAGTATGCCAACCTGTAAGAATTATATTCCTTAGATTTACAATGTGCTATTTAATTTATGTGACTCCTGGACAGAAGTGAGTTGAAGTAGTTTGCACGTAGCTGGTCACTTTCAGATTCCTTCTGTAGGTTGGTCTATGAAACTAAACTGTTTGGGGGCACATAATCAATACTCCAATATTTCAGATATGTGTTTATCCAATATGACATTTATTTAAATTAGACATATTTCTTTATTTCTGAGATTGTTATGAGTGGATCTATCTATGAAATTGATGTTACCTGTATTTGCTACCCGACCATAGTATGCAGCTGAGCAGACTATCTCCAAAAACAGGAACATAAAACTGTACAGAGAAGTGAAAGAATCATAGAAAATATTTGCTGACACAGAATATATATGCAGTTCATAGTAGAATATGAATAAATTACTGTATTCTGCATGCAGAGGAGTTGTGCCGTTAATGGTTGTTTTTGGAGGGTGGTAGTTGTTCCATTTGGTTCTTTTAATTCAAACAATTAAATAACATGAATTATATAAAATAATACTGATTTACCTGTTGTATTTTGAAACTGTTCTATCCATTCCATTCCATTCCATTCCATTCCATTCCATTCCATTCCATTCCATTCCATTCCATTCCATTCCATTCCACTCCTTCCCTCTTCTTTCCTACAAAACCCCCTTGATACTGTTTTTAAGATATCACGCCTTTTAAAACCATTTTTACTTCACGTTTAAATTAAATTGATGATTATCATTTGTTGTGCCATGCAAGACATCTTTATAAAGTTATTTGCTTTCACTGTGCTGATATTAGTTTGATTTAGTAAATTACAGTTAGTAGAGTATGAATGGTCTCAAGTCTCTTGTGGGTAATCGATTCTTGCTTTGTTAAATCAGGACACAAATGTAATTTGGACCTACATGTGTGATATATGAAAGGCATGTGTTTCATCACACATCATGATTTCACATCATCATCATCATCATCATCATCATCAATCATCATCATCACACACCATGATTTCACACAACAGAAAGGTATATTTTCATTTCAACAAAGTTTTTTCTTTTAAGAAGTGAGTAAATTTAAGCTTTATAAAAGTGAGAGGCTAACTACCATGTTAGAGTGGCTACTTTGTATAAAAGAAATACTGTACAAAATTCTTTCCAAAGCTCCTCTCAACTTATGAATCCTTTCTCAGCTCTAGAAGTCTAAGATGTTAGTTTTGTGGTATGAATAATGGGGATATTGAGAAATCAAAAATATTTTCCATTGCCTTGACCACGCTGGTTTGGGAGATGAATCATATCTCAGGGGTTCAAAAAACCTCTTAATTTAAATGCATAGAAGGAAAGAATTTATATATATATATATATATATTTATATATATTTATATACATCCAAATATATATATTTAAATTTCCTCTCTTTCTTCTCCTCCCTGACCTACTGTCTGTTTTTTTTTTCCCTTCCCTTCCCTTCCCTTCCCTTCCCTTCCCTTCCCTTCCCTTCCCTTCCCTTCCCTTCCCTTCCCTTCCCTTCCCTTCCCTTCCCTTCCCTTCCCTTCCCTTCCCTTCCCTTCCCTTCCCTTCCCTTCCCTTCCCTTCCCTTCCCTTCCCTTCCCTTCCCTTCCCTTCCCTTCCCTTCCCTTCCCTTCCCTTCCCTTCCCTTCCCTTCCCTTCCCTTCCCTTCCCTTCCCTTCCCTTCCCTTCCCTTCCCTTCCCTTCCCTTCCCTTCCCTTCCCTTCCCTTCCCTTCCCTTCCCTTCCCTTCCCTTCCCTTCCCTTCCCTTCCCTTCCTTCCCTCTTTTTTTTCTCCTTCCCTCTCCCTCTCCCTCTCCCTCTCCCTCTCCCTCTCCCTCCTTCTCCCTCTCCCTCCTTCTCCCTCTCCCTCTCCCTCTCCCTCTCCCTCTCCCTCTCCCTCTCCCTCTCCCTCTCCCTCTCCCTCTCCCTCTCCCTCTCCCTCTCCCTCTCCCTCTCCCTCTCCCTCTCCCTCTCCCTCTCCCTCTCCCTCTCCCTCTGTCCCCTCTCTTTTTCCTGCTTTTTAAGGATAGAAAGTCATTATTTAATACTAATTGTGTAAGAGCTATGGAAAAATTCTGAAGGTTTTTACAATTAAAAACAGTACTGACACTGATGAAATGCTTTTGATTATCTGTATGCTCTAGAACACCAACCATCATTGAAAATACAGAAACAAAAGACAAATGCAGAAAAAAATAATGAACACTTTTACTGATTGAGAGAAAAAAGCAAGGAGCAGGAATTACACTGGAGTCAAAATCCAATGAGTATGTTCATCAACTGAAGTTGAGCACAGGTGTCTGAACATTTTATAGGATGTTCCAGGAAGGTATGGTAAATTTTTTAGAACTATTACTGTACCACAACTTTGTAACTAGAACCAAGATTTCAACTAAAGTAGTTCGCCTGAAAACATAATTCTACTGAAAGCTAAAGGACTATTTACCTTGCAATTCAAAACAATAGGAATATCTTCTATCCTTGACATTCATTCCGCTTGTTAGTATCATTTTCAATAACTCATTTTTCTTAATGTTCTTTCTGTTCTTTTTTCCATGAATGAATCTGTATTTTTGATAAAGAAATTACAGTGACGGACTGGGGGAAAAAGTGATGAAATACAAATCTATTTCTATTGTATGCAGCAATACTTACAAAGTGGTTGTATTTGTGTGCCCTAATGTTATATGATGCTGTTCACATGGCAATACAGAAAGTATTTAAATTCTGATAGATAACTGTGGCCTCTTTTTTGCTCTCTACTCTTCATTATAATAATATGTCATGTTTTTCTAGATGCTCAGGCAAGTTTTGTGACTTCAGATATTACTATTTTGTTTCTTAAAGGCTGAATGTCATTTGTAAGATAAACTAAATTAAACTTATCTACTGTCTCAGAAATGCTGTACATGGATGTTTATGCGGGACCGTCACATAACCATGTCAAAAAGAAATCACACTGAGAAAAGGGTTTAAAATCCAGTTATGATTTCCCTGGTTCCCTAAAGATAAATCTAAACTTCACCAGTGGTAACCCTGAGAGAACTATTCCTAGGAAAATTACCCGTGCATGTTTCCTAGCATGGGCCAAGATATATTATTCTATGCCATTCATTAAAATGATAAAGCTTGCTCTGTCTATAACCCATTCTGTTCTAAACCATCTTAGCCTAACAGAGAAATCCAGACACTTTGAAAGAAGTTATAAAGAAAAAACATACATGTATTAAGATAGTTTGGTCATATGTTGACTTTGTATTTGGAACTGGTTCTATAAACCAGAATCACTCCTGCAGAGCTCTGTGAGTCAGCTATCCATATTCATGCATTTTGTTCCAAAATATTATTTTAGGGGTCTATAAAAAATATGAAGATTGTTTTACAAAATGGAAATTGTTGGCTCTGTCATAAATGCATATCATATAAAAATCTAAGCATGAATTTAACAGTAAGGAAGCTTGGGACATTCTAACCTGCCTCATTTGTAACTTCTCCAGTCCAATTGACTGCTGTTCATTGTCAAAGGAGAGATATAATAAACAGGGCTTCATGGGAGTCTGTCCAGAACTGAGAACAGACATATAAATGTGTGTATCAATAACGTTATGCTCAATATAAGCATAAAACACATCTTTCTTTAAAAATGAAAGTGGAAAAGTCAGTGGAAAAGAACATACATCTACTGCATTTTCAGATTTTATCAAACTTTTGAGTGGTTACCTAAGACTAACATTGCATAAAAGGATTAGAATTCAAAATAATTTGGCAAATAGTTGTATTCAGATGCAAAATTAACCTAAAGTATGTAAGAGTAATAAGAATTAGCCAAGAAATTTGTGGTGAATCATAAGCAGAACATGACATGACTCAGACCTGTCACCCTATTGCAAAGCCTTTGAGCACTAAACATATTGCATTTCCAACTTTTTCTGCAGAGTGCACTTCAGGGAAGATGTGGGCTGATTGGCTTCAGAGAAGATCCATGAAACGTGTCACAATATCTGAAGAAATTTGAAGTTTGGGTTGTCTCCAAATGCAAAATAGTAGCTTCAAGTAATTAATGTAATGCTCTCTGTTAACACTGAGTAGCAGACAAGAAAGCATGAATTAAAATTACAGGAAAGAAGGTTTAGACAGGGTAACGTTTTTTCAACTGAGTAGCTGCATTCATTTGCTCACTGGAGGTTTTTGGAAATTTCTTAGCCAGGGATGTCATAGATATCATTAATACCTCCTTGGACTTACCAAGGCTCCCTTCAGTCCTATTTTCTTGGATTCCATAGCATAATCTCTTTTATTTTTCAGGACATGTAAGAATGATTTGGTTATCCAAAAAAGCAGCACAATGTAGGCTTATTTAGTGTGTTATAAGGTACTCAGGAAGCTCTAGAGTTGTCTATCAGTGAATGTTAAGGTTTCTACTAATCTGTTCCCAAAATGTATGAATAAAAATATTATCTTAATTACCTTTTGAAATAATGCAACTGTCTTTGGCAGAGACACACAGACTTTCAACAGCATTACCATTACTTTTTCCTTTTAAAATCTGGTACAAAAATTCATACTGCAGGAAGTCTGCTATTTTCCAAAGATCATAAAACTCATTCATAATCCAGTCATTAACATCCATTGCTTGCATGTGTCCTGCATAACACCTGGCCTTTTGTTGCACATAAGAAAGAAAGATACTTGAAAATTAATAACATCTCTTTTGCAGGATAAATCCCAATAACTCTCAATAGAGTTAATAGAAAGAACAAGAAAGTAAAGACCTATTTATTGTGATAGGTGTTTACGAGGAAGAAGAGGTACAAAATCCTTACAAAAAAACCACATTTATTCTGATGTTCTTATTACAATGTCTATATTAAGTATAGTTTTGTGTACAGAAGAATAATACTTCAGTCTATATTTTTACAATTTTATTTTTATTTTTTGAGAAAAAAAAAACACAAAAGCAAGAACAAAAACAAAACAAAACAAAAAGGCATGAAGGTTCTCAGGTGTAGTGGGAGAAAAAATGCAAATGAAGTTCATTGTTATTCGCACATAATTGTCTAGCCTTGTGCAAGTTTTTGGTATCTGGTGTTGCAGAGCTATACCACAACACATGATATATAGCTATATATATATTTCTATACCAGAGCTGTACCCAGGTCCATGGGGCCTGACAGGCTTCGCCTCAGAGTGCTGAAGGAGTTAGAGGATGTTATAGATGGATATCTCTCAACCATTTACTGAAGGTCTTAGGAGTCTAGGGAATTCCTTGCTGACTGGAAGCTAGCCCCTGTTAAACAGATATACAAGGGTATGAGGGAAGACCGAGGAAGCTATGGACCTATTAGTCTAACCTCAGTCCCCTGGGAAACTTATGAAGAAAATCATTCTGAGTGGAACTGAAACATTTAATGAACAAAGTTATTATCAGTTATTGAAGCCAAAGTTGTTGAAGTTATTACCACACAACACAGGTTCATGAAGGAAGAGTCTTGCTTTAGTAATTTCATCTCCTTTCATGATAAGGTCAGTGGGTAGTTTAATGGATGAAGGGAGGATGGTGGATGTAATCTTTCTGAATTTTCAGTAAGGTCTTTGATATCATCTCCCACAACATCTGTCTGGACAGTTTGTCCAGCTGTGAGATAAACAGTTCCATGCAACACTGGGTGATGAACTGGCTCAATGGTAGATTTCAAAGAGTCATAATGAATGGGGTTAACATCTGGGTAGCATCTGTTCACTAGTGATGTTTACCAGGGCTGAATTCTAGGGAAGATTGTGTTCAACATTTTTATCAGTGATCTGGATGCAGAAATTGAGTGCATCCTTAAGATTTTTGCTGATGATACTAAACAGGGAGGTGCTGTTGACTCCCTGGGGAGGGACAAGAGGCCTGGCAGAGTGATCTAGACAAAAAGAGCATAAGGCAATCATCAATGGTATGAAATTCAACAGAGTTAAAATGGGGGGTTCAGTACCTGAGATGGAGTAATGCTGGGCACAGATACAGAACGGGAGTGGCTGGAGAACAGCCCTGCAGAAAGGCACCCTGGGGGTGGCACAGTAGGCTCAACATGAGCCAGCAGTGTGCCCTGGCAGCCAAGAAAGCAAAACACTTTTTCAGATGCATTAAACACAACTTAAAAAGACAATCAGAAGAGATGATTCTCCCACTATATTCAGTATTGGTGCAGTCTCATCTTGAATATTGTGTGAAGTTCTGTACTCCACAATATAAAAAGTTTTTAATATATTTGAATGTATTCAGAGGAGGACAACAAAGCTGGTAAAAGGCTGGAGGGCACGTCTTATGAAGAGGGGCTGAAGTCAATTGGGTTATCCAGTTTGGAGAAAAGGAGGCTTAAAGGTGAGGTCATTGCTCTCTGCAGCTTTGTGAAGAGAGGAAGTGGAGAGAGAGTTACTGATCTCTTCTCCTTGGTAGCTAATGATAGGATGCATGTGGATGGCACAAAGTGGTGCCAGAGAAGGTTCAGATTTGATATTAGGAAACATCTCTTTACCATGAGGGTCATCAAACACTGAAACAGGCTTTCTAGCAAGGTAGTTAGGGCCCTAGAAGGAAGGAGGGTCCAAGAGAGCTGGTCAATATTCAAGCATCATTTCCTTCAAGCTCAAGATAGGTGCATCCTTATGAGTGGATGCAAATGGGGTAGGAGACCTGCATGGATGAGCAGGGAGCTCCTAGAAAAACTCAAACAGAAGAAGGAAGTTTACAGCATGTGGAAAAAGAGACGGGCCACTGGGGAGGAATATAGGGACACTTGGAATTCCATTTGGAATTAAATCTGGCAAAGGTTGCCAAGGACAACAAGAAGGGCTTCTTCAAATACATCAGTAGAAAAAAAGAAGACTGAGGCCTTTTTTGCTTCAGTCTTTTCTGATAATATCAGCCTCAGGAATCTCAGACACTGGAGATGAGAGAGGAAGTCCAGAGAAAGGAGGACCTTCCCTTGGTTACAAGAGGATCAGGCCAGAGATCATTTAAGCAACCTTGACATCCACAAATTCATAGGCCTCAAAGTAATGTACCCACAGGTGTAGAGGAGCTGGACAATGTTATTGCTAGGCCACTCTACATCATCTTAGAAAGAGATCATCTTTTGTTGTGGAGAACAGGAGAGGTTCCTGAGGACTGGAAGAAATGAGTGTCACTACAGTCTTCAAAAAGGGCAAGAAGGAGGTTACCCAAGTAACTACAGGCCAGTCAGCCTCAACTCCATCCCTGGAAAAGTGATAGAACAGCTCATCCTGGAGGTCATCTCCAAGCAAGTGGAGGGTAAGAAGGTGATCAGGAGTAGTCAGCATGGATTCACCATGGGGAAATCATGTTTAACCAATTTGAGAGCCTTCTATGATGAGATGGCTATCTGGGCAGATGAGGGGAGAGCAGTGGATGTGGTCTACCTTGACTTCAGCAAGGCTTTTGTCACTGTCTCCCATAACATCCTCATAGACAAGCTCAGGAAGTGTGGCCTACATGCGTGGACAGAAAGGTGAATTAATAATTGGCTGGATGGCAGAGTTCAGAGGGTTGTGCTTATTCATGAGGAGTATAGTTGGAGGTCTGTAGCTAGTGGTGTCCTCCACAGGTCAGTACTGGGTCCAGTCTTGTTCAACTTACTCATCAACGATCTGGACAGTGGAACAAAGTGTACCCTCAGGAAGTTTGCTGACAACAGAAAGCTGGGAGGAGTGGCTGATACCCCAGAGGGCTGTGCTGTCATTCAGAGGGATCTTGACAGGCTGGAGGGATGGACCAAGAAGAACATCATGAAGTTCAACAAGGGCAAGTGCAGGGTCCTGCATTTAGGGAGGAATAACCCCAAGCACCAGTACAGGCCAGGGGCTGACCTGCTGGAGAGCAACCCTGCAGAGAGAGACCTGGGAGTCCTGGTGGACAGCAGGCTGACGATGAGTCAGCAATGTGCTCTTGTGACCAAGAAGGCCAACAGTATCCTGGGGTGCATTCGGAAGAGTGTTGCCAGCAGGCCAAGGGAGGTGATCCTCCCCCTTTACTTAGCCCTGGTGAGGCCACGCCTGGAGTCTTGTGTCCAGTTCTGGGCTCTCCACTACAAGAGGGACATACAACTACTGGAGCGACTCCAGAGGAGGGCTACTAAGATGGTTAGAGGACTGGAGCAGCTGTCCTATGAGGACCGTCTGAGAGAGCTGGGCCTGTTTAGTCTGGAAAAGAGAAGACTGAGGGGAGACCTCATCAATGTGTATAAATATCTGAGGGGAGGGTGTCAAGAGGATGGAGCCAGTCTCTTTTCTATTGTGGCCAGCGAGAAGATGAGAGGCAATGGGCACAAACTGAAGCACAGGAAGTTCCATCTGAATATGAGAGGGCACTTCTTTACTGTGAGGGTGACAGAGCACTGGAAGAGGTTGCTCAGAGATGTTGTGGATTCTCCTTTTCTGGAGATATTCAAAGCTTGCCTGGATGCTATCCTGTGTAAATGTACTCTAGGTGATCCTTCTTGGCAGGGGAGTTGGACTAGATGGTCTTCAGAGGTCCCTTCCAACCTTGGCCATTCTGTGATTCTGTGGTTGATACTCGTTGCCTGTCAGTGTTCAAGAGACATTTTGATAATGCCCTTAAAATATTCTTTAATTTTTAGTAAGCCCTGAGTGTTCAGGCAGTTGGACTGGATGATTTTTGTAAGTCCTTCCTAATGGAACTATTCTATTCTATTCTATTCTATTCTATTCTATTCTATTCTATTCTATTCTATTCTATTCTATTCTATTCTATTCTATTCTATTCTATTCTATCCTATTCTATCCTATTCTGTTCTATTCTATTCTATTCTATTCTATTCTATTCTATTCTATTCTATTCTATTCTATTCTATTCTATTCTATTCTATTCTATTCTATTCTATTCTACTCTATTCTATTCTATTCTATTCTATTCTATTCTATTCTATTCTATTCTATTCTATTCTATTCTATTCTATTCTATTCTATTCCATTCCATTCCATTCCATTCCATTCCATTCCATTCCATTCCATTCTACTCTATTCCATTCCATTCCATTCCATTCCATTCCATTCCATTCCATTCCATTCCATTCCATTCCATTCCATTCCATTCCATCCTATCCTATCCTATCCTATCCTATCCTATCCTATCCTATCCTATCCTATCCTATCCTATCCTAACCTATCCTATCCTATCCTATCCTATCCTATCCTATCCTATCCTATCCTATCCTATCCTATCCTATCCTATTCCATTCCGGCTAGGCTAGGCTAGGCTAGGCTAGGCTAGGCTCTTCATGACTATGCTGTAGGTTTCCATTCAGGAGTCAGAGAACTATTTGACCCCTGCTTAAAATAGGCTTATTTTATGAATGCATTTTGTTTACTTTCACTATAGGAAAACATACATTTGATACTAGTTAAATCAAATTGTTTTGTTTTCTCTCATTTTCAAAGTTGTGGGAAGATTCACTGCAGTTTTACATAAGTAGCTTGATATATATTTATTTACAATTTATTTCTCTATATTACATATTTTGTCATGTATTGTTTGTATATTATAATATACTCCATCTTTCAATAATTAAAAATTGGATCCAGATGCTTACTTCATCTGAAGCAGTATTAAAAAAGTAATTTCACTGTTTTCAATGAACTTGTTAACAGTACAATTAAGCAGAAAATCAGATTCAATATTTTTTCTATAGAAAAATTTGCATAGAGTGCAATAAAAAAAATCAGTAATATGTAATTGATTTGCAGTTAAATGTACTTACATGATGCAACAACTATTAGGAAATGCTGAAGTACTGTGTTAAATGACACAGTTTTTTTCCAAGTCTTAGTTTAAAAGACATGCCCTGACAAATGACATCAGTGAAAAAGAGTAAGAGGATGGCTAGGAGATTGGCACTGTTGTATAATGTTCTTTATCCACAGATAAGCATTTGAGTCAGTTTTAGGTTCACAGAGAACTCAAATCAATAGAAGCGATGGCTGATGGCAGTGAAACCTCTTAGCCCATTCTTGACTTCCAAGTTGGCAACTTGCTCATCAACATCCCAGTCAGTGCAAATCCTGGTACTAAATGACATCAGGACAAGGTGTCTAAGGCTGGAAATAAAAATTCAATTTGACATCGTATTCAATCATACCTGTTGAAACTGAACTTGTAGGAGAGGTTAATAAAAATTACTTTTAACATACTCTATAGTGAAACATAGGGATATTTCTGCTTTGTGTGTTTGTATGCATGTAAGAAAAATTGTCTTGACAGTGTTATGACTAGGATGTAAGATCTACCCATAATCCTTTTATCCACTGTGACTATTAAAGAAAAAGAAGATCATTGTCATGTAACTATTTCAAAGCTTTTTTTTACCCCGTGTGAATATGCAGATAGGATACTAATATGTGAGGGAAAGCTATTAGTCTTTGTTTGATCTCCTACCACTTTTTAGAACTACATCTATGTGGATGTTAGATTAGTTATCTTTGACAAAGTATTGCATGAAAGAAAATTGCAGGCTTCCTGAGAGAAGGGAAATACAAAATATGATGAAGTTACATTTCTTAGCTTGGAAAACCAAAAAAATGTGTCCTAAATATCTTCCATATCTCGTGATAATTTACCATAAAAAGTATATCATTATTACCAATAAATAATGATAAATGTACATATACATACTAACTCATTAATGCTTGTGAGATGCATAATAGGATGCTTTTATTATTACATTTGTTAACAAAAGGTACCAAGCCTGAGTTAAGACATGGTTTTAATTTTTTTGAGTTTTCATAAATGTGTTACAGTACTTAGTTATTTTTCTGCTTCATTAACATGTAATAATACAATCATTAAGGTTGGAAAAGACCTCCAATATCATCTGGTCCAGCCATACCCCTACCACCAGTGTTACCCATTAAATCATGTCCCTAAACACTAAGTCCAACCTCTCCTTAAGCACCCCCAGGGACGGTGATGCCACCACTTCCCTGGGCAACCCGTTCCGGTATCTGACTACTCTTTCTGAGAAGAAATGTCTCCTAATTTCCAACCTAAATCTCCCCTGGTGCAACTTGAGGCCACTCCCTCTAGAACTATTGCTAGTTGTCTGTGAGAAGAGGCTGACCCCCAGTTCCCCACAACTTCCTTTCAGGTAGTTGTAGAAAGCAATAAGATCTCCCCTGAACCTCCTCTTCTCCAGACTAAACAACCCCAGTTCCCCCAGCCACTCCTCACAGAACTGGTGTTTCAGACCCTTCACCAGCTTTGTAGCCCTTCTCTGGACACGCTCCAGGGCCTCAATGTCTTTCTTGTAGTAAGGGACCCAAAGCTGAACACAGGACTCGAGATGCGACATCACCGGAGCAGAGTACAAGCGGACAATCACCTCCCTGGTCCTGCTGACTACACTATTTCCGATACAAGTGGGGATTTTGTCAGCCTTCTTGGCCACCTGGGCACACTGCTGGCTCATGTTCTGAGCATCAATCAGCAACCCCAGGTCCTTTTCCTCTGCACAGCTTTCAAGTCACTCTTCTCCAAGCCTATAGGGTTGCAGGGGATTGTTTTGCCCCAAGTGCACTTAACCATGTTGAATCTCATCCCGTTGGCCTCTGTTCATCAACCCATCCTGTCCAGGTCCCTCTGCAGGGCCCTCCTACCCTCCGGCAGATCGACACTTACTGTGGGTGCCCTCAATTCCCTCATCCAAATCATCAATAATTGATGATTCTTTCTGATTCTGATTTCTGATTCTTTCTCTCCATAGTCTGGCAACTTTCTTGTACTCTCCTCAAGTTGCATGTCTCTTCTTCCACAAGACATAAACTTTGTTTTTCTCCCAGACACTCAGAAATATTTCCCCATTCATCCATGCTGTTCTTCCCTGACAGCTCATCTTAGAGATTATGGGGACAGCCTTCTTAAGACTTCCTTCTTGAGGAGTATCCAGCCTCCCTGGACCCCTCTGCCATTCAGGACTGACTCCTAAGGGACCCTCCCTACCAGTGCCCTGAACAGCTCAAAGTCTGCCCTCTGGAAGTCCAAGGTAGCAGTTTTACTGAGCCCCCTCCTGACTTCAAGGATAGAGAACTCTACCATATCATGGTCACTCTTCACAAGACAACTTCCTACCACCACATCTCCCACCAGTCCTTCTATGTTCATGAACAGCAGGTCTAGCAGGGCACCCCGTCTGGTAGGCTCAATAACCAGCTGAGTCGGAAAACTGTCTTCCATATGCTCCAGGAGCCTCCTAGACAGCTTTCTTAGGTCTGTATTGTATTTCCAGCATGTCTGGGAAGTTAAAGTCCCCCTTGACAACAAGCATTGGTGATTGCTTGACTTCCACTAGCTGTCTGTAGAACGCCTCATCAGCCTCTTCATCCTGGTTTGATAAATTTTTCTTATAAAAGACCTTTTAAACATTTAGTTTGGTTTTCATTCTTTAATTTCCCAAGTTACAATAAATTAGGAATACTGTACTAATTTTATATCTACTATTCTGAAAGCAGATCAGGAAAGGAGTGTAATGTTAGATATGAGATGCCTTATCCAACTCTTCCTGAGGTCAAATGGGTATATTGTGGTCAACATGTGGTCCTTGTAGAAGGAACATAAGTGGACAACTAATACAGTACTATTTAAATTGTTTTTGGAAGTAGAACTGCTATTCGTACCATTGTAAGGAATTTGGCAGAAGTAGCCGACTTCCACAATTTAGGAGAATGGCCATATTAAATGTAACATTCTTTGGTTTATTAACCTTGAGATGGCTTAAATTGTTCAAATTTTGATAACTTTTTGAAGGTCAGACTGCCAGGAACTAGTTCACATTTAATGTTAAACACAGTTTTATACATTTGCATAATCTTCATTAAGTTAGGGTTTCAAAAAGAGCACAATAATGAAAAAAATTTAAAAGCTCCCCCCTCCACAATTACACACCAAAAATATCTTCTTCAAGACTGTGGTAATAAGCGATAGGGACTTTGTGGTTTGATGCAGATTCCCCATGGTATTCCTTTGAACTGCTGAGATATTATCAATTTCTCTTTCTTGTTTATTACAGTTTAGCACAAACCTTGCCACTCAGTGTAACCAGCTATTCAAAGCATGACATAAAATGGTGTAGTGTTAAAATACCTATTAATTTTCTTTGCACTCAAAAGCAGCAACATTAAAAACTGTAATGAACTAATTCTGAACTCAAACTTGTTTCAATTTTACTGCTGTTTACTTCAAAGGGTCCTGAAAAGGACATGTTGGAGAATTACATTCTTGTGTTGAAAAATTAACACATCACTGACACACCCATTTTCTGTTTCCTTCTGCTTTATGAATTTTTGAAGTTTTTATGTTTGTAAGCCATATCTGTGGTTAAATTTCTTTTCAGGTACTGCCCCTTGAAAGATAAAAAAGCAAACCATGTTATGCTTTTTATTTTTATTTTTATGTTTATTTTTATTTTTATTATTTATTTTTATTATTTTATTTTTATTTTTATTTTTATTTTTATTTTTATTTTTATTTTTATTTTTATTTTTATTTTTATTTTTATTTTTATTTTTATTTTTATTTTTATTTTTATTTTTATTTTTTATTTTTATGTTTATGTTTATTTTTATTTTTATTATTTATTTTTATTATTTTATTTTTATTTTTATTTTTATTTTTATTTTATTTTATTTTTTCTAACAGAAAGATAAAAACTGCAGTTGTCTTGACTGATTCAGATGAAGCCAAAATCACTAAACAGATTATTAGCTGATCTTGAGATCCTCGCTTACATGACTGTACTGGGTCGGGCTGGGATGTTAACTTTCCCTGCAGCAGCCCATACAGTGCTGTGCTCTCCACTTGTAGCTAAAACAGCAGTGGTATCACCAGTGTTGTGTTTGCTGCTGAGCAGTGCTGGCACAGCATCAGGACTCTCTCTAACCCTCCTCAGGGGTGGGCTAAAATGTGAGAAAAGAAAATTCACCAGGGCAGCTGACCTAAACCAACCAAAGGGATATTCCATACCATATGATGTCACACTCAGCAATAAAAGGTGGAAAAAGGAAGAAGAGGGGAGGGGTGGGCTCTCGCTGTGAAAATGTCTGTCCTCTTCCCGAACACTGGCTACGTGCGTTGAGGCCCTGCTTCAAGAACATGGTCAAGCATCGCTCATTTGTGGGAAGTAGAGAGTAATTTCTTTCCTTTGCACTTCCACATAGCCTTTACTTGTTTTGTTTAGTTTTGCCTTTCCCCTTCCCTTTTCCCTTTTCCACTTTCCTTTTTTTCTTTTTTTCCCTTTAGTTAAATTGTTGTTCAGTTAAATTGTTTAGTTAAATTGTTTAATTAATAATAATCTTTCCTTAATAATTATTTCTTTTTTCCTTTAATTAAATCATCCTTATCTCAACGCGTGAGTTGTTCTTCCCTTTACTTCTTCCCCTCCTCATCTAAGGAGGGGGAGTGAGAGAGCGGTTGTGGTGTTCAGCTGCCTAGCATGGTAAAACCACCACAATGACTGATGTCAAATAGCCAATTGACAGGTATTCTTGTCTGTATAAATAATAAAAAAGAGTTGTTTAAGTTACTTTGGCTATTATTTTCAAAAATAAAAAGTCCCTGTGTTCCACAAAAGGTATAAAGCTGCTGTGTAGGCTTCATGTAACATTGCAAGTGTTTTTTGGCCTCTGCAACACTCAGTTCATTTGATTGATGCTAAATGGTCACAATATGTACTCATCTTTCTGTGGAAACAAGACAGAGTAGCTACAAGTTTAGTAGCCAATAGTAGTACAAGTAAGACAACACATGTAAGATGTGTAGTTTGTATCCTGGCAAATCTCCAGTAATTGTGTTCACATAGTCAGCCATTCCTAAAGAAGTAGTGAATAATATAAATGACTGTGATGTTGATGTTCCCATGCCTAACATAATTATTAAACAGATTTTATAATAAATATAACCTTATGCTAAATTTCCCATGAAGCACACTGTACTCTATAAAGCACATTTTACTTTTTTTCCCTACTGAAAACTTTCTGAATGTTTATGGTCAACCATATCAGAAAGTACTGGGAGTCAGTACTAGTACTTATCTTCATGTTTGTTACAAAAAACATATAAAATTTATAATGAATAGGGCAATATATGATGTAATCTTCATACATTAGGTTACTCTATCATTATTATACAATTAGTTTTAAATGAAGTGAGTGGAGCAACTAATCCTGGGAACCATTTCCAGGGACATGAATGACAAGAAAATCCTTAGGAATAGACTGCATGGATTCACCAAGGGGAAATCATGCCTGGCCAACCTAATAAGCTTATGTGATGAAATGACCAGACTCATGGATGAGGGGAGAGCAGTGGGTATTGTCTACATGGACTTCAGGAGAGTCTTTAACACTGTTCCCTCTTAGACAAGTTGTTGATATAGGGGCTGGATGGGAGACAGTGAGGTTCGTTAAAAAGTGGCTGAATGGCCAGCCACAGAGTGTGGTGATCAGTAGCACAAAGTCTAGCTGGAGATCAGTACTAGTGGTCAATACTGTATCCAATCCTGTTCAACTTCTTCATTAATGACTTGGATGGTGGGGCAGAGTGTACCTTCAATAAATTCACAGATGAAGCAAAAACGAGAGGAGTTGTGGATATACCAGATAATTGTGCTGTCATCCAGAAGGATCTCTACAGTCTGGAGAAAATGGTCTGACAGGAACCTCATGAAGTTCAACAAAGGGAAGTGAAAAGTCCTGCAATCCCAGGCACCGGTACAGGCTGGGGACCACCCAGCTGGAAAACAGTTTGTCAGAAAAAGGCCTGGGGGGTCCAGGTGGACACCAAGTTGAACATGAACCATCAGTATGCCTTTGCCACAAAGAAGGCCAATGGTACCCAGGTATGCCTTAAGTTATTACCAGAATGGGGAGGGAGGTGATCCTTCCCCTCAACTCAACACTGGTGAGGGCATACTTGGAGTAATGGGTCCAGTTTTGGCCTTCCCAGTACAAGAGATACATGGACATACTGGAAAGAGTCCAGTGAAGAGCCACAAAGGTTATGAAGAGACTGGAGCATTCCTGCTGTGAGGATGTGGTGAGGCACTGGAACAGGTTTCCCAGAGAGGCTGTGGATGTCCCATCCCTGGAGGTGTTCAAGACCAGGTTAGATGAGGCCCTGAGCAACGTGATCTAGTGGTGGCATCCTTGCCCATGGAAGGGGGGTTGGAAATAGATAATCTTTGAAGTCCCTTCTAACCAAAGCCATTCTATGATTTTATGATTCTATAATAGGCTGAGAGGGATGGGACTTTCAGCCTGAAGAAGAGTCAGTCAGTCTCACTAATGTCTATAAATACCTGAAGGGTGGATGCAAAGAGGTCTGAGCCAGACTCTTCCCAGTGGTGTCCATTGGTGCCCCAAACAGGACAAGAGGCAATGGGAACAATCTGAAACATAGGTGGTTTTGAACATCAGAAAGCACCTCTTTACTGTGTGAGTGACTGAGCGCTGCCAGGTTGCCCAAAGTATTGTGGAATACCCACCTTAGAGGTATTCAAAAGCCATCTGACATGATCTTGAGCAAACAGCTCTGGGTGGCCCTCTCTGAGAAGAGAAATTGGACAAGACGACCTCCAGAGGTCCCTTCGAAACTCAACCATTCTGTGATTCTGTGATTCTCAGTGTGATTTATTAATTCTGATTATAGTAAAATTCTGTTATTTTGTGTATATAATTATCGCTTCATAGCAAACTATAATTGTTCTGTTTCTTGGAATAATTTCAAAGATGGAATTTTTAATGTCTGTCTTTAAAGATCCATTAAACTAATTTTTTTCAGAAAGGTGGCTTTGATTTATTAAATCTAGTCTGATTATTTTGAATGTTTTAAGTTATTCTGGAGATTCTTTGACTTTCCTTTTTACATTAATCCCTACAATAAGCAAAGGGAAAGATACAGTGTTCCAATAAGAATCAGAAAAATAATAAAACACCCTGTTTCCCTGCTGGGCTATGATAGATGACACAATACAAAACAAAGAGCAGCTCTAACTGTCTGATTTCTACATGGTTCAGATTGCTGAAGACAACACTGGTATTAAGTAGGACAAGTTCTAAAACTTGGTAGAATACTACTCTTCACTTTGTTTGAAACTTCTAGACTAATAAAGGAATTATCTTTGTGAACTTGAAAATTACTTATAGCTCTGATATCTTCCATAACCTATGTCATGTATTTTATATATACAAAGAAATAGATAGCTATACATTTATATTAAAGATGCCATGGATTAAAAAAAAGACATTGCAAGCTGTTGTGCAAGCAGGTGTATAATATACCAAGATTTTGTTGTCTTCTGTTTTATTGTTGTAGTTTTGCATCTTATTATTATAGTATTAACAGAAATAAAATGATCTTTTTAAAGCCATGTTCTTAGTGAAGTCTTACAATGAGGGTAAATGCACATTATATTTATCCATGAAGCTTTCAAATAACAAAGGTCCTTAACCTGAGCTCCAGATTACTTAACATAATGAATTATACAATTAATACAATGAAATTAATTTTTAGCAGCTTTAATATATAAAACAAAACAAATACCTCACAACTTACTGTGGTTTAACCTGGCAGGCAGCTAAACACCATACAGCCATTCACTTACTCCCCCACAACTGGATGGAGAAGAGAATTGGAAAAAGGGAAAACTCATGGCTTTAGATAAAGACAGCTTAATAAGACAGAAAAGGAAAGGATAACAACAACAACAAATACAACAATACAAAAAAAAAAAAGCGATGCACAATGCAATTGCTCACCACCAGCCAATTGATGCTCAGCCAGTTTCTGAGCAGTGGCCACACCCCAGCCAACCCCAGTATTATTGTTCAGCACAACGTCATATGTTATGGGATATCCCTTTAGCTGGTTTGGGTTAGCTGCCCTGGCTATGTTTCGTCTCATCTTCTTATGCAACCCCAGTCTCCTTGCTGGTGGGGCAGTATGAGAAAATGAAAAGTTCTGGACTTAATGCAAGTGCTGCTCAACAACAACTAAAACCTCAGTGTGTTATCAACAATATTTTTTTCCTAAATCCAAAACATGACATCATACAAGCCACTGTGAAAAAAATCAGGACCCAACTCCATTGGAGATTAACCATTTGTCTGTCAAATAGGCAAAAATTATTAAAAGATCTTCTTGGTCATCTGGGCATTTAACCATGAGACTAAGGCAATGGGATTCCAGGCTTCATTAGTTCATAGACCTCATTTAAAGGAAGAGAGTCAGCTCACACCTTCCTGTGAACACAGTTGAGGATCAGATTGTTCTCACCTGAAGCTGTCATTGCAAAGTATTATCTAAATTATGTTATGAACTTGAGCATAAACAAATAAATAAAAATGTGTCATTGTATAAAGTGAAGAAAGATGTCACTGTGAGTTTTTTCCATTGTAATGTCTACAACATTTGGCAACGATGATTAAATGTAGTCTGATTAGTAACTTAGTTTCCACTGATTGGCACAAAGAACAAGAAGAATGGGTATAGTTAACATTGCTTCTTTTTTTTTTTTTTTCCTTTCATGATTTTCAAAATGTCAACTTCTCTGCCTACTCTTTTTGTGGCTTGTTGATTTGGTGCTTGCACACTTCAAGCTTTCAATTTTGGTCTGGTTTTCTGATCCGGTGTGGTAAATTGCCTTAAGTAGTAATTGTCTCTTTCCCCAAAATGTGGATTGACATTGAATATGTGTGTGAGAAGAATAGATCTGGGAAAGCTGTGTCTCATCCTAACTGATCAATCACCCATCTGGCAAGGGCATGAAGTCTGTTTTGCTGTGAGTACGCGCTTCAGTGGTTTGACTGCTGGCTGCATATACTCTGCTTTCAGCAGTTATTTATCAATATCTAACAGTTGGTCTCCTGTTCCCCAACCATTATTCTTACATTGTTCCACACAAACATTTACATGTGGCTACCTCACATATTTCCCCTAAAATGAAGTTTACTGTGTTTGCTGCACTTTGAATGAAAGGATGGAAGGCAGCATTTCTGGGAACATGCAGACAAAAAGAAACATTTTTTGCAAATTAAAATGTATTATAAAAAAAATTTGTAATATTTACTCTTTATATCTTCATACACTTTTTTTAACTCTAAGTCAAACTTCACTTCATTGATTTTTAACAAGAAGAAAATATAAATCTCTCTATTGTACAGAAAACATTCACTTCTATATAGAAACTCATTAATCTTGAATATCTTTATTACCTTTTTTCCTTAGCAGATTTCTTATTCTCAGCCTTGAGTCATGTGTTAAGAGCTTAGCTATGCTGTTGGCGAGAAAAAAGAATTCCACTTACCTGAATTGTATAGTACCTATACTGTATTGTAGAAGTTGTCCTTAAACATGATAACCTTTCCCAGGTTTACACATATTAGTCACTGAACTCCACCTTTCTTTATTCAGAGGCAGGCAAGAAGGATGATCAGCAGAATGGGACTGTTTCCACATCAGAAAAGACTGGAAAAGAATTCAACTTCCTCTTTCCATGTAAAAACAAGGGACATCAAATAAAGGTAGCAAGAATTAGTAAATTATCTTGCCCAAGGACATTGTGTGTGAAAATATTAAGGTGTCCAAGAGGAGAATGAATAAGCACTTACTTTACTATTTAGTTAGTTCCAGGTTACTGCAGAGAAACTCCCAATGGGCTCCAATTTCTACATGTCTACAGCTGCACAGCCTGTTTTAGCCATGGTTTGAAAAACATGATATGAGACTTAAAATAAATATTAACGATTGTAGCATTACATCTGGAGGGCAATTCTTGAATAAAATGAGTAGAACACTAAAAGTGATCAGTTGTCTAACATTCCTAATATACTGTTCAGTTTGTTAAAAGATTTTCAGACTGATTATATTTTGAATAGTTTTTGTTTAGGAGGAGTGTAATAAGTCAGGAAAAAATAGTGAATTATCTTTTTATCTACTTGCATCTGTGTGACAGTAGGCATCCAAGAATTTTTTTTTTTTCTTTTCCTTTTGGAAACCTGCTGTCATTCCCTTCTAAGCTTGTTTAGCATAATGATTCTGCTACAGTTTTTGTAAAGAAATTCTTATCTTTATTCCTTATTGTGGCAGAAGTTATTTTCTTCTTTATTTGACAAGAATTGTCTTTAGAAGTGAATATCTAGAACTGGTCAGTATAGATGCTCTTAAATCATAAGTAGGGATAAGATGATAAATGTTGTATGCAAAATGAAAACTTTGAAGTTTTGTTTTGCAGCGATACCCTGTAATGACACACAGGTTAAAGAGAAAACCCTAGACCCAGCTAGGTCTTTATAGACCTGCTTTTTCTCATGTAAGAATTGATTTTTTCTTCAAGTTATGTAAGAGAAAGGTTATTTTCCCAGAAATAAAAAACTGTTGTCACATTAACATGAAGCTTCAGTTTCTGGTCTCTGAAACACCAAAGTGCTTCATAACTTAGGAATTTTAACCATACAAGAACCACAGTTATAACTCTGTTCAGTGTTTGGGGTAAAGAGTTTACAGGTTTTATGCCATCTGTGTGGTTATGTATTTGGGAGATTAGCCAAAACTAATTTTATCTATACGATCTTCTTAAAATTTGAGTTATTACTACAACACTCAAATGCTTTCTGTGTAAAATCAGTAACAATCACTCTTGTCTAAGTAGATTTTTTGGTAGTCTGATACATTCTTATTAAGATAAAAAATCATCAGAAAAAAAGGCTGTAATTTCTATCTTTTCACATATTTCTATTACATATTTCTATCAATTATTGTTTGCTTGTTTATTTTCTTTTCTTTTCTTTATTATTGTTATTATTTTTAGATTTATTATTTTTAGATTTGTGTCTTTTTCTTTCTTTCTTCCAAACTGGCTAGCTGGGTAGAGAGAAGATGATGAGAGAAAATGAGAGAAAATGATTTGGCTGTATTCTAATTTATTTGAAATGCATAGTTAATATATTCTCTAAATGCAATGTTTAGTATATCTGGCAAGGAGCCAGAAACAAAATAGTACCTATGCTGTTAATCAAGCTCATATGTGAGCTGTCCAAAGAGGGTAATGGCTTTGCTAAATTTCACTAGATAAATATTATACACTGTACAGATAGTTCCTTGTAGCTATGAGCCCTATATTTCCCTGCAAATAAAATTCAAACTTTTTAATTTAGAAAGTAAATTCTAAGAGTAGTAGTAATTTCCAAATTACTCTCTCCAACTCCTTCCCATTTCAGTTTTGTTTGTTTTTCTTGAAAACTCACTAGAGAACAGTTTTTGTTCTCATAGATAATGGAGATCAAACTTCTTTTTTATTTTGTTGTGTTTATGTTATTTCTTTGTATAATACATTTAAGCAAAAGCTTTTGTTTATTCTATTTCCTGTATTCTCCCCAGGAAATATAACTTTTTTTTCAAAGGTGGTTTATGGGAAGTGTGGCCGTTTTAATTTGTTGGATCAGATCACCATAGCCTAATAAAATTATCTAAAATAATTTTAACTAAGATGCCAATACTGGCATGTTGCAGTTTATTCATTTTCTAGATTCTACTTGCATTGATGATATGTATTATTTGTAATGGTCCTGCACCTTGTAAAACAGCCATTGTAAAAATCTGTGCTAAGGCAGCTGTTTGCACTGCATTACACTGAACATACAAAACACACAACAAGCGCATGCAAACTCTTGACATTCAGATGTTTACATGGAGCCTAATAGCTGACCTTGTTTTCCCCCATGACCTCTTCCACACACTTCCTGACTGCAGAACCTCCATAGCCCTTGCAGTGTCCTAGCAGTGGTCGATCTGTATGCAGTAACCTCTGTCTTTGTAGTTTTGGTGCACCTATGACAGACTACAGTAAGACAAATTTTGCCCTACACTTTACTAATGCAGGGAGAAGAAGTTGGCAATGAAGATGACTCTGCAAACACTAACAAATTTGGTAAAAACAAAACGTGAAAAAAAGGGCAAAGAGAAACTACTGCATAGTGAGTGTAACCAGGGCATAACGAGTAAATCATTAACGAATTGCGCTGGATAGAGATTTCTGGTATAATGAGTTATCTTTCTTCAGTAAACAACAACACATAAACAGGTTATAATTCTAGAATATGTTACTTCTTCCAGTGAAAATATTGTATTAATTTTGCATTATGTTATTCATTCTTGTATTCTGATCCTATTATTTTCTTCTCTTACTAAGGCACAGTATCTCACAGGAGAGAGTTATTTGGGGCTGTCTGTTAAATATGCCAAGCAACTAACCCAGATCTGAGGAGCTAATTATGTTATCTCTAGTGTTAGTAAATAATTATGGTTCCTGAAATGGGGTCACAGGAAAACCCTGTAGTACAACATTCACAGTTCATACAAAGAGTTAGCTCAAAAAAACAAATGAACAAACAACAAAACAAAAACAAACAAAACAAGCAAACAAAACTGAGTATTTGTAGTCTTTAACCCATTTACTGCTGCTGTCCATGAGTACATTCATACTTGCCTTTGCAGCTTCTAGAATGTCACTGCATACTGGATCTGCAGCCATTAATCTCAACATGGTCTGGAAAAGAGAGAGCCTCTGATCTTTATTAAACATTTTCTGGGTTCCCAACCGTCAGCTTGGTCGTGCACAGAGAAAGAATCTGAGACAAATTTTGTGTGGAAAGTAGGATATGACATCCAGGCAGATTTAGCTATGCACATTGAATAGTCAGTAAATGAGCTCGTGGAAAACTAGTAATTCCTGCTTTGTAGGTCTTTAAAGAAAGGACTGTAGCTACAGTTCCTAGTATGTATGTTACTAAAACACCTGTCTTTGCAAGACTTACATAGAGAGGATGAGCTGCAGCAGATCAAGAGGCTGTTTTGAAATGCTGATATTTTTATAACATTTGTCCTATAAAACACCTCCTGAGTGTTTGTAGTTTCTTGACATCTACTAGAAAACCTCCTTCTGAAAGAATTACACACGCCTAAGATGTGTAGTGTGATTATATATATTTATAATATGTATATTTAATACCAACATTTGAATATGTCTAATGAAATACTTCGCATGTATAGAACATACTGTGTGAAATAAACTCCCTGTTTGTATCAAATATTTTTAAATTTTATATATTATAATTGTATGCAAGGATATTATTAAGATAGTATACCGCAAAAGAGAATGGTCATACCATATGATGCACAACACTGCTGCCACGAAATCTTCAGCTTTGGCAATAGGAAATACAAATTGCAATGAAGTATTCAGAAAAACACTTAAATATGTTCCTATTGCACAATCTCAAATAGAGACATTTTTCTTGAGCTGTAGCCTAAAATTTTCTAGCACTTTTTGCAGACTTCTGAAGTTCACAGCTTATTGTCACCAGCAGAATATGTGAACACTTGGACCAAGAATTTCCCATAGGATAGTTTCTGAACCTTTATTTGAACCCTGTGTTTGCCCTGTTTCTGTTTCAGTATTAGAATCATTATTTATTGTACTGGTACTGGATGGAGTTACTTTTCTTCATAACAGCCCTTGTGCGGCTGTGTTTTGGATCTGTGACTAAAACCATTGATGGCTGTTTCTGGGCAGGGCCTGCACAGCCTCTATTGTCTCAGTTTACTGTCTACCAGCAAGTAAACTGGGGGTGGGCAAGAGACTAGAAGGGGACACAGCCAGGGCAGCCAACCAAAGGGACATTACAACAAAATAGAGAGATGGGAGGTTTAAGCAGGGTAACCATCTCTTGTTTGGGAACTGTCTGGGAATCAGACTAATTATGGGAGGCAGTGAGTGATTGCTTTTGCATCCTTCCTTCCTTCCTTCCTTCCTTCCTTCCTTCCTTCCTTCCTTCCTTCCTTCCTCCCTCCCTCCCTCCCTCCCTCCCTCCCTCCCTCCCTCACTCCCTCCCTCCCTTCCTTCCTTCCTTCCTTCCTTCCCCCCCCCTTTTTTTTTTCTTCTTCCACATATATCTCCTTGGCTTATTAAACTCTATTTATCTCAGCCAATGAATTTTATCACTTTTACTCTTCTTTTCCTTTGCCCCTATCCCACTGTGGTGGTGGTGGAGAAGTGAGTGAGCAGGTGTGTGTTGTGTAGTTGCCTTCTAAATTTAGCCCAATACATTTACCAAGAACCAAAGATGTAATTCAATCACAGAATCATAGAATCATTTAGTTTGGAAAAGACCTCCCAGATCATAAAGTCTAACTGTTAACCTAGCACTGTGAAGTCTACTGCTGAACCCTAAACACCACATCGACGTGTCATATAAATACCTCCAGGGATGGTGTCTCAACTACTTCCTTGGGCAGCCTGTTCCAAAGCATCCCAAGTCTTTCAGTGAAGAAATTTTTCCTAATGTCCATCCTAAACCTCCCCTGGCACAATCTGAGGCCATTTCCTCTTGTCCTGTTCCTAATTACTTGGGAGAACAGACTGATCCCTATCCCACTACAACCTCCTTTGAGGTTGTCTGATCAGAAGTAGACAGACTTCGCAACCAGTGAGCACTACTATATACATCTTATGATAAATATAGAAAATCATAAATAACATTGTCCCTCCCTCCTCCAAACAAACAAACAAAGAAACAAAGCCAAAAAACCCAACCCTCTGGTAAGAAATTCTTATACATGTCAAATGTATACTTAATGAATTTTCTTGTCTTTTTACAAGCTGTGCTGGCCCAAGAGAAATAGCAATATCTTTTTGCAAGCTTACTGTTTCCCCAAGGATTCTATATATAGATGTGTGAAATTTTGCTGGTGTTTCATCTAAGTTAAATTACATAACAGTTTGAAAACTTGTCATCAAAGATTGAAGACAAAGCTCTCTTGAAGACAAATCTGTTATTAGGATGAGCTCAACCACACATAAGATGCATTCAGATTCTGGTCTTACTTTCTCATGGCTCTGTATAACGCAATTTTAATGTGAGGGAGCAGGTAATGGTTGATATACAGGGTTATGAATGCTTTGGAGACATTTATGATAGGTAAATGTCTGACCTAATAAATGATGTGAAATTGAAAAACACAGTCTGTTTAGATGAGTTATAGTTAATCATATGGGAGAAAATATTTCTCCCCTTTGTTCGTATTCATTTATTCTGATTCCTTTACTATTTCACAACTTGCATCTTGGGTGTAATTAAACTATTACAGTAGTCTGTATGATAAAATTCTTTAAAATATACTTTGAAAGCAGTCTTCTAGGATGTTTCAACCTGCATGTTCTTTCATATTAAAATAATGTTGAGTTAAAATAGAAAAATAACAAGGCTTATAGTTTTCCCCATTTTACACAGAGTAATAATTCAGGTAAATTAAAACTAATGAACCAAAGAACTAAATTCATAGTATATTTCAGAAAAGTGTCATCATTGTTAGTTCTAGAACTCCCAAGTGTCAAATTAAAAGCTTGTGTATTTCCTGAGAAGTGTGAAGCTATAGACAATATATAGCTACATCCTCCTTGAAGTAATATAAGCAACAATTTCTTCTGAGAGGAATAAATCATCTTGGAGATGTGGATCACAAACTATTTTCTCTCTTTACACTATCCTTCTTTGTATGTGATCCTGAACAGAAAGCATAACACTTTGCTGATGTTTTCCTACCCAGCTGTCATGAAGATTTTTATGATGTAACAAAAAAGCTAGATCAAACAGTTAGATTTATGTGTGTAATTGACCTTTTAGTTTCCTATGTTTTAAATTCAAGCTCTTGTAGCTTCCTCAAGACTATCCTCTGTTTCTCTGACTAAGATTTATCTATATCTTGCAAGGGAGTGGGAGGAAGAGGGATGATCAAACTACCAGTCTCCATTACCACAAAATAATGGAAAATAGTTTGTATTTGAAAACAAGACAATCACACAAATGCAGCAGTGTATCATCTTTGTTATTGCATCTTGCATTATAGCCACCATTTTCTCAGAGAACCTTTCAATGTCGCTGCACCTGTGGTGAAGATGATTCTCTTCTGGGGAACAATAAGAAGCCCAGCCTTTCCCATGACACTTCGGATGTTCAGAGGTGAACCTGAAACTACTCTTTCCCCTATATTTTCTGTCAGCAAGGCCCAATCTAGTGATTGTATGGATTTCCTATAGGTGAATAATTGTGAATAATTGTACATATAGTGTCTCTCATCTGGATAAGAGATGATTAGACTATGCAGTATCCCCACTAAGATTTTCCTATTTTCCTGCTAAAACTCTTCATTTTTGAAAATAAAATAAATTGTTTGCAGAAGGGGGGGGGTGGGGTGGACAGTGCGAGGAGGGGAGACATATTGAAAGTAGTCTGCAGATCGACCGTTTGAGTTGAGAGGTCAGTAGCAGCTAACTGTACTCAATCAAGTGAAACTTTTTCATCATCTAAACAAAAAAGCACCAACAGAGTAGAAATGCTTCTCCACAGAATATGAAAAACCAGATGACTAAAATCCTCTCCTACTATATAGGGGGCTTTAATTTCTATTCTTGCTCAAAGTCATCATGAAAATCTATCCTGAAAACTATTTCCCCAATTTCAAATGAAGGTCCTAATTTCTGGGTCACCACTACATATTCCTTTCTATAACATTTTCTAGGAAAGAGCTATTCTTTTACATGATTAATTCCAGGATAAAATTTGCAGTTGGCAGCTTGAATGAACTGAAGCCTTGCTCCAGGATACCACTAAACATGTAAGTATATTTAGGGCTATGAGTAAAGTCTTAGAGAATTCTCTGTTGACTGTTTAGCCCAATCCCTAGAAGCAAAGACACCCTGTTTTAACACCTGTTACCTTTCTGTCCTCCATGGTCTACAGCTTCTGAGCACCCAAAACTGCTGCCACCTTTGGTACTGAATTGCATGAGGGCTAGCCCCAGGAGACATTTTCACTGCCTGAAATATGTGATACAGAGTTTCACTTTGGGCATTCAGCCACCAGAGTCCAGAATGAAGGTTCAGATCAGCGATTTAGGCTGCAAGTGTGTAGCACTTTCCCTCTTATCAGTTTTTTTTTTTTTTTTTTTTTTTTTTTTTTTTTTTTTTACCCCCGGGAGGAATTACGTTTTCAGCAGCCTGTCTCCAGTTGTATGTCACAGCCAGAAGTGATGAAACACAACTCAGTCTTAGTTTCCTGTTTGTCCATTTTTGGAATAAGCAGTTTAGACATGTGACCCCACATAGAAGTTTGGCACTTTTGTAAAGCTGTGACTCATGCCTATATATGTGTTAGGTTTTCTTTCTTCTCTGGACATACAGGTGGGGACACCTGGTACCTCTGCTCCAGTCTTGTGCTTCTGTACAAAATGTACATCCAGCTCATATAAAGGCTGATCTTGACATATGAAGAAATAGGACTATACATACCCCAAAGTATTTCATATCAAGCAGGGAAGTAAATCCAGATAACTGCAGCATTATTTAGCAGTTGAATATGGTGTGGTGGTTTACCAGATTGCATGCCTGAAATTCTCTTTCAAGTACTCAGGCTCTTGCTTCAGGTATTGGTCTCTATTTCTTTGTGATTTCTGTCCAAAATGATCATCGTGCTTTACAAGCATATTTATTAT
Organism: Anser anser; assembly: GCF_964211835.1. Lineage (NCBI taxonomy): Eukaryota > Metazoa > Chordata > Aves > Anseriformes > Anatidae > Anser > Anser anser. Next base: position 19,178,365 of record NC_139723.1, on the reverse strand, counting down.
GTAGGTAAAAAAGGCTAAAATATCCACATAAAGGCTAGAAAAATGTTCAAAAAATGTCGTTGCACGTTTTATATTTTCTAGAATTATATATATTATTTTAATTTCATAGGATGAAATTTCTTTGTTGTTGTTAGTCTAGTGTACATCTTTTATTTACTTTATTTTACTTTACTATTTTATTTTATTTTATTTATTTTATCTTATTTTACTTTATTTTATTTTACTTTATTTTTAATTTCCTTTCCTTTATTTTTAATTTCCTTATCAAGCTTAAATTGACTTGTCATTTCTGGTTTGCACATGAGAAAACAAAAACTTCAATTACAAATACTTACTGATATATAAAAGTGTAAGCTTAGTAGCAGTAGTTGCTCTATCAAACACAGCTGTCATGTTTCCAAGTTAAAAAAATTTACACTTTGTTGCACAATTGATGTCAAAAACTTTAAAGCTATTCCAGTTTGTCAGAATTTATTTAAACGAAATCTATTGGAATATTATAACATTATTATAGCACTGTAACATCATTATAACACAGTAATGTTATTAAACTATTGTGACACATTGTGTAATTTAAATATGTGGTTGTATTTTTTCAAGAAATAGAAATATAACTTTTATTATTATTATATTATTTTATTTACTGAATATAAACAAATGATCTTTTATTTGTCTTGTGAAAGCTGTGAATACTTACCTCTAAAGTTTTCAATAATTGTTAGCTAGATTATTTTTGCATAATATTTCCCTTTGGTATCAAAGAGTGCTAAGGACAAAGCATTTAACTGTAAAGAAAATATCTGTAGTTGTAGCAGACACTGCTGGGAAATTAAAATCTACACAGACCTCTCAGTGGGTCACTGTATTTCCAACATTGACTGGGTCAGATGTGACTGTCAGTCTATATAGCTGTTTTGATTCTGGTGGGGCTACAGCTACTAGAAATCAAGTTTTAAACTTTAAAGTATAACTTTTTCACATCGATCCTGATGACCTAGTAATGCTAAAATTCTAGCCAGTTATAAATCAGTTGTGGTTGCAACTGAGTGATAACAGAGTATACTGGGTCTGGCTGGGATGTTAACTTTCCCTGCAGCAGCCCATACAGTGCTGTGCTCTGCACTTGTAGCTAGAACAGCACTGGTATCACAGCAGTGTTGTGTCCGCTGCTGAGAAATACAGGCACAGCATCAGGACTCCCGCCAGCCCCCCAGAGCCAGCAGGCTGGGGGTGGGCAAAAAGTGGGAAAGGAACATCACCAGGGCAGCTGACCTAAACCAACCAAAGGGATATTCCATACCATATGATGCAATAAAAGGTGAAAAAAGGAAGAAGAGGGGAGGGGTGGGCTCTTGTTGAGAAAATATCTGTCCTCCCGAACAACGGCTATGTGCGTTGAGGCCTGGATTCGAGGATGTGGTCAAGCACTGTTCATTTGTGGGAAGTAGAGAGTTCCTCTGCATTTCCACACAGCCTTTACTTTTTTTTTTTCCCCTCCCTTTTCCACTTTCCTTTTTTTCCCTTTAGTTAAATTGTTTAATTAATAATATTTTTTTTCCTTAATAATTATTTTTCCTTTAATTAAATTACCCTTATCTCAACACGTGAGTTTTCTTTCTTTTTCTTCTTCCCCTCCTTTTCTGAGGAGCAGGAGTCAGAGAGTCGTTGTGCTGGAGTTCAGCAGCCTAGCAAGGTAAAACCACCACACAGTGGGGAAGAAAGCTTACTAATACCTCATACTTACAAAGATAACAAAATGTATTAAAACACAATTTTATTTGTATTTTCCTGTGGATTTTTTTTCTTTATTTATTTTATTTGTTTCTTTTTAATATTTGTCTAGGTTTAAACTATGAGCTTAGAGTTGCACTGCTAGATCACTGCTTGAGTGATCCTACAGCCAGTTATTTATATTGACTCTTAACCTATATCTCTTCCTCACTGTAAGGACAGGAATAGAATACAAATCATATGTCAGAATATTGAAAATATCACAGCAGTATATTGCACTATTAGTATATATTTGTAGAACATATGTTGTACTATAATTGTTATCTCATTTTTATAACCAGCACAATATGAATTTTATTTCATTGGTTAATGAAAATCAGAATAACTGGAAATTTGGTGGAAGAACTAATTTGCCACCTGTTCAGGCTTCCAATCTGTGACTCTTGAAGATTTTCTAACATCACAATATGTTTCAATATTTAAGAATAACAGAAAATCTATGGCAAACCTGAAACTGAATGGCAGTAACATTGAAAAAAGACATTCTGAAATGATCACCTCTGAATGATTATTTCTACTTAGCTGAAATTATCTTTTCTTTAAAAATTAGTCTGTTACTCTATTATTTTCAGAATTAGGCTCCATCTTTTCAATATAAACTATAAAATCTGTTGATGTTATCTCTCTTTTGATCTTGAAGATTTATGATCAAAAAGGCCAGAGTCCTTTTTAATGTTTTATGTTCCTTCAACTTTTTCAATTTTTTTTTTTTTTTTTATGTACTGTAAAGCGGTTGATATATCTCATTTAATTCTGTTGAAACTCAGCCAAAGGTCAGTCTGTGAAGGAGTGATACAGGATTAATGTGTCACTAATTGCTCATCACTAGCTGACATGAGAAATAGGTGGAGTGACAGGGTGCTTGGCAGATGAGCTTCCAGCTAAAAAAGCTTTCAACTAAAAAGGATTAAGGTTTGAGTTAAGCCTCTGACTGCCAGCGTGAGAATAAATAGAAACTGCACTTTGTGTGAATTTGCAAACCCTTTTCTCCCAAATCCAAATTAAATTTTATGAGTTCAAGTCCTCAATTTTAGTTCTGATAAAAAAAAATAAAAAATAATAATTAACCCTTTTGAAAAAGGGATTTTTCTGTGGTTGCATATTTGAAGGCAATTGTCTATTACCCCACACAATAAAAAGGAAATTCTTGATCTTCCTTGGCTCCCACTACTAATTAGCCTGTCATCATAGGACCAAAACTGTGTGTGAAAATGTTCAAAAGACTTCTTTTTATTAAAAAAAAAAAAAGACATTGTAAGAGAAAGAATTTGCCCCACTGTGATTTCATTATACAACTTCTATGAGGGCAAAAGAGCTGTTCAGCCACTTGTTCTGTTTGCTGCCAAACATACAAAAATGTCGCTGGGCAAGAACAAGTTACTTCATGGATCTCAACGTAATCATCCTTTTCTGTAAATGTTACTATAGGTGAAACATAAAACCATCGGACAGGAAGGATATAGACATTGAAGTGTAAGGCAACAGAAACCCATGCATGAAAATATTGTTAAAGGCCAAAAGCCATAAATTGGGATATATATTTCTTATGCCTTTCATTTGGGAAAATCTAAAATATGACAGTTGATATTCTTGTAATTTTAGTCATAAAAATCATTTAAAAATCAGTTGATATACTCAATCATAAAAAATAAGACATAGAGACATTTAATATTTAGGACCATTAACAAGACATGAACTAATTAATCATTGCAACTCAAACAGTTCCTCAACCTTAACTTAGATTACATGTACCAGCCTATTGGGTTATGGTATAGTTCACAGAGAATGGAGTGATTTTTTATCACATATAAATTTCTAAAATCTCCAAAATTGTAACAAAGTGATATTTTTAACAAATATCTGTAACTATATTATTTGAGATTTAAAAAAAAAAATTGCCAACAACTTAAATAAAAGTTATTGTAAAGATAAGAATCTATTTGAAACAATGCAATGCTGCATCATTCAAAATCACTTTAATTTATAGGCATGTGACTGACCACAGAAATGGTGTAAGGGAGCCTGGCATTTAGATTAACACGGAGAAAAAAATAGTTTTTATTATAGAATACATAAATTTAGAAAAAAAAATCACAGTTTTAGGCTCAGAGATTCTACATATGTGTGTAATTTTGTTGAAAACACAGGTCCTATTTATTCATTATGGTAGAAATGAAAGACCTAGATTTTTTTAAAGTAATTTTTAACTGACCATGTACACAGAAAGTAGTTGTGAAGCTGCAAATTCCATTATTTTATCTTACAATTATTGATAATTTATATTCTTAAATGAGGAGGATATTGAGTCTCACATAATTAAATATATGGGTACATAATTAAAAACAGAGTGTCTAATACTAACATTATAACATGACCATTAGTATTGTTCGTTATTTACTACTGGTATATTTTACACTAGGTCTTCCTTACAGTATCAGAAACAATATATTTCATATATAGAAAAGACAACAGGTGAATTGAGTTACTGTTGATAAAAAGATAAAATTGTCTAATGGAGATTTGGTACACAGGCCAACAGCAGAAGGTTTTAAACTTTAAAAAACACTGTGAAAAAGATGAAAATGGGAGGCTGAAGACGCAAAAGTAAGTTAAGAGAAGTTTAGAAGAAGGGTAGGAAGAAAATATTTCAAGGAGCAAAGAAAGCGAGAGGGACTTTCAATAGTGAGAATGGGTTCCTGAACTTGATGGTGAATGCGAGAAGAAATGAATGGAGACATTCAGACACCACAAATTCTTACAGACCCAAATAGAAGACATGGTCTTAGGAATAATATTTAGTATAAGGTGAGGAGGTGGAAGACGAAAGAGTCAGGGCAAAACTGAAGGTATTTAAAATGAAATATTAGGCATTGTATTAAGCAAACTCTTTCTATAAATGTAATAGCCACTGATTGACTTTCTACACAGAATCAGAACACACAGTGTGGCCAGTGCCAAGGTTTCTAGAAGTGTTATTAGCTTACAAAATTGCAGCAGACAAGTATCACTACATGACCAAGTGACTTTGTGAGATAACATTCAGAAAGATGAAAACTAGTGGCCACAATACTTATGCATTAATCTTAGAGATTTATTTCTACCCTCGTTTACACTATTCACAGGGTAACCCCAAATTTGTTCAATGTGCTAAGGGACTCTTTCAAGTTTTTATGCTAAAAACGAGCTAAATCTTTTCTGGTCAAAATGTTAAAGATACATTTAAGAAAAGGTCTGTAAGTGAAAAAGTTAGAGAAAACATAAAAAAAAAAAAAAGATCTCAAGAGTACAAAAAATACTTTTGAATTAGACTGTAAAACTGCATTGGTTGATTTGTTTAATCTAAGGACATTTGTCAACAAGTTGTCTTCATGCCACAGAGACTGAGTATTTCATAATCCACCATAGTTCAAGAGACATCCACCAATTTATTTTCACGATGTGTTTTCCAAGAGTTTAAAAAAAGTTAATATAAATCAAGATAAATCAGTATGCATGGGATGCTGTGGACATGCAAGTGAGACTCTCAAGAAGTTAGCTTAGAATGGTGGGAGATATGTACAAAGCCAGTAACTAGTTGAATTTTTCTCTGACAGTGAACTATCTGATGAATCTAACCTGTTTATTTTTATTTATTTATTTATTTTTAATTGTTCATGGATAGTCTTTTTAATGAATGCATTCATTATGTGTACTTCTTTGAAAAATATTTTCAAACTTTTTCTAGACAATGAACAGAGTACGAACTCTCACCTTTGACATTTCTGCTACTTATTATCCTTTGTGTTTAAGTGGCCAGGGAAGTCATGTGATGTTTTCTTTTCCCATCCTCACCAGGATGAAAAAATATTTTAAACAAGAGACTAACATTTACTGAATGGCAGGTACTTTTTCTCCCCGCATATCATTTTCTTGGAAAAGGTGAAAGTAATTAGGTACACATAGTCAACAAATACAATCATTTAGGATAAAAAAAAAAAAAAAAGTTCTGCAACATTTTACACCTTAGTCTTAAAAAGAAGTATAGAGAATTTTGAGTGATTGAAATCAAAACTGATTTGTCAGGGCTGAACTGTTTCACAGAAATGGTATTGCTGAGCTGTGTCAGATTAGACAGGTAGAGTATTTATGACAGGCATGCAGTCCAGAAGAAGTTATGAACTGGACATTCATCTGTCCATTTGGGCTCTGAGAATCTGGGTGTCCAACACCTTAATTGTAGGTTTCCGGGAAAAATATTGCACATTTTTAATTGCTTCAGTTAAGTCAGTATTATATATATATGTATTATACATATATATGTGTGTGTGTGTATAATATATATATATATATATATATAAATATATAGTTATTATCAGAATATCCCGTACCAACTCAGGATATTCTATTATTCTATGATTCTAATATCCAGGTTTACTGTGCTTGTGTGTATATATATATATATATATATATATATATGTATATAATATAATAAATATATATGCAATGATATAAATATTTTATGACACTTAAGGAGTCAATGGAGAGAGATGTAATGATAAGTCCAAAGAATCAATAAGATATCTTCCATTATGGAAGACTAAAGAAAACTTGAATAAGGTGAAAGTGAACAGGCAAAAATATGGGGCATAGGTGGGAAGCAAAGGGAGAACACCATAGAATCAGATAGACAGGTGAAAGAACAGGAAAACAATGAATAAACATATAGAAAGACAACAATAATCAATATTGCTGCTAATGCTATGACAAGTAATATGGTAGACATCAATATGGGAGCTAAAATACAAACTTGCAGATAGCCAAAAATGCAGCAGTCAATATGGGAGGTACAATAAATTAATACAAGTAATAACACAGAAATCAATAAGACAAAAAAGGAAGGTAATTTGACAAGTGATAAGGCACTAGGCAGCATGTCAAATGAAAGCCAATGAAAGTTGTTCTTTTTGAGCTTAATGTGTTTTTATTACTTGCCTCATTTGCAGCAGGCAAAACCTAATCCTAAAAAGAGCTTTGTACCTTCAAGATAACTACCTAAATGGAATAGACACAGAGCAGTCCTGCGAATTGATAAGGCAGGAATTATAGTACGAGAACCACAGGAAGAATAGATATCTTCAAAGGCTATTGTCCAGCACCTTATCAAAGCTGTTTCTTTACTAAGATATATGATTAAATACAAGGTTAGTCAGTAAAAGCAATAAAAGGAGTAGTGAAAGGCCCAAGGTATTGACTGTGAGCAGGTGAAAACAGGGACAAATTTAAAGAGAAGTAGGTAACATTTATATAAATAAATCTGGAATTTAATTTCATGGTTTTCCTTATAACTATATTGCTGTCTCTGATTATTAGAATGTGAATGTCTCACAAAAGTTTTTAGTTTGCTTGAAAGAAAATAACATCAAATCTTTGAATTATTAGTCATGCTCTCAGCTGAACAATTCATTGTTCATAGTTTTCATTGAATTTAAAGTACAGGTCCCTTTGAAGCTGCTGTTGTCTGGTAGTAGACCACTTTCATTACTAATAATAATTACTCCAACTGCTATTTAAAGACAATTTAAAAAATGTTATACCCTCTTTGTGTGTATGTGTGCATGTACTTTATTTGGAAGTTACTTCTCATTGAAGTTGTCTACCAAAACTTGCAAGTCCTACCTCCCAAGGGATTATGTGCTTGTAAATAGTCACAAATGTGAGCACAGGCAGATGGCAGTGCATCCACTTTACCACACCCCCTTTTTCGTCACTTAACTAATCTAAAGATATCTTACAAATTCCCTATTGACATGGCCATAATGTTGTCTTCAAGTTTGTGCAGTGCTTAGTAAAACTTGTTCTACACCTGTAGAAAGGTATAATAAATAAATAAATAAATAGATTAAAAAAAAAAAAAATCAAGCACACTGTATGTTTCCCTTGTTTCTCTGCCACAATGAAGTGTGTTTGTTTTATGACATGTATGACAGCAAGCACTGGTTCAATGATATAAAATATTTTTAAAAATAAAGAGGTTCAGGAATAGAAAGATGTTTTTAAGAAAATTTATAAAATTCATTTTTTGTTTTCATTTATGTTCACAGGTATACTTTTATATATATATAACCGCTGTCTTGGACTTCCGAAGGGCTGACTTTGAGCTGCTCAGGACGCTGGTTGGCCGAGTCCCTTGGGAGGAGGTTCTGAAGGGCAAAGGAGTCCAGGAAGGCTGGGCACTCCTCAAGAAGGAAATCTTAACGGCTCAGGAGCGGTCTGTCCCCACGTGCCCAAAGATGAGCCGACGCGGAACTAGACCGGCCTGGCTGAGCAGAGAGTTGTGGCTCAAGCTTAGGAGAAAAAGGAGGGTTTATAATCTTTGGAAAAGAGGGCGGGCTACTCAGAAGGACTATAAGGATGTTGCGAGGCTGTGCAGGGACAAAATTAGAAAGGCCAAAGCTCATCTGGAGCTCAATCTGGCTACTGCCGTTAAAGATAACAAAAAACGTTTTTACAAATACATCAGCGCAAAAAGGAGGACTAAGGAGAATCTCCATCCTTTACTGGATGCGGGGGGAAACTTAGTTACAAAAGATGAGGAAAAGGCTGAGGTGCTCAATGCTTTCTTTGCCTCAGTCTTTAGCGGCAAGACTGGTTGTTCTCTGGATACCTGGTACCCTGAGCTGGTGGAAGGGGATGGGGAGCAGGATGTGGCCCTCGCTATCCATGAGGAAATGGTTGGCGACCTGCTACGACATTTGGATGTGCGCAAGTCGATGGGGCCGGATGGGATCCACCTGAGGGTACTGAGCAAACTGGCAGAGGAGCTGGCCAAGCCGCTTTCCATTATTTATCGGCAGTCCTGGCTATCAGGGGAGGTTCCAGTCGACTGGCGGCTAGCAAACGTTACGCCCATCTACAAGAAGGGCCGGAGGGTAGACCCGGGGAACTATAGGCCTGTTAGTTTGACCTCAGTGCCAGGAAAGCTCATGGAGCAGATTATCTTGAGTGTCATCATGCGGCACTTGCAGGGCAAGCAGGCGATCAGGCCCAGTCAGCATGGGTTTATGAAAGGCAGGTCCTGCTTGACGAACCTGATCTCCTTCTATGACCAAGTGACGCGCTTGGTAGATGAGGGAAAGGCTGTGGATGTGATCTACCTTGACTTCAGTAAGGCTTTTGACACCGTTTCCCACAACATTCTCCTCAAGAAACTGGCTGCTCGTGGCTTGGACTGGCGTACGCTTCGCTGGGTTAGAAACTGGCTGGATAGCCGGGCCCAGAGAGTCATGGTGAATGGAGCCAAATCCAGTTGGAGGCCGGTTACTAGTGGAGTCCCCCAGGGCTCAGTGCTGGGGCCGGTCCTCTTTAATATCTTTATCGATGACCTGGATGAGGGGATCGAGTGCACCCTCAGTAAGTTTGCAGATGACACCAAGTTAGGTGCGTGTGTCGATCTGCTTGAGGGAAGGAAGGCTCTGCAGGAGGATCTGGATAGGCTGGACCGATGGGCTGAGGTCAACTGCATGAAGTTCAACAAGGCCAAGTGCTGGGTCCTGCATCTGGGGCGTAACAACCCCAAGCAGCGCTACAGGCCGGGAGATGAGTGGTTAGAAAGCTGCCTGGCCGAGAAGGACCTGGGAATACTGGTTGATAGGCAGCTGAATATGAGCCAGCAGTGTGCTCAGGTGGCCTAGAAGGCCAAGAGCATCCTGGCTTGCATAAGAAGCAGTGTGGCCAGCAGGTCTAGGGAGGTGATTGTCCCCCTGTACTCGGCTCTGGTGAGGCCGCACCTCGAGTACTGTGTTCAGGTTTGGGCCCCTCGCTACAAAAAGGACATGGAGGTGCTCGAGAGAGTCCAGAGAAGGGCAACGAAGCTGGTGAGGGGTCTGGAGAACAAGTCTTACGAGGAGCGGCTGAGGGAGCTGGGGTTGTTTAGCCTGGAGAAGAGGAGGCTCAGGGGAGACCTTATCGCTCTCTATAGGTACCTTAAAGGAGGTTGTAGAGAGGTGGGGGTTGGTCTATTCTCCCACGCGCCTGGTGACAGGACTAGGGGGAATGGGCTAAAGTTGCACCAGGGGAGGTTTAGGTTGGATGTTAGGAAGAACTTCTTTACTGAAAGGGTTGTTAAGCATTGGAATGGGCTGCCCAGGGAGGTGGTTGAGTCGCCATCCCTGGAGGTCTTTAAAAAACGTTTAGATGTAGCCCTTAGTGATATAGTTTAGTGTAGGACTTGTTAGTGTTAGGGCTCTTGGAGGTGTCTTCCAACCTAGACGATTCTGTGATTCTGTGATTCTGTGATATATGTTTCTGCATTTTTTTTTTTTAGTAAGTTTTGTTATTTATGTGCGTATATGTAGTTTGGGAGTCTCGTAATAAAGTGCAAATGCTGGTTTCATGCTGAAATTACTAACTCCAGCAATGTTTATGTTGTTCCAGTTACTTTGTAGTAATACATGAGAGAAAACTATATGAGATACTCTGTCACTAAATATATTATAATAGTATATATATATATAATATATATAATATTATATATATATATATTTTATATATATATTATATAATAATATATATATATAACATAATATATTTCATTCTGTCATGGAAGATATCCTGTTATTCTAGCATTTGAAACTTACATAGACATAAAAATACAACACACTGTCTTATAAGAAGGACAAAGAAAACAAAATAAATCTCCTCACACATCTTTGACCTCCTTAATTCTCATGTCCCTCAACTTGAAGTTTTATTCTTGCAAATGGTATTGCCTTCACATATTTCATAAGTCAAAAGCCAAAGAGTACTAAGGATCCTTATTCCGTACTCTTTTTATCTAAGTCTTTTCTATTCAACTGTCATAACTGTGTTAGTGATGAATGTTTCTCAGGTGACAACCTGCCCTGGAGTTGCCAAAGAAATAAATAGACTGTTATAGGGCATTCTTAAACAGTGTCATCTCTTCCCCGTAGTTAGAGCTGCTAGAGAAATAATATTCTATTATTTACTTTGAGCATATTACAGGAAACCTTCTGTGAAACTTGAGCAACTGAGTATTTCAGCTTACAGTTTTTCCAAGACTCAAAGGTATGTTATAAAGAAGCCTAATAGGCTGCTCCTAATGAGTTTTTGTTGCTAATCTCATTGATCTGTCACACTAAAGCAAATTATGTAAATATAGCTTTTCTATTAACACTTTTAGGCTTACATACTTTACAATAATATGAATGGCACTATTTTTATAAGCTAATTTTATTAACTATATTCAAAGTTTCGCTATTCAAGTAAATTCTGTTCACATTTGTAACAGTATTTTCATAACTTTTCTTTGATTTATTAATAATAAGAACTACATGCTTGGAAGAATTAATATAACCATCTGTTTTTCATCTGCTTAATATGTGGCAAATGTCATTTGCAAAATGCACAGTTCCTTCATGTTTAACACCCTTGATAACATTTTCAGGAACATTTCCTGCATATTGAGTGTTTCCAGTTAACTGAATAGACAGTGTTTTTTTTTTTTTTTTTTTTTTTTTCCCAGCTTTACTGATTTATTTCTCTTAATAAAAAGACCTGATGGTAGAAGACAGATGTAGGATCAATGACATCTTGTTTATTGTGTACATGAAGTCCTGTTTCCCTACATTCAGGAGAAACAACTTATAAAAGACAGCTCTCTTCTCTCTCTCTCTCTTATTTTTAATTTTTCCCAGTGAGAACCCTACTTAGAGGTTGCTCTGTTTTCTGGCTTCATCCCAGGACTACTGCTCTGCTGATATTCTCCTGTTACTCTTACTTGCATGGACAGCTGAAAAACATTCACTCTGTAACCCCTATATTATTAATAATGAGTTACCAGGGAAACAGGGAAGTGCTGCTGACTGTGTGACTTCTGCCAGCTGCTTGTAGAATATGTCATACATATCTTCATTCTCGTTTGGTGGTCTGTAACAGATCCCCACCAGGATGAACCCACTAAGTAGTCAGGAGCATAGCTTAAACCTGCAACCATGCTCAGCTGTACATGGGAGGTGATCAACGCAACTGCAGGGCCAATGCCAGCTCCTATCTTCAGATTTATCAACATAAAATCATACAATCATAGAATTATTGAGGTTGGAAAAGAGCTTCAGGATTATCTGGTCCAACCACCACCCTACTACCAATGTAACCCACTAAACCATGTCCCAAAGCACCAGGTCCAACCTCTCCTTAAACACCCCCAGGGACAGTAACTCCACCACTTCCCTGGGCAACCCATTCCAGTACCTGACTACTCTTTCTGAGAAGAAATGTCTCCTAATTTCCAACCTAAATCTCCCTTGGTGCAACTTGAGGCCACTCCCTCTAGAACTATTGCTAGTTATCTGTGAGAAGAGGCTGACCCCCAGCTCCCCACAACTTCCTTTCAGGTAGTTGTAGAAAGCAATAAGGTCTCCCCTGAACCTCCTCTTCTCCAGACTAAACAACCCCAGTTCCCCCAGCCACTCCTCATAGAACTGGTGTTTCAGACCCTTCACCAGCTTTGTAGCCCTTCTCTGGACACGCTCCAGGGCCTCAATGTCTTTCTTGTAGTAAGGGACCCAAAGCTGAACACAGGACTCGAGATGCGACATCACCGGAGCAGAGTACAAGCGGACAATCACCTCCCTGGTCCTGCTGACTACACTATTTCCGATACAAGTGGGGATTTTGTCAGCCTTCTTGGCCACCTGGGCACACTGCTGGCTCATGTTCTGGTGAGCATCAATCAGCAACCCCAGGTCCTTTTCCTCTGCACAGCTTTCAAGTCACTCTTCTCCAAGCCTATAGGGTTGCAGGGGATTGTTTTGCCCCAAGTGCACTTAACCATGTTGAATCTCATCCCGTTGGCCTCTGTTCATCAACCCATCCTGTCCAGGTCCCTCTGCAGGGCCCTCCTACCCTCTGGCAGATCAACACTTACTGCGGGTGCCCTCAATTCCCTCATCCAAATCATCAATAAAGATATTAAAGAGATGATATTAAAGATATTAAAGAGATGAGATATTAAAGATATTAAAGAGATGAGATATTAAAGATATTAAAGAGATGAGATATTAAAGATATAAAAAATAAAAAATATAAATATAAATATAAAATTTAAAGAAATTTTAAAAGAAATTTAAATTTTCTTTTAAAAGAAATTTTAAAGGAAATATTTAAAGAAATATAAAAAGAAAAATATAAAGATAAAAATATAAAAAAATAAAGATATTAAAGATATAAAAGATATTAAAGAGAATTAACACCGACCCCTGGGGAACACCACTGGTAACTGGTTGCCAGCTGGATTTCACCATTACTCTCTGAGCTTGGCTGTCCAGCCAGTTTTTAACCCAGCAAAGAGTGTGACTGTCCAAACCACAGACTGCCAGCTCCTCCAGAAGAACAATGTGGGAGAACGTGTCAAAGGCTTTGCTGAAGTCTAGGTACACTACATCAGTAGCCTTTCCCTCATCCACCAGGTGGGTCACCCGGTCATAGAAGGAGATGAGGTTGGTCAGGCAGGACTTGCGCTTCATGAACCCGTGCTGACTGGGCCTGATCCCCCAGCTGTCCTGCATAGGTTGCATGATTGCGTTCAAGATGACCTGTTCCATCACCTTTCCTGACACTGAGGTCAGATTGACAAGCCTGTAGAGGACAGGGTCCTCCTTCCGACCCTTCTGATAGGTGGGCGTCACATTAGCAAGTCTCCAAGTCATCTGGGACTTACCCAGATGACCATGACTGCTGATAAATGATGGAAAGCGACTCAGCAATCACATCTTCCAACTCCCTCAGCACCCTCAGGTGGATCCCATCTGGCCTTATGGACTTGTGACAGTCCAGGTGGAGCAGCAGGTCTCTGAGTGTTTCCACCTGAATTGTGGGGAGTTTCTTTTACTCCCCATCTCAGACTTCCAGGTTGGGAAGCTGTGTACTCCAAGGGTAAGTGGTCTAGCTAGTAAAGACAGATGTAAAGAAGGTATTAAGAACCTCAGCCTTTTCCTTATACACACTAGTCATGTTTCCCCGTGTATCCAGTAAAGAATGGAGATTTCCTCTGGCCCTCCTTCTGCTGTTAACGTATTTATAAAAACATTTTTTTCTATCCTTAACCATAGTGGACAGGTTGAGATCACAACGGACTTTAGCCTTCCTGATTCTTTCTCTCCATAGTCTGGCAACTTTCTTGTACTCTCCTCAAGTTGCGTGTCCCTCCTGCCACCAGACATAAACTTTGTTTTTCTCCCAGACACTCAGAAATATTTCCCTGTTCATCCATGCTGTTCTTCTTCCCTGACACCTCATCTTATGGCACATGCAGACAGACTGCTCCTGCACCTTTAAGACTTCCTTCTTGAGGAGCATCCAGCCTCCCTGGACCCCTCTGCCATTCAGGACTGACTCCCAAGGGACCCTCCCTACCAGTGCCCTGAACAGCTCAAAGTCTGCCCTCTGGAAGTCCAAGGTAGCAGTTTTACTGAGCCCCCTCCTGACTTCACCAAAGACAGGGAACTCTACCATATCATGGTCACTCTGCCCAAGACAACTCACCACATCTCCCACCAGTCCTTCTATGTTCATGAACAGCAGGTCTAGCGGGGCACCCCGTCTGGTAGGCTCAATAACCAGCTGAGTCAGAAAACTGTCTTCCATACGCTCCAGGAGCCTCCTAGACAGCTTTCTCAGGTCTGTATTGTATTTCCAGCATATGTCTGGGAAGTTAAAGTCCCCCATGAGAACAAGTGCTGGCGACTGAGCGACTTCTGCCAGCTTCTTATAGAATGCCTCATCCATGGTGGTCTATGAAAGACCCCCTCCAGGATGTCCACCTTGTTGGTCAACCCCTTGACCCTTATCCACAGGGACTCTACCTTATCATTCCCAATCCCGAGCTCAATACCATCGAAATACTCTAATATAGAGCCATACCACCTCCCCTCCTTAGTTGTCTGTCCATTCTGAAGAGCTTGTGGCCATCCATTGCAGCACTCCAGTCCTGGGAGTGGTCCCACCACATTTCAGTGATGGTGACTAGGTCATAGTTTGCCTGCTACACAATGGCTTCCAGCTATTGCTGTTTGTTGCCTATGCTGCGTGCATTGGTGTAGATGCACTTGAGCTGTGCCATTGCCCTCAACCCCAACACTGGAACTGCTCCACCAGGCTCATCAGTATCAAGGCTCATTTCCCCCCTGTCCCCTTTCATATCTAGTTTAAAGCCCTCTCAGTGAGCCCTGCCAGCTCCTGGGCTAGAATCTGCTTTCCTCTTTGAGACAGGTGGGACCCTTTGGCAGCCATCAGGCCAGGTATTGAGTAAACCTCCCCATGATCAAAACAAACAAAACTCTTGTGATGGTACCAGACTCTGAGCCATGTATTTACCATCTGGACTTTCCAGGTCCATTCAGTATCCCTCCCCATCACTGAAGGGATAGAGGAAAAAACCACCTGTGCACTCACTCCATCCAGTAACTGCCCCAATCCCCTGAAGTCCCTTTTGATAACCTTCAGGGTTCTCTCAGAAGTTTCATCGCTGCCCACCTGAATTGTCATTAAGGGATAATAATTGGAGGTGCAAACAAGGTCAGGAAGTTTCATAATGTCCCTGACCAGGGTCCCAGGTAGGTAGCACACTTCTTTATGGAATCTGGTGGTGTGAGGGAGAAAGGGAAAAAGGCCCAGGAACTAGGTATACCTGAAGCCAGAATTAGTGGCAAAATTAGTGTTATCAAATGACAGCCTTAGTTGTGGAGGTAGAGAGGCTTTCATTATTGCTAGTCACAGTATGGCTGTTCTGAGTAGTTAGATTTCCATTTCAAATGGCAACATTTCACTCCCTGTTGTTTTAAATGGGAAAATGATTGTGTAGTTATGGAAAATTGATTTCAGAGCTATCCTCAGACTTCAGACATCATGGATTACTTGGAAAAGGAAAACACATGCGAGCAATACCTTCAGAAGTACATCTGAGGAAAAAAAAAAAAAAAAGAAGCAAAGCTCATTGAATGGGCTCAAGATAACAAAGAAGGGATTTAAAAAATATCTTAACATGGTGTTATATCTTTTAAGTATGAAGTTGGGACTGGACTTTTAAATAGGATGAGGATAGATGCCTACTGAGAATTTTTTCTGTAAGTTTATCTGTAAATAATCAAGATTCAGTCATGAGGTACTGTTGAAAACCCAGTTAAGTAACTTTACAAATCTTTAGGTATACAAATTACTTTAAAAATCTTCCTCTATGTGCATATCCCTCTAAAATCAGACACTAAACTTTAGTATCTCATCCCCCAGTCTGTATATATAAAGAGGGTTGCCCCTTTCCAGGTGCAGAATTTGTCACTTCCTCTTGTTCAACTTCATATTGTTGGTGATTGCCCAGCTCTCTAATTCATCAAGATCTCTCTGCAATGTCTATCCACCCTTGACAGTCAACAGCTCCACCCAATTTGGCATTGTCCATGAACTTGCTCAAGAAACCTTCAAGTCTTACATCCAAATCATTTATGAAAACATTGAAGAGGACTGATCCTAAAATGGAGCCCTGAGGAACCCGAATAGTGAAAAATCACCATCTGGATGTAACCCCATTTACAAGAACACTTTGGGCCTGATCCGTCAGCTAATTGTTCACCCGTCTTATGCTTTTATCTAACTATATTCTGGTCACTTTGTCCAGAAGGATACTGTGAGAGGCAGTATTAAAAGCTTTACTGAAATCCAGGAAGATTTCATCAACTGGTTTTCTTTGGTCAACTAGCTGAGTGATCTTTTCGTAGAAGGAAACTAAGTTTGGTAGACATGACCTTCCCCTAGTAAACCCATGTTGGTTCTGACCAACGATCACGCTGTCCTTTCAGTAAGTCTCCGAATAATCTTCTCCATAATTTTACCAGGCACTGAAGTGAGACCAACAATTCTTTTTCTTGTTTGTCCTCCAAAATTTCTAGTCATATAAACCAGTTTAACCAAAGCTGAAAAAGTTAAGGTAGCAAATTCTTGCAAGTTTCATGAAGTGGCGAGGAGAAAATGAGAGGGAAATGGAGTGTTGCTTTGGAGCTACAAGTATCCAAATACATGTTTTGTGCTCACAGAAGGCACAGCAGGTACACTAGCATATTCAGGTAATGGTGTATATATATACCTGCACATATGCATACGCAAAATATATTGTCACAAAGCCAAGGTAGTACTCACTCAACCAGACCAAACAAAGAGCTCTGAAATGTAGAAAAAGTATCAATATTTGCACTCATTGTGCTCAAAGCTGAAACACCCTCTTTTGCAGGATACAATGCCTCACTGTATCATCTGTAGAGCGGAATTTTTTTTTATTTTTTCTAGAAAAAAAAATCTTAACAGTAAATAAGTAGAAATTGTGACACAAGAATATAAACATGTCAGTCTTCAAGATACACTTTGGTGGTATATGACAGCTCTAAATGTGCCTTACATGATTGCAGGTCATTAACTGTTCTATCCACATTTTATAAAAGACATATTTTTTCATATTGCTGCAAACACAACAGCAGCAAACCTGCAGTTCCTCATCCTTCATAGGGATGAAAGTTCTATGTTTTGGCAGCAGCAGAGATGTAATGTTACCCATCATGGCAATATCTTTCTTTTATCCCAGTTTTAAAACCAAGACTTTAATGAGTTACAAGATTTACCTTGAGAGTAAAGGTTAAATAATTATTATTATTATTTTTTTTAAGTGAAGTAGAAATATAAATAAAATGTTTCACTATCAGTGATTGATAGTTGATATATAAAGTGCCCTGTCAGACATGTGAAGATCTTTAACTTTTTCAGTATTTATTGATGACTATATTGTGAACCATGAACTGAAGCAGTTATAACATTTAGACTTTCTGAATTCTGTTCAAAGACTGACAGGGAATGAAGGGGTTAACATAAAAATAAAATCGGTCCTTGTTTCTATACTTCTCTCACTATGGCAGAACTTGTTTTGACAGGTAGGAGCAGCAGACTTGAAAGAGATTTGTGTATGAGAATCTGAGAATGGAATGATCAAGGGACTCTCCACTGGTATGTGGAGAGGTATTAATAAGCTATATAGCCCTTCTTTTCATTTCTCTCACCTTTCTCGTATATCTTTGCTAGTCCCTCTCTCTCCTTCCATTCCTCCTTTTCTGTTTATATTTTTCATAGTACTTATTCATGCAGTGCCATTTCAGAAATGTCAGTTTTAGACCTTGCTATAGGTGACCTTAACTTTGTTTCTGTCACTGAGCAGTACAGTGAAGCTTCAGTTATATTCTCAGAGTATTGCTCTTCTATTGTGACATTTATTGAAGTGCTAAATTGGTACAGGTATGTGCATGCCTGCATTGAGAAGTCTGTTTAAAATTTCTGTAAACACAAAATAATTTGTTTGTTTTGCATAAGCAGTTAACTACTTTACATCAATAATTATCAGATTATGTGGTTATTGTTAGGGTTTGAGTGAAATAATATAGATCATCCTCCAGAAAAAAAAGAGAGGTTACGGTTGGAGATAGGAAGTGTCAAGTGATCTTATGACTTTATTGTGAGAATTGGCAGGCTACATTAGCCTCTGAGGGACAACACCTGAAAGTAAAACAAATTACTTTTAATGCAAAGAAAAGTATCAAATGCAAAGAAAAAGAGAAGTTTCCTTCTATTATTGGAGAAGGTAGTTACCAGCTCAAAAACAACAGACTAGATGTAGTGCTATCCTGTAAGAAAATCTCCTTACAATAGACGAGAGATGAAAAATCAGAAAGAGTTTTGTCTCTGCTCAGAACAGAAAGAAGGTTTCAAATACACAGAGAACAACTTGGAGGAAGCAGAACAACCTGAATGAAACAAACCTTTCAGTAATAGGACCAAATCTTTTTGTCTTGAACTTCTAATCTTATATTTCATTAAGACTTCAGAGCAGCAAAAGACATTGGACTAACATATGAGTCTGTGCTACTGGAACATGGTGTACGGTCAGAAATGCTTAATGAGTACAGACAGATGTGGTCTGCTGGTTCCAGATATGTATCTGGGGATTTTGACTTTTGTTACTGGAGGATGCAGACATGGAAGTGTTGAACTTTTAGCAAATATAGTATCTTAGCATAGGTATCAAGTTACTTGTTAGGGAACTCATTATTAAAGATTTTCTTGAACATTCCTGTTTCAGTTTTGTAGCTTGTTAGTATAATGGTTAATATAATGGTTGCATTGTTAGGCTCTCTCAATATGCTGAATTTTACAGCAACTGTTTAGGTAAAAGTTTAATTTCGTTATGGGATAGCAAAGAAAACAAGTGTTTAACAAGACAGACTGAACTTTCTTTTAGTTTTCTTTCTTCTTGCACTGGTTTTCAGTGTACTGTTGAGATAAACCATTTCTCCTCAACTAATCATGATATAACATTTTTCTTTCATTTAATGATACCCTTTCTCCACACTAGAAAAATATTAAAAAAGGGAAAAGAAAAAGAAAAATACTTTTCTTTTTTATTTTTTTCTTACAGAAAAGAGAAATACTTTGAAAATAATTAAAGTTAACAAAAAATATCTGACTATCTTAAATTATAGATTTTTAAAAAAATCTCGTTTATTTAGGATGCAAACATTAAACTCTTACAAACTTTTATTAACAGAGAGGAAGAGAAGCAAAATTGAAAGGAGGCAAACCTAATTTCTAAAGAAAAATAACAGCACAAATCACACCATTAATATCAGAATGAGTACTGTTCTATTTTTCATCAAAAGAAACTGTAGAAAAGGAAGGATTTTGCATATAGAGATCTGAAATGAGACCCAACCACACAATTTGTAATGGGAAACAAACAAATCATATGCAATAGAGTATTTTTCTGACTTTTTTTTTTTTTTAAGTTTCAATCTAGATCTCTCAATGGGCTTTTGCATCAAATATATTTTAAAACTGAATTTTCCGTTGTAAACTGAGGTTTCCTCTTTCAACCTAAAGGCATTCCTTGTCTAGGACAGCTACAGTTTTGACCAAAATTTGATGTAATAAACACATTTAGCTGTCTTTCTGAAAGGAAGGGCGTATAAGTAAGGTTTGCTCCAGTTATGATCATTACTCTCAGACAAATTCCACTTCAGAACTGATCTCTTTCTAACTCTGGTAATGAACTGTTTAATATAATATTTCACTTGTTCTTAGAATATCAAGCATAAAATAGAACTACAAAAGAAAACTTGAACAGAGAAGTTACCGATTTTTGAAAAAGTGATGTAGAAAAGATATTTTTTCTTTATAGCTAGTGTATATTTACATTAGTAAGTAGATACAGATGTCTCCTTATACTTTGCTGATATTCCTTTCCTGTATGAAACAAAAAAGACCAGGTCACAACATTGCTACCGTCTGCCTATACCTACAAGGAAATTCTTTCCTTTTTTTTGTATTAAAGTATTACATTGCTGTCCACAGCTGAAAACTTTGTGTTCCTTTTTGGAATTTATTTTTCTTATTGACATTTTTCTCTTAGTTTCTGATTTTCGTTTCACAATAAGAAAAAGAAGCCACTCTAACTTAGGAAAGAAGTATTAAAATTTTTTTTCTTTATTTGTGAGTATAACCTGGAGTGTTTTTCAGATAAACAGTCTCATAAACTTCACAATGTCTGGCAAGGCAAGTTCATATGATTTCAGTATAACTTCTAAAGAAATATGGGGTACTATAGATGCTTCCATAGCTTAAGGTACACAAAAAAAAAAAAAAAAAGGGTGTTTACTTTCATCTTGGTCTCCAAAAGCAAATGTTGAGTGGAAAAATGATACAGTAGACTGTCTAGCCAACTTAATGTTGTTTTATTTGTATGAAGATTGAAAAGAAATGCAAACAACAAAAGCTTTGTCAGGAGACAGGTGTCTATCAATCCTGTAGAAATAGATCAAAATGAATGTTTGAATCTGTAAGTTCAAACTGCATGCACCACCTGAAAGGAAAATTAACTTTTTAACTTTTTTTTTTTTTTAACTTTTGCAATATGAAAAGAGAAAGTAGTTTTATTTTAAAAGCTAAGGGTCCAGTTTTGGTCACACTGAAGACAAAGAATAGCTATTGTTTTTACACAGTATCTTTAACACATTTATATGCAAAAGGGCAGGCCCATGTTTCAAGCACTATACAATCAACATAATGTGACAGAATTAGAAATGAAATAGAGAAAAAACAGCTGGAAGTATCATGAAATTAAGAGTAATAAGGTCTCTTAGAATTTGTGTCATATACATATAATACAAATACCTGGCTCTTGTGGCTCCTTAAAAATGCTACACTCTGCAGAGTTTTGCCATTGGAAATACCCTGAAATACTGTTATAAATACCCTGAAAGATGTGGATATTACAGATTTATTCCAGAAAGACAGATTTAATAAGAAACTGGTGTTGTGCTAGGAGACTGGAAATGTTGTCCCTGGTAGTGGGACAGTGTCAGTGCAACTCAGGAAATACATTTGCGGGAGAACAAAACAAAGGAAACAGAAGGGCAAGCAGGGGTGATTTTTTTTTTTTTTTTTAAAATCTTCTTTTTTTTGGCTTCCTTGTGAGAAACATATGGACAGAACCCTCCCATCTAATTCTGGTTTAGTGGGAGTATCAGTGAGTTCTGTACTTGCTGCAGCTACAAGCCAATTGGGGTTTGCAGCACGCTGTTACTCCAGGGAAACAGCTGTGAAAGAGGAGGGACATGGATATGCAGAATAACATGCATCTGTCCAGAAAGCTTGGTTAGAGAAGCCTCTGCACTTCCTCAGAAGAAAATCTGTTCTGTGCATTGAATCCACAGTATCTTTGCAAGTGCTGGGTGCAAACTGGGCATGGTACCCTTTTCCCAAGCTCCTTGACCACCTGTTTGGCTCAGTTCCCTTATGAAAAAGTGGTTTGTTTGTTAATCACATTCTGTTATTTATTCATTAGATGCTTTAGGTTACTAACAAAGTAGAATAAACATCAGTGTGATTTATGCTACAGTGTTTGCAAAAGCATATGATAAGCCCTACATGAAGTAGGACATAAATCTGAACACGCAGAGGTACAGTATGCATTGATGATTGAAGTAGACTAGTAGAAAAGAATAAATTCTACTTTCTGTAACCCATCTCTCTGCAGTGTCCACGATCCCAAAGTAGGCGATTTGGTGCTTACTTTAATAGTGTTCCTAAGATTTTATATTCTTATTAATTTCAGAGTTGAGGAGGAGAAGCTTAGTCTATTTTTCCTTGCCTTGCAAAGCCATCTGTTGCATAAATAATCAAAATACCTTTGATTATGTGCACAGGTGGTATAGGGTTCAAAAGGCGGTTTGTTGTAAAAGGAATTACAACCACAGGTTTCCAAATTACAGATTTGCTTGAGCTTGTAACCTGGAGATATACCTGCAGCAACCCATTACATACAATGCTGTCGGTACTTATGAATGTGCTTGCCCCAGTGCTGTCTAGGGTTATTATGGGTTGAGGGATCTTCTGACATTTCCAAAGAGCACAGAGGAATTCAATCCCCCCAGATCATTGTCCTGGGGCAAAATCTGTGGGATGACATAAACACATGACATAAAGCATAACCTTCAAATTGAAGGCAGACAGGAGGTAGTAGAAAGGGGTAATAAAAAACAAGGGCTGGAATATGATACAGAAGGGTTACCCAGTGGGAAATAAAATCACTACAGCCCATCACAAAAGTAAAAAACCATTTCAGACTGTGAAGCACTGCAGTACTAGAGCATGTAGTGGTAATCCTATTCTTCCTTAGCCTCTTTTGGTTGTTGAAAACATGGGCATAAAGGAATGGCTTCCTCCCTTACCCTTCCTCTAGCAGCCAGACCTCCGCTTTACCATATGCCTCAGTCCTCAGCATGCCTGGCTCCCCCCTCTTTCTCTATATCCTTAAGACATTTACAGGGTTCATCTTTGGCTCAGGTTGGTAGGAACTGAGAGCAAATCAGGAGTTCCCCTTTCAAATGAATGGATTGAGAAAAGCAATTCAAGTGAAGAAAAGAAACAGAAATTTTTATGAGACCAGTTGTGCACAGTGAGGCCAGCCACAGGTAAAGAAGAAATCTATTGCTAGCCCTTGGATTACAACTCTGCTTTGCTGAACTGTAATTCAGATTGACTCCTGTCTAATCTGTAGATATCTGTGGCTGACAAGGACTGCAAAGCTGTGGACCTTAGCAAGGTCACTTTTTTTCACTGTGATCTGGGATGAGAAGCTCCTATATATTATGTTTTTACACACTTCTCCAGTAACTCAGAGAAAATACATCACTGCTTTTTGTGTTATAACTAATGTATCAATGATTCAGTTCTTGGAATGGACACCTGTGCACTGCCCAACCACTACATAAGAAAAATAATTAATACAGGACAAGATTTTTTTTTTTTTTTAGCAATTAAAAAAATAAAGATATATAAGCAGAGAGATAATGTATAAAACAGATTATTATTATTATTATTGTGGGGGGGGAGGAGATCATTTTAATGATGGTAGGGTAATGAAGCACCTCTTTGAGAGTGGTTTTAAATGACAACCAAGAATGTGAAGATGAGTTTATATTAGATCTGCTCATAACAACAGTATTTGGGCTGTAGAGTGTCTATGGCTTCCTGAGAATTTAGTTGCCATGTTCACCTGAGCATATTATGTGCACCTGTTAACAAATCTTTTTCACGACTCTAAACAGTGTCTGATCTTCTGTCAGTCGTACAAAGGAAAATAATCTCAACTAACCCTTATATAGAGAATTCAAGAGAAAAAATATATGGATAGTTGTTTTCTTAGAAACTCACTTTAGCCCTGCATCCTCAAATATACCTTTTAATTAAATTATTTTTAATTAAAGCCTGATTCTGCAAACATGCAAGCATAACACTGTTAAATTTGTGGACATTAATATGTCTAGTTCTGAGAGGGTAAGTGAAAAAAAAAAACAAACAGCAAGTGAGTTCCATGGGAATTTAAAAGGTTTCTGGACTACTTATGTGCAAATGAAGGTATTTACTTGTAAGTTGTCCTCAGTGATAAATGGTAACAAAAATATGCTTGAATAAATTCCCCATTATAAAATGAGAAATTATATCATCACTTTGCCCTTTTCATTGCTCCTTGAAAAAGGTGAACCTCTCTAAAAAATTTATACCAGGACAGCTTCAGGTCTTTTGCACTGCTAATGAACTGAGTAACTGAGAAAACAGCACTTCTGCAATTAATATAAATGCAAAAGCTTGGCTCCTGGCAAAAAAGAAAGAACAATGAAAGAAGCTTTCTAAATTATTAATGCAATATCTAAATAAATTTTCTGAAAAAATCTATTTTCTAAGTCTTCCAGTCCTGAAAAGAAGCCATGATCAGTGCTAATGTAGTATTGAAAAAATAAGTGTAACTCTCATATCATGGGATAGAAGACATACAGCATGTACTTAAAGTACAACATAGCATACATATGAGAGTAAATTCAGTGAATGCCCATTTTTAGTCTAGAAAATACAACAGAAATACCCAGTCCTGGTTCAAAAATGTAACCTATAGCAAACAGGATTCTTTAGCTCAAAATACTAAAAGGCTCCACAAGCTATGAGATACTACTGAGAGGGAGCAAGGCAGCCAGCATGTTATTACTGTGTTCAGTTTTGGGCCCCTGAGTACAAGAAGGACATTGAGGCCCTGGAATGTGTCCTGAAGTGGGCTATGGAGCTGGTGAAGGGTCTGGAACATAAGTCCTATGAGGAGTGTCTGAGCAAACTGGGGTTGTTTACTCTGGAGAAGAGGAGGTTCAGAGGAGACCTTAGTGCTTTCTACAACTACCTGAAAGGAAGTTGTGGGGAGCTGGGGGTCAGCCTCTTCTCACAGATAACTAGCAATAGTTCTAGAGGGAGTGGCCTCAAGTTGCACCAGGGGAGATTTAGGTTGGAAATTAGGAGACATTTATTCTCAGAAGGAGCAGTCAGGCATTGGAATGGGTTGCCCAGGGAAGTGGTGGCATCACTGTCTCTGGGGGTGTTCAAGGAAGGGTTGAACATGGTGCTTTGGGACATGGTTTAGTGGGTTACATTGGTAGTAGGGTGATGGTTGGACCAGATGATCTTGAAGGTCTTTTCCAACCTTAATGATTCTATGATTCTATTATTCTGCCAGTGTCTCAGCCCTGTACAACAGCACAAACTTTGCCAGATGAAAATGCCCATGTTATTCTGCTAAGGGTTTGATTGAAATAGTGATGGTCTCCAGAAACAAGAACAATTACTTTTGTAGGGCAAAGTACTGTGATTCCTGATCACGATGATATAGTTGAAGATTTTCTAGGTTCACAGTCGTTTTCACATGTTTATAAAGATAAATAATCCTAGAAACAGAACCATATACTAAACAGGAAATGAAGGAGCAAAAAATCATAGCAATCTCTCACAGTCTCTCTGAGGTGAAGTCCTCTCTGTTCCCATGCCAAGCAAACCATCTGGGAACATATGACATCTCTGTGGCCAATAGTACTCATTTCATATTTCCATCTATAGCTTTGTAGGGTAGGTAAAATAAATGTAGTACAAGGCACTATGCTGAAAAATAATTATTCTGTAGGGAGCAATCCCTTATTGTTTGTCCAATTTCTTTCAATTTTTGTGCTTTTTCAATCAATGGTGCAACTCACTCATGTGGTAAATAGCAGTCATCCCAGACTGAAGGATATTTATAAGGAAATGTTGTTGTTTCAATGACTGCTTGAATGGAAGTGTAAAACAAATTTAATCCAATCTTCCATTGTTCCTAAAAAGAAAAAAAAAAGAATAATAATTACTAGACCCAGTCCAAGCACAAATGTAGGTGGGAAGCAGGAAGGGGGAAGGCTTCCAGAAAAAAAAGTTACTTTGATTCAGTGCAATTTCCTGCAGTGCTGTATGTAGAATAGACTCTCAAACTGCAGTGTAACATTTATCAGTGATTTGCCCACTGTAAATTTTGTGCCTCTCTAAGCATATAAAATTTTGTGATGGTCTCTTTAATCTGATGATATTAAACTGTAAGATACTTTTACAGGAACAGTTTGCAGAACTCCATCTATGACTACAGCAGGTTTATTACAAGAATACATATTGCAGATAATCTTCAAATTTGCTGAAAGTGCTTGACTATAGCATATAATAAAAATCAATTGTAGTAAAGGAAATCAACTGCACCATTGCATAAAAAGATTCTTGCTTTGAAAAACCAGTATTTTATTGTCTTGCTGTGGGCAAGGGATAATGTTGGCAATGGTAAGTTCTGTACTGCAGTAAGTTATACTGTTCTGTGTAAATAGATCCAGACAGGGATGTCTCTGAGTAGATGATATTAGTTTAGGGAAAATCACAAAAAATCTTGTGAAAAAAATGTTTGAATAGGCCATGCAAAATTAATATTAAATTTCCTGTCATCTACCTCATTACCTTGTTACATGACTTGTATTAAAAGCAGTGAAGCAAAGAATCAGTAACCTGTGCCTTTGCCATCTCTGCAGTGCTGCAGATATACATTTCACACAATTTATACAGACATTATGTATGTTGAGTGTGCTTTCCTGGAATATAAGCGCATCGGACTAGAAATTATGACTTTATTATGGTACGTCAAGGTTCTGCTTCTTGAAATCATCCTTGAAAATCACTGTTATCAAGACCCAAGACTAGTGGGTATCACAAATATTCTTGTTTGTACATTATCCAGAGAGAAGGCCGTATGTCTGTATATGTAATATATATCTACTTAAACGTGTGAGTACATAACCTGTTGTTCATACAGACAACTTTATGTAACTATACTTGAATACATAAAAATAATTACATCTTCCAGATTTTGTTGTTATTGTTATTATTGTTTCAGAACAAAAATTTGAAAAACAAAGATGAATTATTATGCAAAATATTTTGACTGATGGTTTAGTTAAAACTGATTTTTCTGGAATGTGTAGTCTCTTGCTCACTGTGCTTTTTTAAGACCATCTTTAGCAACCCATGGTTTTCCTGAGCAACTTTAGAATTAATTGAGAAATAGGGAAAAAAGGTCTTATAGGCCCAGGGGATAAGTGCATCACGATACATTGGTTTCTGTAGTATGGCTGCTTTAATAATCCCCCAAATCCTAGAATCATTCCCTTGACAACCAACCCCACATGTTTACCAACCCAAGTATTTTGGGGACTACATCATAAAACAGATAGAAGAAGATCATCCAAGAAAGCACTGGATTGTTTCACATGTTTTGCTCCTGAAAATAGGAGGCTATAGCCAAGAAAAGCATGAAATGGAGTATTGAAGAGTTAGGAACTTCTATATCTTTCTGTCAAAACCTCCAGGTTCTTACAGATCAATACCTTGAGAATGCTCAACAGAACATAACCTCATAACAAAACTAATTTTAAAGCTGGCACTGCATTTTTATTCACACTTCCTCATTTTCCAAAAGTGGAGAGAATATATTTGTTTGGTGATTTAAAAATTTAAAACATAATTGCCATGACATTACAGTTGTTTGGGGGATGGAGAGTACTACTCAATTCTTTAAAAAACACAAGAAAACTCCCACATTACCTACAGAATATTTTATTTCACTTTAGAAGAAAAAAAAAGAACAAACAAACAAACAAACACCGTAATTTGGTCTCTAAGACCACCAATTAAAGAAAAAAGTGCAAAACCTGCTTACTGTAGAGAAAAGACCATTAGATATTCACAGGAGTTTTATGTGAATTGAAAGAGAGATTTATTTTTTTTTCCAGGTAGTAGAGAAGACATGGGAAGAACATTTCTCATTTCTGCTGGATAATTATAATGATAGGATATTTTCTTACCAAGTATAGCTTGTGAAAACCATGTGCACATTCACATAATTGACAGGATCTTCTGAGCTTTTCTGCTCTATTGATATACACATAATGGAGTACCAGGTTTTACAGAACTGCCTAAATGCATTAGCTGATGGACTGAAATTACTCAGAAGTGCCACCACTGGCTATCACTTACTAGTTCCAGCTATCATTCTTCCTGTTTCTTAACACCAGAAATCACTTCAGCCCTGCTAAAAAAGTCACATGACATCTGCAAGAAAAGATAAAAATGCACTGAAGTATTAACTTATACATGATTTGCAATTCCCGTGAAAATATACCTAAACATCGTCTTATTGTACTCTTCTTTTAAATAACCGAGCATATGCAAAATGTGAAAACTGGTCTCTGGATAACCTGACAGTCTAATTGTGCTTTTAGTCCCTTAACTATTCAAATGTGATATTTTGACATATTTTATTCCTTTTAATCTCCCTGTCTTGACTTTTATCTTCCTTTCCCTCTCCCTATACTTTTTCTTATTTGGAGTTAAATTGAGCTGGTTCTGTGGAAATGGGAAATAAGTGCATTTTCTATTTTACATTTTGAAAGCTGTGAAATTTGTGCTTTATCTTTTCTTCTGTGACATCAAGCCCATAGTTTATCAAAGTCTTTAAACAGACAAAGCATAGGTTAATTGGAAAAGAAATAGACTATTACCCAACTCATGTTGAAAATGGGCCAGCAACATGTCCTTGCAGCAAAGAAGAGCTGACAGCATCCCAGGCTGCATTAAGGAGAGCACTATCAGCAGGTTGAGATCCCTACTCAGAGGTCCCCTTCAATCCTACATGTTTCTATCATTTTAATATGAGAGAAAGAATTTAAAATCACATGCCAGTCTATGATTTGATACTAAGAGCTAACTAGAGTTCATCATAAACATTTTTTTCCTTCTCTGGGTATGTGCTGAAATTAACATTTTTAAAAATTTTTATTTTTTTTGTGAAATGTTATTTTTTCATTGTTATTGTTAATGGAAGCTTTCTAAAACAGACAAATAAGCAAAAACCAACCAACCAACCACCAACAAAAGAAAAACTGATTTAGACTTCCTGTTCTTCGTCCATGAGTTCACAGAAAAGACTTTCTAACTGTGGTCTGTTGGCTTCTGGATATGCAGGTATTATTTCTAAAATTTTTGTAAAGGTCTATAGTAAAATACAGGTAATAGAAAAAACATTGCTTCATCTAAGTATACAAAAATTGTAAAAAATTGTAAAAGGTTCTTAGGGGACGCAAAGACCAGAAATAATGAAAAAATGTTCCTAAACTTAGAAGCCCTCCATGTGATGAAACACATCTGTCTGTGCTGTGAAAGACAGGGAAAGTTTAGAGAAGGTTGTGTAGGGAAGTTTACTGCAGAAATTATCTACTGTCACCATGAGGCTTATGAGAGAGTGATACCCCCCTGTGAGCTGCTCTAGGTTATTTGCTACTTAAGGGATTAAATAGGAGAAAGGCAAATAACAGTTTTTTTTTTTTTTTGATAGACTGAGATGTTCTTAGCTATTCTTATCTATGCAATACCAACATAGCTGCTGCTGTGTTAGAAATGAAAACCCAAAGAAACAGAAATGCTGAAATCAACAATAAAAGATTTGGCAACTAAAAGAAAGTCAATGTGGTATTATCTTATAACCAGTAGATCCTAAGTTCATCAAGAAACATCTCTGGGATTTTTTTATAAATGTAATGACCATAAAATGAAAGCTCTCAGCAGAAGTAAAGACAGCAAATATTGACCCATAATCTCTCTTTCAGTCTTGCAAAAAAGGAGAGGAGTTACCTCTTTACTTAATAATTGCTAAACATTTATTGAATATAGAAAAGCAGACTGGGAGGATATGATTAGTGGAAGCAGACTTCCCAATTTGAAAGGTAAATGTAGTATCGGAAACTGCAAGGAGAAGTTAAATTTACTTTTACAATGAATTACCAGTTACCTTGTACACTAAAATTAGAAATCTTCCTTATTTGCATTGCCAAGTAAAAGAGAAAAAAAACGTTACATTTCATCCTATCCAGCTTATAAGTGACTTTTTTTTTTTTCCCCAGTAAGGAACAAAGTATATTGTACTGAAAATGAAAAGAATATTTAAATTTCTATTCTTAAATTAGTATAAAGCCATGGAGTGTCTTGGATAGGTTGAGTCATTCACAAGACACTTTCAGATTTGTTGATGTTCTTTTTTTCCATTGTTATATTATTACATAGATGGAAAAGGCACTTTTCTTACTTTCCCAAACTGAATTTCTTTGATTTTCCTTTTCACAAATCCACCATTAGCTAGCTTATGTCTTAATATAGAATCACAGAATCATAGAATGGCTTTGGATGGAAGGGACCTTAAAGATAGTCTAGTTCCAAACCTCTGCCAAAGGCAGGGATGCCACCCACTAGATCAGGTTGGCCAAGGTCCCATCCAGCTTGGCCTTGAACACCTCCAGGGATGGGGCATCCATAGCTCTGGGCAACTTGTACCAGTGCCTCATGACTCTTACACTGAAGAATGTCCTCCTAATGTTTAGTATAAATCTATCCTCTTTTAGTTTAAGATTAAACCCCCTTGTCCTATCATCATATACCCAAGTAGAGTCCCTTTCCATTGTTTTATAAGACCTCTTTAGTACTTATAAGTATTGAAAGGCCACAATGAGTTCTCCCTGGAGAGACCTCCTCTCTTCTTCAGGTTGAACATCCCTGACTCTCTCAGCCTTTCTTCAGAGGAGAGGTGCTCCAGCCCTCTGATCATTTTTGTGGTCCTCCTCTGGACTCATTCTAACAGGTCCACATCTTTCTTGTGCTGGAGGCTCCAAACCTGGAGGCAGTATCTTGTTTTTCAAGTGTTGGGCTTGTGTTTCCAGAAACACAAAGAAAATTTGGTTATAAATATGGTGGTCTTATTTAGTGTGGAATATCAGAGACTATTTATTTATGTATTTATAGAGAATTATAAATCATAAATGAAAACTATAAAAAGATGGGCGAAGGTGGTCTTTCTCCTTTGGCTTTACTTCAGATGCCATTGTTCCACCACTAAATCCGAATATGTGAAGAAGATCTGGACATGGATACACTTCAAACTGGACCTAGAGTTATAAAGGGCCAGGAGCAGCGATACTGCATTGTATTTCCTGTACTTCCCTATCATCAAGAGGAAACATATTAACAAAATAGTTTTTTATTTCTTTACTTTGATGTGGAGTTTTTCCACAGTAGATGGAAATAAATAGGCTTCTCTACTTTTTTTTACTGCTTGACATCATCTCAGTAGATATTTTGGTATGATCAAGTTGAGTAATTTTTTTTTGCTGAGTTGTGGTTAGCTTTATATACATATATGCACATATGTATGTATATTTTGAGTTTTCTTCCAGAAATGTGAGACTTTCCATATAGAGGCCAAATTGTCATTTTAGCAATATGAAAAACTGTAAAACATTTTAAATACAATCCTGCTAGTATTGCAACAAAACATTTTGTTTGTAGGAAGTCTAATCCAACTGATTTGAAATGCTGACCACAAACTATTTTTCCAAAAGAATTGAAGAACCATCACTGTTACAAAGACCTTTCGTACTTGTCATAAGAAAATTTAAAGGTAAATCATATTTGGAGACATTTTGATAAATCACAGTACATTTGTTGTATGTTTTGATTATTATTTCTCAAATATTAATTACCTGTGAATTTATTTTTCCATGATTTGGGAAGATGA
This sequence comes from Anser anser, assembly GCF_964211835.1. Classification (NCBI taxonomy): domain Eukaryota; kingdom Metazoa; phylum Chordata; class Aves; order Anseriformes; family Anatidae; genus Anser; species Anser anser. Next base: position 19,146,987 of record NC_139723.1, on the reverse strand, counting down.
TGATTGTCTTCCAGATAGAGAATGAACTGTACTTTTTAAAATAGAACCTGAGCAAACTCTGACTATTAACTCTTTAGGATTCTGAATAAAACTACATGCAAAGTCATTTTTCTCTAAGGGGGTAAAGTTATACCAGTGTCCAAATTCACTCTGAATATTCTCATGAGGAAATAGAGTTATTGCTGAACAGCTGCTTTAGCACTTCAGCAGTTCTGTTCAAGCCCATCACAATAATTGGACAACTTTAATTTCTCCTTTTAATTGAGGGGAATGTTGCAGTTGATAAAATAAGTAAATATAATGTTCAGTTCTAGGTAAATCTTTGGTTTCAGAAAGAAAGCTTCAGTAGTACTAGTGAATGTAATTTTCAGTGGTTTCCTCTTTTGTTTTCAGTGATAAATTTTCAAGACAGACAATATATTGAATGTTGGATGTTACAGAGTTTCTGAGAACCCTGATATGCAGAGATTAATAACTAATCCTTTAAAAAATTGTATTATTCTAAGACATAGAAGATTGAGGTGGTAAATTGTATTATTCTAAGACATAGAAGATTGAGGTGGTAAAGTCCCATTAGATAATTTGCTCTGTTAAAGTGCAGGATATAGTGTCTTGACAGAAAAAGTATGAAGTATTAAACTGTTAGTGAACATGACCTGAATCAAGAAGTCAAGTACTTCAATCAGGAGTCGTTAGCAGAGGAGAAAAGTGTTGTAAATAAAATACGGCCATTGAAGATTTTGCCTCTCTTAGAGTCAGCAGTTAAAGTCTAAGAATTTGGTGACTGACACAACTGTTTTTGTTCTGCATCCGTTTCATTCTGTCATGTGCCATGCTTTTATATTTACTTCAGATGTGCTTTTTAAGCATACGCTTTATTTAATACATTCCCACCACTTGGCACTTTATGCATTTATGGGTACCAATTGACCAGGGAAAACTGTAATTACATATATTTCATCCGTTTCTCTCGAGGACTTATTGTTCATACTTTTTGTGATGTGTAAAACACATCTTTAATATTAAAAAGCATGGCAATTCCATCTCTTAAGGAATGTCCCAGTATAATGCAAATAATATACAATATGCTCACAAGCTAATAAGTCTGAAAGATTATCACAGTACAAGATTTTTACATATTCAATACTTAGGCTATAGTATCATAGAATCATAGAATCATAGAATATCCGGAGTTGGAAGGGACCCATAAGGATCATCAAGTCCAACTCCTGGCACCGCACAGGTCTGCCCAAAAGTTTAGACCATCTGACTAAGTGCACAGTCCAATCTCTTCTTAAATTCAGACAGGCTTGGTGCAGTGACTAATTCACTGGAGAGCCTGTTCCAGTGTGCAACCACCCTCTCTGTGAAGAAACTCTTCTTGATGTCTAGCCTAAACTTCCCCTGCCTCAGCTTAACACCATTCCCACGGGTCCTGTCACTGGTGATTACAGAGAATAGGTCACCTGCCTCTCCACTCCCCCTCACGAGGAAGTTGTAGGCTGCGATGAGGTCCCCCCTCAGCCCCCTCTTCTTCAGGCTGAACAGGCCCAATGACCTCAGCCGCTCCTCATGTCTTCCCCTCTAGGCCCTTCACCATCTTCGTCGCCCTCCTCTGGACACTCTCCAACAGTTTAATGTCCTTTTTGTACTGTGATACCCAGAACTGCACACAGTACTCGAGGTGAGGCTGCACTAGCACAGAGTAGAGCAGGTCAATCACTTCTCTGAACCAACTAGTAATGCCGTGCTTGATGCATCCCAGGGTACGGTTGCCCCCCCTGGCTGCCAGGGCACACTGCTGGCTCATATTCAACTTGCTGTCAACCACAACCCCCAAATCCCTCTCTGCGGGGCTGCTCTCCAGCGTCTCATCGCCCAGTCTGTACGTACAGCCAGGGTTGCCCCGTCCCAGGTGCAGGACCCGGCACTTGCTTTTGTTAAACTTCATGTGGTTGGTGATCACCCAGCTCTCCAATCTGCCCAGATCTCTCTGCAAGGCGTTTCCACCCTCAGCCGAGTCCACAACTCCTCCAAGTTTGGTGTCATCAGCAAATTTGCTCAAAACACCTTCTAGTCCTACATCCAAATCGTTTATAAAAACATTGAAGAGGACTGGCCCTAAAATGGAGCCTCGAGGGACCCCACCAGTGACCATCCGCCAGCCAGATGTGGCCCCATTTACCATAACCCTTTGAGCCCTGCCCGTCAGCCAATTGCTCACCCATTGTATGATGTTTCTGTTTAGCTGTATAAAGCTAAACTGTTCAGCTGTATAAAGCTGTATATTTGTTTAGCTATATTTTTCCTATCAGTGTTTATTATTTTTGTACTGGAGAGCCAATCAGATTAGGAGATCATAATGCAGCAGTACCCTTGCTGGCATTTTTGTTCTAAATTTTTACTTCAAATTTTCATGTGGGAGCTCAGAAGCTGACTTATGCAACTATCATTGCAACTTGTGTGTTCCTACAGTGACTTTTAAGGAAATAATCTGAAATACTGCTGTAGGCTCATTAATACAATGTGAGAAAAGGAGAAAACAAGAGAAGGTTTAGGATCAGTTTTTCCAGTTATAAATACTTTCTTTCATTACTTCTTGTGTTTAAATTATTAATGTTACTTGGATTGTAAAAGGAAATAAAAATGCTTTTGGGAGCTGTAAATGAAAGGCATAAGCAAACACACTAAATTGATTGCAGACAGGATAGTTGTGTCAAAGCCATGACTGTATGTGTCCTTTCTATTCATCAGGATAAAAAGTTAACGTTTAGGTCAGATAAAACTATATCCTGCCTTTGATGTGGTTTCATTGAAGTGTTCAGAGTTATTAGCTAAGGTAATGGACAAAAGGAGTATATGGGTCAATGTTGTACTTAAATCTCTTTAAAGAAAACAAAACAAAACAAAACAGTATTTTAAAAAAATTACCTGTTTGTTTAGAAGAAAACATTTCGTAATCTGTCACTAGTAGCTAATAAGCAAGGAATGAAAGAGTGATTTCAACTTGACTGTAAAACATGAACATTTTAATGTAATTCCCTTACATGGGCCTTGCTGCTAAGAGTTTCATTTGCCTTTGTTATTGCAGAATGGCTCTGGAACAAAGATGAATCTATCACCTATAGGATAAGTAACAAAATAAAATCACAGAAGTAAACAGCTGAAGTGGAACATAATTCTTATGTGTGTGTTTAGTATGGAACCGTAAGTGATCAAAAGACAGAATTAAGTTGTTTTGCAAGGCACAGACTTCTGTAGCAAAAGAAGGAAAAACATTAACTACATTCTATTTTTGTGATGTGCTGTTTTGTTAAACTTTTTTAATTCCCCAAAGCCTATGATAGCTTGTTGGTGATTTAGTATTGGTTGAAGTTACTTGTATATTCAAATTAAAATATTTATTGTTTAAATGTATTCCACATTTTTTCCATCATTTTCTTAATGTCTTGTACAGTAAGTGACTAGGTAAGCTTGTATTAAAATATCTTCTGTATTCATATAATTTAAAAACTAATAAATCAGAAAAGGTTTACAGGACTGATTTCAGGTTAGGAAGTGCTAAACTCTAATTCTAATTTTAAATTGTGCTAAATTATGAAGCCAGCATTTGATGTTCAATATCTGAATACAGTGCTTTTGTCAAGTTGATATTGTGTATCTCAGAGGCTGCTATTCACCCACTAGTGACATTGCATATGGTATCATAAACTATAATCTGGTAGTTTATTGTTTTCTCATTTTTCTTCAGGCATGTTTAGTCCATTGCTGAATATCTGAAGTTTAATTCCTTTGGATGTTTAATAACAACACTGCCACAGATCATTTAATTTGTCTGGCATTATATAAAAGCTGATGCAAAAAATGTGGAAAATGAGGAAAAAGAACATTTAGAGACTCTGTTCAGGGATGTTCAGGGCCTACATTTGACTATGGCAGGGAATGCCATTTTGGCAGTCCATCATTAGTCTGTTTGTTCTTTATTAGAACTTGCTAAAGTGTTTTTTTTTTTTTTTTTTTTTTTCACATGGTGGTAAATCTCAATTTGGATAATGTAAGCCACTATATCATTCTTTAAAATGATTATATTATGATTTATTATTATTAGATATTTTGTCAATATTTTATTGTAGGAGATTAGTTACTAACTAAACTATTCTTCTACTGACATATTTAATTTTTGATGTAATTCTTTTGCAGGAAAACTAATTTTAGATATGGAATGAATTTTGCTTAGTAGTGTTTTTCAGACTGACTTAAAGATATGATACATAGTAAGAATTTGCCATTCTGAAGACTTTATCCCTAGCAATCTGCATTTAAAATACATATGTGTGTATAGATTTATAAGTATAAAAATAAATGTGTTAAGTGAAGCAATGTATAAAGGAATGAATAAATTTGGCAAGACATTACTGTAACTCTTCCAGTTCTTGTATACTTTTTTTTTTTTTTTTCATTTCATGGTCACGCATTACATTTCAATGTGAGATATCATAAAAGAGACACTTGAGATTTTTCTTTCTAGATATGCATTGTTTCATTCTTTATGCCTGCATTCTCTCATCATTTTCCTATTATTTCAGCCCAGATTTTCTTTTGTTTAGCTACAGTATTCTGTTTATTGAGTGAATTCAATATAAGTGAGATTACTCCTTAAACTAAAGCATGACTGGAAGAATCAGAATTGGGAGGGAAAAAATGAACTGTAGGTTGTGTTAGGCAGAAGAACAATTCCTTTTACGGTCTGCAGCGTTTGACCTGTCCCTGTGCAGCTGACCAGGTCATGTGACACCAGACAGTTCTGCCCTGACACTGTTTTCTCATGCTGAGGTCCAAAGGGGCCACCTTTTACCATGCACCAGGTTATATTATTATTATTATTATTATTATTATTATTATTATTATTATTACTACTACTACTACTACTACTACTACTACTACTAATAATAATAATAATAATTTTGTTTCCCCAAGGGATGAATCTAGCTAAATATGCCATTGATGCCTGGGAGTTTCTTAGTTTAAGCTGTTTTGCTGAGAGCATGATCAGCTGAGAATATAGGAAGGGTGTTTTACCCTGAACACCACTATGATAAGCAGCGGTCATCTGTGATGATGGGATAACAAAGACACTGATGGAAAAGGATTTTTCTGTTCTATTCTGTGTTCCAACATGGACCTGTGAAAATGGGATCTCTCACTGATCACTCTTCAGGGGACATCATTAGAACACAGGCAGCATCAACTAAATCTCTGTCTTGTATGCCAAAATATTTGAGTGGTATCCCAGAAAACTTTGGTTACTTACAATATGTATTCCATATAAGTTACAAGAGTAACTGCATAAAAAGGACATAGACTTTAAAGGTGGTATTGAGATTGGTTGGAGGGGATAGCAAGCACAGGGAAAGTACTCAAGGAGTAATAACGCATGAATTAACTTGTCATAGACTCTAGCAAAGTCAGGAAAGATGAAAGCCATGAATGAAAAATCACAATAACTTCCTTTGGTTGAATGTTTAATACTTTTTGTTACATGTTTCATGCTGCAGAGGTGAGAGGTTGACACACACTGTGTTTGTGTATGGTGCATGAGAATATGTCTGTGCGTGGCATCTCTACACTGAATAACAATTTATATTTCTTGAAAAACATTTCCAAAATAAAGGATAGGGTAAACAGCAATTGTGGAGCTCTAAATGAAGCTTTTTCTAAGACTGTGTGACAGTTAAGTTGAATACTGATTATGTTCATTGTTTTCTAATGCTTTGTTCAGCATATTTATCTTATAGACGGGTTAGCCAAAACAATAATTGATCTTTTACTAAGTCATTCAATCCTATTGTTCTGCATAGCTCTCTTAACATTGTCCTTAAATCCCATCTACTTTCTGATTTATTATTTTTTAAAGAACGGGGAACAAATTATCAAAAAATAAAAAATAAAAAAAAGAACTGCTATATTTTGAAAATATTGCCTACATTATAAAGATATCAGTGATCTGTGATTAGTAACCTTTGACCAAATTTTCAGTGTTTGTAATGACTTCAATGAAATTTATTTGATTTATGCTAAAAGGTCATTTCCCTTTGTTTTATGCACCAATGAATTGCTCTGTTTTTCTCTTTTCTAGAGGATTCTGTATTTTAGGCTTTAGAAGCTCACTTCTCTCTCAGAATGACCCGTTCTATGTTTTTTCCTTAAAGATGTTTCTTGCTCAGCAACACTCAAGAGGAAAGGAGGGGAAAATAAGTAAAAAAAATGCATGTCTCTTTACTGTTATTTTTAGCAGGTCAGCTACCAAGTCATTTCCATTTACTTAATGACTTCCTGATCTCAAGTCCATTTCCACAAGGACTGGCGTGGGCTTTCTCCTCCAGCAGCGCTATCAGCTCTTAGTCTAGAAAAAGCAGACATTAAAATTTCACCTATTCAGAAGTTCATTCAATGCCTAATTATTTAAAATGATCCATTAAACAGGTTTCTTATTATGGTAGGTCAGGTTATAGCCACAGTACTCAAAAACCAACCAAAGCAAATGGAGAGACAGGATACATTGTATCTTTGTCTTCACTAAAAAATTTAGTGCTTTAAGCACAGTAGTGACATAATTCTACATGTTATTATTTAACTGAATAATAGGACATGACTAATGTTCAGCTTTGTGCCAGGGCCAAACACTTAGCTCTCAGCCACTTTATGCTAACAACAAATCAATGCCAAAACAGTCTAAAGTTTTCTCTCAGTGGACTTTGATCACCAGCCACCATCAGAGGTGTGCCAGCTAACTTCTTACTGCCATATATAGGCATAAGAAAATTATCCAGTTCTTACAGGCCTTTAGTGGCAGAGATGTCTTTAAAGACACCTGCACCTGGGGGAAACTTTGCTCTCTGATGTTTTGTCTGGTCTCTCTCCCCTGACAACCCAGACCAGAATTTACTGAAATGAGCTTCAGTGACTTCCCAGCTCTTTGCCTGCCTGTTTCCTCCAAAAGTGCAAAAGCTGCAACAGGGCCTGACCCTGATGAATGTGTACACCTACGGTCATGTTTCCTGTCTGTTCTGTTACTAACTGTTTGTCAAAGGAAATAAGGAAATTCAGAACAAAGTGAAACATGAAGAAATGCAGTCATCTAAGCTGATGTCTTCTGACATACTGGATCAGTTACCTGGAAAAATGAGATTTGCCTCTGAGCTTTATTCAGCTATTAAAAAGAAACCATTTAATTTGTTGGTGAAACTTAATGCTAACATTGATTTCAAATGACAGACAGAGGGTCCAGCTAAATTATTTTCCTTAGCTTAATTTTTATTTCAATACCTCTGAAACTAATGCAATTTTAAAGAACTGAAGTTCATGAGGGAAGATAAATTATCTAATAATTCTTGAAGTTTTTTTTTTTTAATATGTATTTAAATTTACAAATTATTTCATATTTAAAGCGTTGACCTGAAAGCAGACAAAATGTTTCTTATAGTAAAATCATAGTGAGTGAAAAATGCATCTTTTTATTATGAATGCCTACATTTCTTACTCCTTGTCCTGAAATGATGTATGCAGATTTGAACTGAGTATGAAAAAAATTTACTAACCAATGGACTGAAAGCTGTGTTAATAACCAGGATATAGAAGCTTACTTAGATTTTGGTCATGTGGACAGAAACTAAGTATTGAGGTAACTGATGACCACAACATGGCTCCCAGAAGCTTCCTTAATTCTAGAAGAACATAGCTGTACACCAAAAGAAGTGATTAAATTCACTCATAACAATTTTCATTTGTCATCTCATCTGGCACCTTGAATGTTCTTGAAGGGTCATTGTGAGAGGATTTAGCCACAAAGAGTGGGAATTGCTAGCTTGCTATAGGTGAAACAGTGGCTGTCTTTCTCCTGCGTACTTTTCGTTCTTAGCAGGAGTGGTTAACAGCCTTGCAAGTGCACTAAGTAACGTTTTTTGTTTTATCAAGCATAATGGCTGAGGATATAACCCTTTTCCATCTGTTCCTTATAATATTATACAAAGGTTTAAAGCAATTCAGTACACACCATCCTAAGCATTTTAGAGAACCTAGAAACTTATGTGATCAAAAAAACAACACTGTGAAAAACAAGTATTTTCCAAAGGTGAATTTTGTCTTCTATATGACTAGAATTATGAGAAACATTATGAATATATATTCAGGTATCATAGATCTTCAAAGAAGTACCCTTTTCTGCCACATGAAACTTCCAAAAGTCATACTGTCTCGTCCTGACAAGGACATGACAATCTTTAAAAAAAGACATTCTCAGTACTGTAAAACTTGCTGAAAAGCTTTTAAACTGGAAATGCTTTGTAAGATCAAGTCCTCAGTGATATGAAGTCTTCTGAATAGAAGGTGGAAAATTATATCAAAAAACTTAAGAAGTACACGATAATGTTAATAGCAGGGATCTTGTTCAAAGAATGATTCAGAGCCAGGTTTTCACTGAAAGGAAAGCCAGTCAGACCTGTGTCCATGGCACAAAAATTATGGGTTCACAGCTCCGGTTACCCATAATCAAATTAGCTTGATTATGGTAAAACTTTCTAAACAAAAAGTTTAGGAGATAGATCTATAACCCCTTAATGTTAGATCCTGCAGTGTTTCTGCTACATGCCATAGGAACAGTAAAGGTGGAAAGACATCCTCTTCTTCTCTTGTCTTCTTGTATCCTGGATGTCTTAATTTAAAGTTTGATTTTCTGTGAAGAGTTAGAGTGGGGAAGAGAAAAATCTGTCCACAGAAATTGACAAAGAACAGCGTGTCCAGATGCTTAAGATTCGTAGTTTTCCTGATACATTTTCTGGGTTGCCATTCTTAAACACCATGTGTGTCTGATATTGAAACTAACACTTTGGTCCCTTTAAATATATTTGGTCTATATCAAATCAGAGAAGATAATCTTTGCTTTTCATATCTATGGAGTCACTGTGTTCCCAACAGCAGTTTTGTACATTTGGCTGTGTTCATTATGATTTATTTTATTTTTATTTTTTTTGTTCCCAGTTTGTCTTCCTCTGTAGCATCAGAGTTGGATGTGATTAAGAGCAAATCCCTTTTTAATAATTGGTATATTATAGCCTACATTGTACAAGAGGTTTGCTGAATTTAAAAGATGATATGCCAAGAATTAGAAAGGATAAATTGTTCATTCCAGTATGACAAATATCATTTCAAATTATTCTGCTTTTAGATTTAATAAGAAAATTTGCATCTCAGAAAAAGCATACATTCACATTTTTGAAACTTCCCTCTCTCTCTCTCTCTCTCTCTCAATAATTCAATAATTAAAAAGCTGTGCTTCACAGTGATAATGAGGAATTTACATTCCTGCCTGTTTCACAATAGTTTTCATACTTCATCATGGGTGAAATTTGCTTTTGTTCAGAGAACTGGCACAACATCCAAGTACTGCTTAAATACTGCTTCAAAAGCAAGAGTATTCTTGCCTAGATATTGTCTGCTAAAGCATACTGTACATTTAAATTATCAGATAAAATGTTAGTAGCTCAACTGCCATTCTTGTCCTAAGCTTAATGTCACATCAGTACTGAAGGTAGAGGAGTCCATGCAGCTGCTGTTGGAGTATAATGCTTCAGTTAAAATTAATGCTCAGCTGCTTCAGGCATCTTGCAGCTTTTGTCAGCTGTGGCAAAGAGATTAGCATCCATCTAGGGTTCTTAAGACCTACTGTAGTGAAATATTGTAAGAACATATTGCCTTCCAGTATGCTGGAAGAAAAACAAAACAAAACAAAACAAAACAACAAAAAAAAAAAAAAAACAAAAAAAAAAAAAGGAAGAGGGAGCTGTAGAATGACGTGAGACAGACAGGCTAGATGCTGGCTAAAAGAACAAGTGGTGACAGTCTGGAGCCAGGGCACATCATTTTTTTTTATTCCTTTAACAATACTACTTTTGAAAACAGTGAATCCAACTGTTCAATTAACTGACATGACAGAATCACAGAATGGGCAGGGTTGGAAGGGACCTCTGAAGATCATCTAGTCTAACCCCACTGCCAAGCAGGATAACCTAGAGCACACTGTGCAGGATGGTATCGAGTTGGGTTTTGAATATCTCCAGAGAAGGAGACAGTCTAATCTCATCAGTACTCTCTAGATCACAGTGAAAACACAAACTGCATTTCAATATTTTAAGGCACTATTGCCTAGTAGAGAGTTACCTGAATACACTTATTCTTCATTGTTTTCCTCAGTCCTTATTTTAACTTCAGCTATAATCAGATTTTGCAATGATTTTAGATGACATTACTTAAGCAGCAAAAGGAAATGTGTTAAATATTTTTATATAAACAACGTGATGAATTTATGAGAAATTTTATTCTAAATAATGAAATGTGAAATATCGACATCAGTGAAATCAGGAAATCATACAAAACTCTTGGAGCTCTTCCTCCATGAATTTGAGCTGCCACGTAGAGGCAGCTACAGCATCAGTTTTGCAGAGGTCTCACTGTATTAAATGTAAAGAATCTTTCTTTAGAACTGTTCCAGATTTCAGGGAACAATATAGCATTTGTGATTATAAAGAGATTCAGTTTCTTACTTTAAAGAGAAGCAAAATTACTGGAAACAGTAGGGTACAGAACGTTACTCTGACTTCCTCCTATCCAACTCCCTTTTTTTTTTTTCTTAGTTATTTGATTCGTCAATTGCCTACTCACTTTCTCTGAGTTTCAGCTAATACTATTGAGTCCAGTAACAATCTGGTGGCTAAGTGTTCTTGTGCATATAAAGGAGAGCTTTATCTACTAGCTTTCACCTCTCTCCAATTATTTTCCAATAAATTCAAAAGACTAGTCAATTCGTAATTGCTCTAAATTCTTGTCTTGAAGGGGTATGTGTGTTCTGTGTATTGTGAATGTATAGTAATTTTGGGTATGTTAAAGATGCACAGACTGAAATATAATGAATCACTTTTCTGCATGTTCATATATGAAGTCAGTATGTTGTCTCCCCAAGTCTGATATGTAAAATGTGTATTTTTTTTTTCCAAAGACATATGATCTTTGCTGTTGGCAAATGGCTACTGGCTTTAATTCTAACTCATTTTGTAGGCTTGCTTCTTATCTCTGTTGTCCATCCTGATCTCATTGTCCTCCTTTATGGAAAATCTTGCTTTAAACTTGGCTGCCATGGCCAGGGAACTTTAGGTTTGTATGTTAGTTGGTCAAACACTTAACTGTTATTCCTGATTTTATTTCCCTGACCCTCCCCTGACCTTCTCATACCTAAAAGTTTTACTGCAGCGGTGGCCCCAGGCAGCTACACATGTGGAATTTCCTTTTCCCAGTTTGAGCAACACAGCTTGACTTAATGTATAAAAACTGTTTCACAGCAGTTATTTAACCCATTGGTTTATTCAGCTGCATATTGTATCCACTCTGTCACCTGTAGACTTGTTTCTTTTGCTGCCAGAAGTATTCTGATACCTTCTTCAGTTTTTACAGACCGAAGAAAAGCAAACCATCAAAACAAAGATCGGGTTCATGGAGTTTTCCAAGTTCATGAATCATAGTCTTACAAATAGGCTTTGCCTGCAGACAGTTAATTTCTTGATTTCAGCTTTATCATTTTGTCTTATTTCTGCTTAACTGTAACCATTTCACTTTGGATTGGGAGCCAATGTTGTTCTTGTTGAATTTATCTTAGTAAGGATTATTATTACATTAGCAAGATGAATTTGAACCTAGTTTTTTCCCCTTCTACCCTACTTCTTTCAGTATTCATTTTTCCTGTATAAATTTCTCTTACAATGGTCAAATAATTGTGGGATGACAAACTAGCCCTCTGACCTGCCTAAGCCACTTTACCCCCTTTTGTTCACTTTTGATGTCCCACTTTCGCAGAAAAAATGCTGGAGCTTATAAACCAAAATTACCAAGATGATTGTTATCAATTTTGTCTTGCTGTTCTGGGTAGCACTCAAAATCTTTACGCATCAGTCACAGTCACAAGACAACACTGAAGTAGACCTGTCTGGTTTTCTGGTGGATTATTAAGCCTTCTTCCATTATTTAAAGAATCTGAAGTTAAGATTACTCTTATTGACCCATTTTTTTCTGCAAGTATCAATTTGTTAAAGTTTTTTGTTTTTGCTGTTGTCAAATACTCCTTGGTATAGTGTGCAAATAAAGCAGCTTCTTGAGATTTGTGAGAATACAGTAACAGATTGAAGAACCATGTAAATTGAAAATGGAAACTATTACATAAATATTTCTTTCTTTGTTCAGTCCTGACCTGCTTTGACTTGTGTGTCTTTCCATTAAGAGTTGTTGACAAGAAGAAATTGTCTTTAACGGAAATTAGAACCGACTACTTGTTTCTATTCATTTTAGTTGTTATAAATGTACCTTCTGTTCTTTCTTTTGAAAATGTTCTGCTTGTATAGCATAACATTTATTTTGTAAACAAAGACCTATATAATAATGGTTGTATCATAATATAATATTAGGACTTAATGATCATATATAAACTTCTAATATAAATAGCAGTACCTTATATTAAAAGCTATGTAATTGATTTAAGAAACACATTTATTCTGCTTCCAAATGCATATAAAAAAAAGACCTAATCCAAACTATGAGGTGTATTGAAATAGAAAAATTCATGAGGCAGGACTGCCAAATTATTTATCTTTCATTGAGGGAGAAAATCACCACAATTATCTATGCTATATGAACATATTGGCTGCAAGTTGGCATGGAATTGAGCAGTAATAATAATAAAAAATGTAACCCACAACTAAGCTGAATCTAACCAGCTGCTATTAACTAAATGCTAGAAAAGGGAATACTGAACAAGAATAATCACTAAATGGTATTCATTCTTGATAGCCAGAAAGGACTATTCATCATTTTGAAGTATAGAAACAAAATTATATGCTTGGAACTTAATCAGTGAACAGTTATAATGTACATCGTTGTAGATTCCCCATAAACAAATAACAATTGAGCTGCTTTTTAAATTAAAGGATCTTGGTGCTTAGAAATTAAGTGGGGCTGTGATGTTTTGTAGTTTTATTCAGACATTTTGAAAGATTAAATAGCATGTATAGAAGGAAAATATGTGATCTCGATTTGCATTTCAAAACATCCTTTTGTTCCTAGTTAAAAACTGTTCAACAGCTGATCATATATCTGAGCAGTGTAGGGTGACATTTGATATAATTTCTGAGCTTACTAACCTGTAATCAGGAATTACAGTCACCTTAAGAATTTTCCATTACCTGTGATTAGCAAACAAGTGTTTCATTTTCTTCATTACTACCAGTTCATTGACAGCAATAAATGTGTACAAATGTAGACATATTTTGAACAGTTTCAATAAAATAAAAAATAATAATTGTGCTTTACACCTTTCCAGTGAGAGTATATGCCATATCACATAATAATAGGATAAAACCCAAAATATTTTAGACTACTCAGATAATTTTTAGAATATTTAGAATATTTGCAGACCAGAATGCTTGTTCCATTAGATTAATATTTTAATATGTGTCTGTGTTTCAAAATGGGATTGAATGTTGACATATTAAATAATAACATGAAAAACATTTGTGATTTTTATCCCAAGAGAAAATTACAATGAGTTTATCAAGGAATCTGAGCTAGAATACCAGAAATTTAGAATCATTGAGAATTATCATAAGAAACTTTAAGATCCTAAAAGTTTGATAGAGTTATAAAATATGTTACAGAAATACAATTTGTAAAATTCAGTGATATGTGTTTCTTTCAAAGACTTAGCAACATTTAATATAGTTATCTGAGGATGGAATTTTCTTCTGTTACTATTCTGCTCTTATTTTATTTTTTTGTTGGGCAGATGCTTATTGAAGTAATGGATTTTAATTATAGCTTCTCTGATGATGATCAAACTCTAAACATGAGACTGAATGAAAGCAATGTATGTTTATTTATTTATTTGTTTGTTTATTTATCGGTGTTTCTTTCTCCATTGTCATTTATTAAATGCATTTAAGTATGTGAGAGCTATTAGAGATGATTTGGTCGTGCATGTGCAAAAATTAGCTTGTTGGAACCACATCCTTCCTTCAAGCAAAATCTAGAAAAAATGTTTTAAATATATTGTATTGATATTCCTAATACTCTGCGTATACAATAAATTCAAATTATTAACCATAACCTATGTCAAATCTCTGAAGGTTCTGCGTAGTGGGAAAAAATACTTTCAAGGTCCACAACCTAGTACTCCATACAGCTAACCAGCTCTGAAAAACTGACCTTTCCTGTGATCAAGTCCAATCAATAAATAAATAAATGAATTAAAAGTAAAAAATGTACTATCTCAATTGTATTTTCTTGATTCTATCACTTTTTAAGAGTGATCTTTCTTATGTTATAGTTACTTCATATAGGCGTACTAGATCAGAACACAATAAACTAGAAATAATGGAGACTTTTTAAAACATTGAAGTACATGACTCATTATGCAAAGTCTGGAAGCTTTCAAGTGCATGAACCATTCCTACCGATTTGCACACAGCTGCAAGTATTCAAGTCTGCACTCCTGCAGGCAGTAAGGATTCAGGAAGATGGGTTGTAGGGAGGAGATACCCTATGGGGAAGACAAAAAAACGTAAGACAGAAAATTCTCTTGACAATTACAGCACATACAATGAGGTTTATGAATAGCTTGTGTCACTGCAGCTGTGCTCTGCAATGACATTTCAGAGGACTATATGCAGGATTGCTTCCTCTGCTTTATTTGGCACAGTTTTTATTTTGAATTGCCCTAAATTGCTATACTTTAGAACTGGATCGTTCAGTAGGTCAATTCCTGCAGCTGAAGCCTACACATAATTGGTTATGTTGGTGATTGGTGCAGGAAGATTAAATTTATGATTCCACATATTAATTTTCAGCCCAGGGTCATATAGCTTCTCAGTGAATTCTCTGATACAAATTAGCCAGAGTATAATTAATTACACCATCTTGTTCTCTGGAGTAGAGGTATTCCAGCAGTGGTTGCCAACTTCCGGTAGTGCTAGGGGATATTTGAACCTGCCTACCTATGGTTCAAGGTAGATCAAGAATACCACCTTTGTTTTCATTTGTTTTAAGACATTACCAAATTTCTTTTGAATGCATAGAACAACACAAGCTTTTATCAGGAAGTCTGTTACTCTTGACCTCTAACAATAGTTAGTAAACTTCAAAGGTAATTTTTTATTGGCAGTCTGTAGAAAGAGCTGTTGAAAATCAAAAAAAAATTTCTCCATCTATCTTCTATAGGACAGATTTTGGGCAGACTTCTCTTGTTTAGTTGCTTTTTCCAACACCTTTAAATATTTGCTGCATGAATGATCTTGTGTTTGGTCTGAAGACAAACAGTATTTCTTTAAATATTTTGCTTTGGAAGGAAGGACGGCATATGAAGTGCTTTTCACAACAAGTTCTTTGAAGACTGTTTACCAACAGACTTTAAAATCTTTTATGGCTACTGATGTTGTATTTATGCAGGAGTTAGGGACAGAGGAAAAGGGGGAAAGGGGAAAAAGATGAGAAAGGAGCAAAACCATCACTTCTGCAAGGTAGATCTAAGTCAGCCAGCAAAGTCAGTTTGCTTTTAAAGTTATTGCTGTTGTGGCCTAGTCCTAGTTCTTTTGTTGATATGTAAATATTGTTACTTCTGAGGCTACAGTGGAGGACCTTTAATACAAAACAGAGAAATAGCTTCTTTCATATTGCTGCTTGACTACAAATCCACTAGGGCTCTCTTTCAGCTAGTACTTTCAGTGAACAGATTAACTTGGGCTTGTATAAATAAACAGACAAAGTTCAGAGCAGTTCTGGTGGTTAATATGAACCATTTGGAGTAGTTCTTATTAAAATAAAGCTGTAAAGTATCTTCCCAGCAAATGATGACTAAGGTAAAACAATATCTCCTAAAATTGCTTGTATTCTCATCAAGAGTAGGGGTTGGGATAGGTTGCTAACTGACAGACCTTAATCTGAAGCTCCATTTTTCAGCTCAAAATTTTATAATGGTTATTACACCACAGCCAGTCTTAAGATGATTTGGAATTTTTGATTTAAGTAAAACTATGTGCTCTTATGATCATAATTATGCTAAAGTGTATTGGAAAACTAATGCTTATCATGGATTTAAAGTCCTTTGTAGGAACTAGCCCTAGAAAACTGCTTTTTGTTGTTGTTGTTATTTGGTTGTTGTTTTTCCTAATTTTAAAATAATGATGTAGACTCTGTTTCTGATTCAGAATATAGATTGTTATAAATTATAGATTGTTATAAATTATGTAGGACTAACCAATCCAAACAGTAGTCATCTGGTTTTCATCCTTTTGAAGAAAGATGCACTGACATGTAGAAAGGGCAATTATTGCAGGATGTAATTTCAAAAGACTGGATGACCCTGAGTTTTGAGTGTATCTTCTTCATTCAGTGTATATTGGGGGGATAGACAAATTCCTCTAGCTTTACCTAATTAAAAAGTCAATTAGTTTTGAATAGATCATTGAAATAAATTGAACAGCTAGACTATCTTCCATCTGCTACATGAATTTACTCAAAACAGGTTCTGAAAAGACTGAATGATGAAACACTTGTACCTTTGTGAGAGGGTGTTTGCAGACTTTAGGATATAAATAGCAGACTATGCAATTGACCAAAAGTCACCAATATCAAGGTGTTTCTGCTATACATTAGGACATGAATTACTTAAGAATTATGAAATGAGTTAGGCACAAAACAGAATGAAAAATGAAAATTAGGCCTGTTTACGTCATTCTGTCTTTAACAAGCAGTTTGAATGCTGGGACCTAATTCCCTGCCACAAATCTGGAAATGTACGCAATTCAATCTTCTGGGCACCAAAATGGCGTGTCCATATTAAGGAAGCTCTTCCCACAGGATGCAATAAGAACAACTATGGATTCTACATGAAGTGAAGCCATTCTACACTTTCCCACTTCACTTCTTTAAGTGCTCCACTCAGTTTTCTAAACATTTCTAAGCATCCCTAAGCTTGACGTTCTTTTCTGTCTCTAGCTTTTTGTTTGCAAGACATCTGAAATTGCACTCATTTGTACACTTTGCTGTCTTAAATGAAAAAGCACAACCTTTTCAAATTTTCTACCCATCATTTCCCTTCAAAATAATACAACTACCACACACATCTAGTCTTACATACCAATTTCCAATTTAATGCAATTCAAATGGAGAAAAGTGTTGAAGACAGAAGTGTTTAGGGCAAGAATACATATTCAGCTTTACTATATATACATTCCATTTCTGGCTATAAAACCTAGAATGTGTCATTTATTATAGTACTTGACTATCCCAAATTAAATGCCACATTAACTGAAAAAGATTTAGCCTCACTGAGAATAAACATTTTAGAAATTAGAGACTAATTTAGATCTTACCCTGCCATCTTGTTTATAAATTCATTTAAACTGATGTTGCAGCCAAAGTATTCTTGTCCTTAATCAAGCAGAAGCTTACTCAGACATTGATTCTGGTATATGTTAAGATTTCAACCCCTAATGCAGTGATGAAGATTTTGAATGGGAAAAACATACCACATATATGATACAGAAATTTATAGCAAAAATATATGTAACACCATTTTATTTAGAAAAGAAATAAAATATGCTCAGTAAAAATGAAAACTTTCACAGTTGCAATGCTTCCCTTGGAAAGTCATGTTATGATGGGTGGATCAGGGATCTTGACATAAAGCCCTTTTAATTTTTCTAGGAAAGCACTGAATGGGGACAAGATACCATCTGAAGCGCTTTTCCACTCAGTCAGTGAAAAATGGACACAAAGAAGTTCTGTTTGGTCTGACCAAAACATTTTTCTTCAGTGGTGGTTGTCATCCAGCTTTTAAGTTCACTAGAAAGGATAATATTTGGAAATTTGGTAGATTGTCTAATAAAAGACATCTTGTTTATTCTGCTTTCTGGTATCATTTTATTTTATTTTTTATTTTTTGCTTGTAGTAAATGAGAAATGTAAGGTTCCAAGACCTATTTGAACACAAAGCTTAAGGCTACTCTTCTTTCTGAAATCTACTGCAGGATAAGGTAATTCAGCATTATATGATGTTTCAGTGTGCAAATGCAGCTCTGGTTTTCCTGACTCTAAGTCTAAGTCAGGCACAGATAACCCCAGATGACATCAAAAATGTGTGGATGTGAACAGTTTGTGAAGAACTCTGTTAGAATTTAAAGTTAGTGTTATGATTTATCATGTAAGAAGTTCCAAATACAAACTATTTGATCATTGTAAAAGAGCTTCTTAAAGAGCCAGTTGACACTGTCATTTTATTCTTTGCTCAGTTTTGTTGCATAACAGAGCATAAGAATGACAGAATATGAGCCAGATTTCTCATAGCAGTTTAACTGTGTGTTGAGAATTACCTATGACAAATGATTGCTATTTTAGAAAAAAACTAGGGCTTAATCCAGAGATCTCTGAAGCCAACACAAGGTGCTTTTTACTTTGGAGAATGAACTTTCCAGCTTTGTTCCAAATCAACATAAGTTAATTCTGATCAAAAATGTCTCATATGAATGGAAACAACTAAACCCTTTTTTAGCTTTAATAGCATACCTATTTAGACATCACTTCTCTGTAGTGTCTGAAATAACTGAGCTTGAATCAGGATTTTGGAGGAAATCTTTGTGAAAAGTGAAGTGCACAGATCAGTTTGGAAACACTGCTGCATGAAAATTCCTGATTCACATTTTTAAAATATACCCCATCGGCCTTTCATATTTAAAGCAGCAATGCTTCATGCCAATGATTGTGTAGAAATGTCTTTATTACATTTTAATATTTTGAAAGGTGTGAAACCATTTTCATTCATTCTTTCTGTTTGTTTTTATTATTATTATCATTATTTTTTTTTTAAGGAAAAGATGAACTTGTGTTGTTAAGATAACTTAATCATGAATATTTCAAGAAGTATTGCTGAGAGCTGCAATACTAGCTTAGTAAAACTGATATTTGTTATAATCTTCATGTATGTTTACAATAAGAAAAAGCTTGGAAGTAATATGAGCTTTCAGGCTACAAAACAAGCTCATTATGGTGCTGCATTGGGCTGTCAAGTCATTACATTGGGTCAGTCTGACACAAAATGAAAGCACACAAATGAAAGAAAGTTTTGGCAAGCCAGAAAAGATGGGCACACATCTGCAAGGCAAGTGATTAGCTTAGTACTGTCCTTTCAAAAATCACGCAGGAATTCCTTCCCCCAACCATAGATAAACTAGTCCTTTTTGTTCTTCAAATATTTATTTATAGGATTATAATAGGGAAAAGGAGTAGAGAGTACTTGGGACTTTGATGATAGTGAAAGTCTGTACAGCCCAAAGGTGGTAAAAGAGATAAGCATTATAGGATTAAAAAGATATGACAAATTTGTGTTTCAATTGGGTACACCATTTCAGCCTGAGATTTCCCTTTGGTTGTCAAAGTAGATTTAACTAATATATTCTACAAAGGAAAAAATCAGGAAAGGTAGGATGTTTTTCTTTAACACTTGATTGATTTCCGTTGGAAAACAAAAGAGGGAATCATGTGCTAAGGGGTGGTACTGCTCCTCTGCAAATAAATGCCTTGTGGTCTTATATCTTACATTGTCATTTGCTTTTACATGGTGTTTCTCAGTCAGTTCTGCATAGAACTTTGTATATCAAGAAGAAGATGGAAAATTATCTGCGATTTTGACTCCAGGATCTGTAAAAAATTAATTGCTAGCAATATAATGTACTTTGTGCTCTGCATCCTGCTTACTGTGCTAAAAGAGCAGAGAAAGCAGAAGACTAGAGGATAAGAAATTATAGGTGAAAATGTATAATGGAGTCCATAAGACCAAGCTGTTCAAAAAATAAAGGTTGAAAAGGTCAATTTAGCAACCTTGGTTATGCTCAATTTCCGTGTTGTTTTTTTTTTTTTTCTTCTGTAATTTATTATTATTATTATATATATATTTTTTCACAACAACTGTGAATGGCTACTGGAGCTGTCAATACTTCCTGTTTCTTTTAAGGGAAACAATGTCCTCCTCCTGAGATTTGGACAACAAACCTTAGTCTCCCTGGGACATTGTGATCACATCACAGCTACTGTGGCATGGAGCAGCTGAGCTAGAGCAAAGTTCATGAACAAACTTTCCTGCATTTGGCAGGGTGAATTATTAAACATATGTTGTGACCACATTAAAACAAAACAAAACAAAAAAAAACAAACAAATAAAAATCCTGCTTTATATGCACTCTATTTCTGATGTTTTCCAGATAACGAAGGATGGACTCTGGACTTGAACTTACTTAGTTGCCCTTCAGTATTACATGTAGTGACAGTGGGGAGAAGCAAGAAAGCTACACAGACTTACTAAAGATGCTTGTCCAGCTTGTACAGAAATGCAGGCAGACGGCTTCTGAGGTTTGATCTCCTGAGCTGCGGTTTTGTAGACACAAGATTTTTTCCCCTTATACAATTTATCACAGAATCACAGAATCACAGAATTATCTAGGCTGGAAGAGACCTCCAAGATCACCGAGCCCAACCTCTGACCTAACACTAACAAGTCCTCCACTACACCATATCACTAAGCTCTAAATCTAAACGTCTTTTAAAGACCTCCAGGGATGGTGACTCAACCACTTCCCTGGGCAGTCCATTCCAATGCCTAACAACCCTTTTGCTAAAGAAGTTCTTCCTAATATCCAACCTAAACCTCCCCTGGTGCAACTTTAGCCCATTCCCCCTTGTCCTGTCACCAGGCACATGGGAGAACAGACCAACACCGACCTCGCTACAGCCTCCTTTAAGGTACCTGTAAAGTGCGATAAGGTCTCCCCTGAGCCTCCTCTTCTCCAGACTGAACAATCCCAGCTCCCCCAGCCACTCCTCCTAAGACTTGTTCTCCAGACCCATCACCAGCTTTGTTGCCCTTCTCTGGACTCGCTTGAGCACCTTGATGTCCTTCTTGTAGCAAGGGGCCCCAAACTGAACACGGTACTCGAGGTGCGGCCTCACCAGAGCTGAGTACAGTTATACTGCTAGACAGAAGAAACAGGGAGAGATATTCTGGTAAAGGGCTTGAAAATAATTTACTGAGTTTGTTTTACTCTTAATCACATTAAGAACACATACAAATATTAGTTAAAACAAACAAACAAACAAAAAAAAACAAAAAAACAACCAGACTTTTCTTACCCTAGAGAGAAAATGTTTTTTCAAACTTTCAGTTTATGGGAGTGATACGAAATAGTCTTCTTAGTAGGGGTCTTGATAAGTCATGAATCCTTCCTAAAACTAACTCAGTTTTTATTTGTACAGTTCTAGTTATCATAGGGCACTACATTACTGTCCTTGTACAGAGTCTATTGCAAAACTTTCTCTATCCTCTGTAGCACATGGCACACTGTCATTTTCCACATAAATATACTGTAGCTCCAAATTCACCTGAAGATGTATTTCTAGTCAGTAGACATGTTACAGCTGAAATGGTGATCAGTAAAAGAATATATCAATGCGTCATTGTTACAGTGGCTATAGCACAAAACCATACCTGAAACATTAAATACAAATGAATATGCCTTCCTGAACACAACAGATAGAAATAATTGGCATTCAAATTTTTATTTATTTATTTATTTATTCTTATCAATGCTTCCTTTAGATGTTTCTCTGTATGCTTTTCTTTGTCCTCTCCAAAGGGTGTCTTGCTTTATCTATCTTCTGTTTCATTTCACTCATTTTTGCTGGGTGAAAAGGGGTGGAGAGGGATAGAGTGATAAAATAAGAGTTTTTACTTTCCACAAGCATTGCTTTGTGTCTTGGTAGGGGATCTCACTGCTTTTTTTACAGAGTTGCTTTTAATACTATACTTTAAGGAGGAAATATGTGCATGAACTATTACAGAAAACACACACAAAAAAAATTTCAAAACATTTTTTCCTGTTTGTATATTTCATTTTGATTTTCAATATCTTGAATACAACCTTCCAGAAGAGATTTAATAGGAGTTTGAGATTTTATTTTTTTTTCTCTGTGTGTGTGAAATATCTCAAGTGGGACACCCAATACCTTGTCTATACTTTCTGAAATTTATGTGCTTATGTGTTGATCAAGGGCACTAACGTTTTTGATAGTTTTATTATTCACACAAGTACTGACAGAAAAAAAAAAATCAGGCAGGGCTGTGAACATGTAAGTTATAGAGAAATGCAGACAAATAATGACACCCTAAGTTTCTGACAGATGTTTGCATATCAATCTGTCAATCTGTATTGACTTTTCTTTCATGTCAAAGCTGCGAGACTGTGACCTGCACAGAGGATGCATGCATATGGATACAGGGTCTTCCTCTGTGCTGATACGCAGATTCTGCATACAGCATCTGCCCTGGAGCAAAGGACTCCAGTGAGGTTTTTGTCTCCCAGAGTCTCTCCACTGGACACTTCCAGAAGCAAAATTTTGCTTGCTCTTGAACGCCAAAGCAAAATGCAGCAATGGAAGGAGATTAGAGAAATAAACATGGTCTGAGGGTTTAAAAGGACGGAGTATCTGTCATTAAGGAACAATTTGTACAGAGCCCTGCAGTTATTCTTACAGCTCGGAGCTTTATAGAAACTACAGCAGGAATGAGGGGGAAAAGGAAATATATGGACATTTAGGGTGTGCTGTAGAATGTAGATTTATACATGGGTCAAGCCCCACATCACCATTACACAGTTGAAACTCCAAGGACTCCCCTCTGGCAACTTAGCCCCCCCCCCCCCCCCCCCAAAAAAAAAAAAAAAAAAAAGATATGAGGAAAGAAAAAAGTGACTTCAGATTTACTTTGTAGTTAAATTATTAAATAACTTTTATGTATAAGGAAGAGCTAAACAAGACTGGAATCGTGACATTCTTACCATGAGACAAAAGACAGTTTTAGTTTACCATCGCTGTAGAGACAGAACTGTTAAAAAGACAGTTATGGTTGTTTCTGTACCCCTGTTCTGTTCCCAGGCCTCTCCTAGATGAATTAAAGCATATTAGAGCCCTTAAATTTACAATTGCTTTCTCTGTTGCCTTGGGGCTGAATCTCTCTACTGATATACTTCTCTTTCCTCCTTTACCATGTGACTGTGCCAAACAGCTACCAAGGATATGGCATAAATGAGCAAGTCATAGAGTAAGTGCCAGAACATTTTAAATTTTAATATATTCAACTCTGCAAGCAAAAGTTTCCAAGTCAAACTAATATGATAACAACAAAATTTTTCTTGTTTCTTCTCTGGCATACAGGAAGAATTTTGCTAAAATGTATATGGAATATACATGTTCACGTTCATGTGCCGTATGATGCAATATCCCTGAATAGGAAACATGATTTGAGTGATGTTAGAAGTCGAGTTTAAAGACAACAAAATATACCTTTTCAGATTTTCTCCTTACAGTACACCTGATTTGTATTGAAGTTAATATAAGAAAATATTTGCTAATGCCAGACCAGTGAACATTATTGTATGAAAATCTAACACCACATAATGTCTGCTAATAAGAGAGGGACTTTGCTTTGTGTTCAGGTTTCTCCCAGGGAAAGTCACATCAGATCTCATTAATGTCTCAGAGGTTGTGCAACTGTACAGCTGCAGGCTTTCTTCCATGGCTGCACTACTTTACCTCTCACAAACATCCACCTTCAGACCACCCCACTAGCACAGTGTGCTAGTTAACATCAACTCAACCACCACAGCAAGAAATTAGAAATGCATGTAATTCTCTGAGTGCAGACTCCAAATAAAAGGGTTAGCCAGATTACACAAGAAATACAGTATGCAGAAAACTACTTCAGAGGAACTACTCTGTCCCAGACAGCAGAGAAACTTTACCTAACATCAATTTTGTGTTCTCTGTTCATTATTAAGGTTTATTTGTTATACTCAATGGAAAGTAAAGACATTCCTTCTCCATCAAGGCCATCTCACAGGGAGACATTGCAATCTGGATAGCGTTCCCTCATAGTTCAAAGTGTTTAGTATTGACTAGATATGTATGTTGCAGACAGATAGTAAATGCCATTAAAAGTGCAGAAGATAGTGTTTTCAGAGCTTACATCTATATCTTAACTTATAGTAAAAGTCACAGAGGCCTCTTTTTACTCAGAAACTCTCTAAACACATGCATATAAAGAAAATACAGCAAGATCATCCAAATTTTCTGTCAAATATAAGCTTAATGTTTAGGTAGAATTTTTGGGTTTCCAGACCTGATTCTCTTCATAGCTTTGACTTGGTGTGGCAAGAACATGCTCTGGCTCTAGTCTTTGAGTCATCCAGATGAAGGATGTGATAGAAAAATATTGACATCTGTCTTGTGGGCCTGGAGACACTAGGAAAGAGGAAGGGAGAGGGTGATGTAATTCATGTCAGGATCCAGAATTTTGGATGCAGAACAGCATACGGATATGGGATCTTACATTAGTAATTGTGTTTTCTGTATGTCCCTTTCCTATATGTATTTTTTCTCTGTCCTGTCTATTCTGGTTGTGAGGCCCATTATATTTAAAGTTTCTTCTTTTCATACATGCAAGTGAATAATAAATAAGAGGTTTACAACTCCAGTTCACTGTCTATATCACAGTAAAAATTGTGCCTGTCAGCACAGAAATGCCATTCATACATATATACATACAGGCAATTCCCATTTCTAGGTTAAAATGGTAATACTAGTGCAGATGCCCCAGGAATCAGTCGGTTTTACATAGAGAGAAATTCTACCACTGAATCAGAAAGAATGTATTTTGGGAACTGCTTTCAAGGAGTTGTGTCTGTACTTGACTGCAGCTTATCAATATGGTCTCTGAGACCTTCATTCAAATGTTTCTATGGAAAAACTTCTCAGCAATGTCTTAAGATATATAACACTATTAGCATGGGGTCTACTGGAAGAGAGTACACTGAGAGTACAGGATATAGCTCTGATGTGGACTGAATCTGTTCATTATGTCTAATATCCACTGCCTCATGCAGAATATGAACATCTGCTTAATTTATTGTTTCCAAAGTACAGGATTCTAATATTAAAAAAAGAAAAAAATACAAACAAACTAAAAACCAAATCCTCTTTGACTGATTTCTTTTCTGACAGAAGAGGATATTTTCCCAAAGGGAAAACTTGAATACAGACTTTGGAGAAAATTTATATCTCATGGCTGCAAAAGTTTCAAAATAAAGCCTTGCAACAGTAAGTCTAAAAGGCCTTTAAGTAGAGCACAGCAGTACTGCCAAATGCAGCTAACACACATTGCTACTTCCTGTGGCAGCAAAATTGATGCTTTAAATGAGTACTACAGCAGGATTTCTCTGCTAATTGCAGAAATAGATAGAATGTGCCTTGAGCACCCATAATTCATTTGACAGCAATTTTTTCTTAAACTATAAGTGGCATTCTGTTTCAACAGTGCTTGAGTGCCTGATATTCCCACAAGAAATGTTAAAATTCTTCCATTAAGGAAATCACTGACTTGTGGATTCTGGCTTTTAGAACAGAAATTACCTGAGGTGGTGAGTGTTTACCTTCTTTAAATCAACAGGTTTTACGTGCAGAAGCAAATATTGAAACTTGCTTTGAGAACCTGTTTTATTCTCCTTTCAGAAAATTCCCTATCCTGTCAGCATACTGTGTCATTTAGCCTGGACAATGTATTTCAAATATAAGAATCAAAATATCCATGCTATTTTTTTTAAGTGAATTTTGTCAAAGAAAGGTGGTATCTTGGTGAAAAATTAGTTTAAACATTTAACTGCATTTGGACTGCATTTGGGTGTATTGTATTCAGGAGCAGGAAAACCAGCTCAGCCATCTCAGCTTTTCAGGGCTTCCTTGGGGATGGGGGACTGCCATGGGACGTGGGATGTTTCTTTGATTCTCAAAGGGGTGCTCAAGTTTTCTGTCCTTGTTTTCAAGGCGCCTAAAGTGTCGTCTCCCTAAAGGGATTTGCCAAGCGAAAGTGATGCAGATCACATTTTACAGTCCATTCTCTTGACCATGTTTGTTCACTTCTTGTGTAACTTGGGCTATTAATACATATACGGTAAGAGTATGAAAGCTGGGTGTACTGTAGCTTGCTTGCTCAGCTCATGAGAGCTTGCATTTCTAAGCAATTAAATGAGCAGATAGAACATTAAAAGCTTTAATGCACATTAAAATCCAGCTAACAGTAAAGCATTTTTAATTTTGTCTCTCCAATAAAAAAGGAGAGAATTTACGAAACACACAGAGCTGAGTACAAATTGTCAATGATTCTCTGAACCAAACTCTTCTTAGATCAAGACCATGAGATGCGTATAATAAAATTAAGATTAATCATAACTGACAGTTCAGTAGATTAGGAAAAAGAAAACTTACATAAGAAAGCACTGCAGGGGAATTAAAAGTTACATTAAAGGAATTTGAGACAGCAACCACTGTCTCTTCATAAAGATGCTTTATTTGTTGATCTAGCCCATTTCAAATATAAGCTTACATTAACACTTGAAACATTGCTGAAGATGCCATCCAGAAAAACTCATATGTACAATAATTAATATCATTAACATAAATAATTATTAAATTGAATTCAATACAGCTCTAGAGAGAAATTTAAATAGTTTAAAGTTTTGAATAATGAAAAGCCAAATGCTGCATTACAGCATTTCAGAAGAAAATGTTATTAATTGGAAATGCAACCATAGGATTTCATGTGGCAACACCTTCTGTCTGAAATCAAGATTATTTAAATTACTTGCAAGATTAATAGGTGATTAAAAATAGATTTATATATTTAAGTTTAGAGAGATTTTTATATATGTATATTTTACAACTTCAAATCAAGCAGAGCAGAAGGTCAACTGCATTCTGGGCTGTATCAACAGAGGTGTGGCCAGCAGGTTGAGGGAGGTGGTTTTCCACCCCTACTCTTCCCTCATGAGACCTCACCTGGAGTAATACATTCAGCTCTGGGGCTTCCAGCATAAGAACAACGTGGACATATGAAAGTGAGTCTAGAGGAGGGCCACGAGGAAGGATGATCAGAAAGAAGCCTGAAGCACCTCTGCTATGAAGACAGGCTGAGGGAGTCAGGGTTGGTCAGCCTGAAGAGAAGGCTTCAGGGAGACCTTATAGCAGCCTTCCAGTACCTAAAGGGTGCCTACAGGAAAGCTGGAGAGGAACACCTTTTCAGGGAGTTTAATGATAGGACAAGAAGTAATGACTTTAAACTAAAGGAGGGTAGGTTTAGATTAAATATAAGGAGGAAATTCTATCCTATGAGGGTGGTGAGGCACTGGACCAGGTTGCCCAGAGAAGGTGTGGATGTCCCATTGCTGGAGCCGTTCAAGGCCATGTTGGATGGGGCTTTGACCAACCTAGTCTAGTCTAGTGGGTAGCATTGCAAGGGTATTTGCAGCTAGATGATCTTTAAGGTCTTTTTCAGCCCAAACCATTCTATCATTCTATGATTCTATGAAACAAAACATTTATGTTGGAATAGCTGTAGCAATACCTGTTAATATTTAACATTAGAAGATTAAATAACAAATATGGTATGAAATCTCATAAGTAGACATTATCTTAAAGTGGTATTTCTGTGAAAGAAATCTAGCTGTTGAGTAGCAGTTCCTTTCCTTGCTTAAAAATGTCCAGATAAAATGATGAAAACTAATGAAAGTGACAAGAAATAAATATTTATGCTTGATAGTGAGAGAATGAGTGAGCCTATGTTTAAATCCATGCAAGGATTGTGAGGAGAAAAAAGAAAGGCAAGGAAATCTGGGAATAAAAATAATATATATATATATTAAAAAAAAAAAAAGTCTACCATTTTATGCTCTGAATTCTAAGCTTTCATTTACCTAAACAAAACTCCAGAATATGTGTCTCAGAAATGTCAATATACATATGAAATTGTGGAAAAAAAGTATTCTTTAAAGATAGACTTGGTGAATAGATGTCTAGATCTGTCCTCCATCTGTTTAATATACCTTTTACAGTGACATCTAGTAAAGAAATTCAAAATCCTTTGTACACGTCGACATACAACTCTAACAGAAGGATGTACCTTGTCCCAGAAAGCTTGTAACTAGAGCATCAATCAAGAGACTTGGAGGTTAACAGTTCAAGTATATTATGACAGACTGACAAAAATATCAAGTCTTATTTAATGTGAAGTATTATAGTTTTAACCACTAAAAAGTCTGATGGAATCAATGGCTATGAAAGACAGGAAAGGTTAAAAAAACAAAAGTAAGTCTTTTTAGCAATATGTCTATGAAATCTTTAAAAAATTTAAATTATTATTTTTTAATTAATTTATTTATTTATACAACATCTGCTGAGTGGAAATAAGCATCTTGTAATTTGCCACCTTCTAGAATTTGTGCACTTTTCTCTGGGCAACACAAGAAACCTGCTTGTATTTGCAGTTGTTTTGCAGCTCCTGGCCTTCTCTTTGTGCAGTCGCAAGGGAAAAGAGAGAGCAAGAGAAAAATTCTAAGAAACATGGGATTTCCTCCCTTTAGACGAAATTCTGTGGAAAGCTCTGAAGAAAATGCAAGTATTGCATTTGATAAGAACTACCAGCAAGATCTAGCAAGATATTTTCCCATTTCAGCAGGAATGAATTGAGACTTTCATCTAGCATTTAAAACCATGTTTTGACATTTATTAGGGTTCTAAGATTAACAGAGTTGGAAATGTTCTTCATTAAGGAGTCCATGTCTTCAGAAAGCAGACTTCCTGTAAGCCTTCAAATCCTAGCTGTATATCAATATTTAATCAGTTAATACTTGCTGCTGGCATGAAGTGTAAGAGAAGTATGGCAAATAGCTTACATGAGGACACAGTATTATTGTGCAACAAGGTATTTGTGGGGATGTTTATGTATGTAATCTCTGAAGGATATTGTGTCCATCCCATTTTAGTAACTGGATCTGAGGTGGAAGCTCAGGTGGTCAGGGATGCTGAGTGAATTCCCTAGTTAATCAAGTGTTAAGTGAATGCTGTTACAAGTGTTGAAATACTGAGTAAAAGCCATTAGAATCTGATCAGATTTATTTATTTATTTATTTATTTATTTTTGAGGGGAAGGGTACCAGGCAAAGCAGCGTATAATTTGAATAGCTCCAAGCATTGTCAAGGCTGATATAGTGTTAGTCAGGATAAGAAAGAAAATGCCTAATCTAAGTTATCTGACAACAGAATAGAGATCTAATGTTGATCTTGCATAGCATTGCAGACACTGTGTATGTCTCTTGTAGTACATATATGCTTTTGCTCTCCATCTGAGAGGGATTAGTAAAGATAGATGTACTGCTAAAATGGTGCTCAACTGTCATGACAATCAAAACATACTGTCTAATATAGGATAATAGAATTTACAAAACAAAGTTCAATGTAGTATGGAGACAATGTGTTTACTGATACTAGATAGTTCCAAGAAAATGTCAGATTAATGACTGAAACATTTTTGAAATTAAGTTTGTGACTTGTTAGAAAAAAAGAGAAAAACAGAGAACCTCATTTTGCCAGCTGTCTCTTGAATAACATGTGCAGTTCTGATCCCCTTATTTTAAAAAACAAACAAACAAACAAAAATCACCACCACCACAACCAACAACAACAAAAAAACACAATAGAAGATTTAGCAAAAGTGGGGAAACTTTGTAAGGGGACCACAAGGAAGATCAAAGGTACCAAGTAGCTTCTGTATTGTCTCGTTGTTTAAAGTAGGGTGCTCCAATGGAGGTTACAAAGATTTCAGGAGACAGGTTCACAAATCATCATGGCATGCAAGAAGTGAATCAATTCTCTCACTATCTCCAAGACAAGCTAGTAGGATTCTAGTTCAAAACAACCGAAGAAAGTGACTCGTAATCACCCAGAGAGTAAGAAGTGCTCTCTGCCAAAGGTTGTTGTAGGGGTTTAAAGTTCACATGAAGGAATGAAAAGGCAGACTGGAGAAGTTCTTGGAAGAGATCTTCGTTTAAAGACTTGGGATCCACACATGGATGGAAAATATATATATACTCCAAATGACGAAGGCAGTGTTCCTTGCTGAAAATTGTTGCATTTGGAAGAAATATGAGTTAGGAAGAAGTGTCACATGGTTTGCCTTTTGTTATTCTTTCTACGACATTGGCTTATAGATGCAGCTGAACGTAAGAAACTGGGCAATATGTACCATTGTTCTGACCTAGTAAAACTCTTTTGTTATAAAAACACAGTCCTGCAAAAATGACTTCAGATTAATAGTAATTTTCAGATACGCATCACATAACTCAAAAGAAATAAAACTATTTCACATTTCTGAAATACACTGAAAAATTGGATGACTCCCTCTAGTACTATGGATCTTTTCTCAGACCTGTATTCCAGTAATTTGGAAGAAAAAAAAAAAAAAAAAAAAAAAGCACAACCAACCAACCAAAAAAAAACCAAAAAAACTAGCATTAAGCATCAAATACTTGCACAGAACCACAGATCAAACAGCAGAACTAAGAAAACTCATATGACAATAGAGCGGTATGCAAATTAACGCTGTATATAAACAGACTTTTCAATTTTCCATAATCTGACATGTAAGCAGTCTACTAAAATTTGCCTTCCTCATGGGCAGTAAATAGAAAAGTCAAGTGGATGCTCATAAACATTTCAGTCCTTAATTTTGACTAGCAAATGGAACGCTAATAACAATATACTCTGCCTTACTGAACCTAAAAATATATATAATTATTTTATCCATCTCCATAATGGCATTTTCTATAATAAACAAAGAAATGATTATTTATTCTCTTCTAGCTTTTTTTTGTGAGTTCGTATTTTAAATCAATGTTGGGGGAATTTTTATTTTTTTTTAATTAATTAATTTATTTATTTTTCAGTAGTATGTGAATAAGCTCCCTTTTTGGAAATTATAGCATGAGGTTAACATGCTTGGGGTTGATGTGCTTTCAGTGGACAACCCAAATATGGAAAACATTTTTTTATGCCTAGTATACTGTCACTTTTTTCTTCTCCAAATGAAACAGAAACAGCTTGAACTTTGAAGCTCCATCTTTCTGATGTCCTGTGTGGTAAAAGCATATATTCTGAGCATGTATTCTAATTTCTATATGACTTCCGAACCTTCATTCTTAGCAAGAAAACTACCACCTTTTTTTTTTTCTTTTTTTTTTTTTTTTTTTTTTTATCCCTGAAAGACATCAGAAAGTGTGCATTAAAGTTTTACAATGCTTTATTTCTCCTCCACTCAGGGAACCACTTTCAAAAAGGTTAGAAATCTGTTTATGTACAATGTTGAAGTCATTCCTCTGATTTATCCCCCTGGCCCTCCAGAGTGAGAGAACATTCATTTTTTAATTCAAGAAACTGGAAAATTGAGCTTGGATTTTTTTTTTTGTATGTGAAGTTTTAAATTAAAAGGAAAAGAACAAATAAACCTGTTATTCTGCTGTCAGATTTGTATTCCTTTTGAACTTCTCTAAATTAGACTGTAACATTTACAATTCATTGTGCCTTAGCTCTAAAGCAGGGAAATTCCTGCCCTGTATATTATTTCTCTAGAACTTCGGTTTACATATATTGGATTATACCACTGTAACAACACCAAACTTTCTTATACAACAGACTTCTGGATAGTTTTTCACCTCATCATGTAACTAGCATACTACATCCAGACAACAGCAATCAATTTTGCATCAAGATATACTACCCCCCCTCCACCCTCCATGCATTCCTCTGCTGTGTGGTATGAAGAGGAGCATAATGCACTAGAAAAGGTCTGAATGTCTGCAGAAGAAAATAGAGAAGCTGTTATACGTGTTGTTTCCAGAAGGTTGTCATACGTTGTCTCAAGTGTAACTGGAATATGGAAAACCGTCTCAGAAGGGAAAATACTCCTCCATTTCTTGAATGCAAAGGAAGAACAGCTAGAGGACATTGTTACTTGTCCTTTTCCATTTTCTTTTTCACTTTGAAATACCACAAAGTCTAAAACTAAATGTGTTTGGTTCATCAGAGGCTCTTCTTGAAAGAGTATGAAAACTGGATGATATCACTCTTCAAGAAGGGCCTATATACCCACTCCTTCTAAATTGTCTCTCTTGCTTTCTAGACCCAAGAAATCTACTTAACCTTAAGAAACCTTACCTACTGAGATCTTATCATGTTTATGTTTTTCACTCTGTCAACATAGTCTGTAAAATAGACATGAGAGTTTTGGCCTACTAAAAACAAAAAAACAATTTCATGTATAAAAGAACAATCCCAAATTTTGCTATTTTTCAATTAAATGTACTTTAAAAATAATTTTGATGTTATAAATCATCAGTGCCAACCTGCTTTAGAATATACATATATAAATATATATATAAACATTTAGATGATCACAGAAAGTGGAAACAAACAAACAAAACCACACACACACAAAAATCGCTTCCTTTTCTTTTTTATAAAACTTCTTTATTCATTAAAAGATAGGTGGGAAACCTGTTTTCTCTTCCACATTATATGCAGGGAGGAATTATAATTCTCTAACTACAACATAGAAGTCCATCTAATCAGAATGTGCTTTTGGTATCATCATTTATAAGTTTTATCATATATTATGTTCAGTCTGGTATACAAGGATTGATTAGTAAGATCCTTGGGCAGGTAGCATCTTATCTAATTTTGGCCATTAACATATTTAATCTAGTATGAAAAATAAAAACTTAAAAACACTGTAAATCAGGCACCACCTGTAAAGTGCAATAATATATGAAACTAAAGTACTTCATAAAATTTGTTTTGTTATAATTATATTGTGGGATAATACTTGGAATATTTTTTTCTCACCTAATTGAAGAGAGATTTCGCATTGTCTTCCACACAGCTGCTATTTGTAGTAATGGAAATTGGTGTTGATTTAATGTTAAAATAGAAATGCCAGATATTAAAATGAAGCAATTTCAGAACAATTAGTGCCACATCATGAAACCAGAAATCTTCTAAGAAATTATATGATCAGACATACTGAGACAAAGCAGTCAACAAGATGGCTCACTTTATGGTTAGACTAAAATTATTATTGCATGTTGATGAACCATTTATCAAACTAACAGATGAAGGACTTTTATAGAATTTTCAGCAGTAGAGTACGTTAGGATCATAAGCTTTCTTATGTAAGAGTTAGGTGAGATTTGAAAAAAGAAAAAGAAAAAAAAAGTTTCTGTTAAGTAACTGTCCTCTAAGCACCTGGTATTTAACAAGAAACTTACCATCAAGCTGTAAGATATGTTCTTAAAGGGTGAAGAGATTTTTCAATTAACAAGCTATCAAAATTCAAGGTATTAACTTTATAAGCAATTTGTGTTGCAATGAGCAGATGTAACACAGATGTGGGCTTTCTGCAAACCGCTTTAGGAACAATCTCCTTAATGGTTTTTAAGTCCTTTTGTAACATTGTTGGAAAACTGTTATTATCTTTCTCTTCCATCTATGCATCATCATTTTTCTGTTTAGTGAATCTCATTTAAATTGTACTGATCTGAGGCCTGTTTTATCAGAGCTGATTTATGATTGTTCTTAACTGAACCAATCAGCAACTTACAAAACAGTGTTTATCAGGTGTTGCATTGAAACATCAGGTGAGCTGCCCCAGTCAGTGAGCAGAAAGTCATTTGCAGGACTCCCCAGTAACATTTCAAGTTATGAAGATTGTCTTTGTTATGGTTCTGTAAGAATGTAGCTAAAACTGATGGTATGCCCTGAAAGGGATTCTGTCAAAGCTCTCAGGAAATATGCTTAGGTTGTCACCACAGAGCATTATCAGAAGGTAAAATTGAATATGTAATGCTGACAAAAGCATCAAATCGTCTTTGCATTGTGTGGGAGGAGGGGAAACAAAACAACAAGAATCAAATCAGTAATCTCATTATTTGTTAAGCTATATTGAATTTAAATGTTTGTTTTGTGTAGATGGTAGACTTCTTATAAAGCTTTCAGTATGTCTCTCTGACCATGTTCACCATGGATTTCTTGTTAATGAATAGCTTTTTCCAACAGATGTGTGACACTCTTAAATTGAAAAAAATCAGTTTAAGAAAAAACAACAACGAACAAATAAGAATGTGATGGAAGAAAGTGAGAAAAAGAAAGCGATATTTTTTTTTTCATAGCTTTCAAGTCAGCATGATTTTAAGCACATCACAAGTTGTCTTCCTGAAGGTGACTTTCTCATTGCATGTATAAATTGCAAAAAAAGTTAATAAAGCACTTTAGTCACAGATATGGCCTCTGAAATATTCACTCATATTTGACTTGCAAATACAAATTCATTTTCCCTCATCAGAATTTTAACATGCAAGTAGATACAATTCTATATGCCTGAGACTAGGAGAGAAAATTTGGTGCAATGACAGCAGCACTGTGGTTGTAACCCAGCTATTTCTCTACGGTCTCATTTGGCTCTGTCTGTGCTCTGGCTTAGAATAAATCACCTGGCAATGCAACTGGTAACCTGAAGTTCAGCACCTCAATCTACCTTTTAACCTCATCATGAAAAATGGATTCCTTTCAAAAGTATGAGTCACTGACTGGTACTAGGAAATTTTATGTCTCAAAAGAGTGGATTACGTAGTGAAAAAAATGTCGTTAGGTACCTAACTTTGTTCTATACTATATGACTTGTTCTTACTTAGTTCAATATTTTGGATAATGAAACTTACTTATATTGATACTTACCTTCTAGTTGCCTTGCAGATGGACAGTAAGACTAGTGGCTTAATGCTTGTGAAACATGGAGAATATTAATTATTATTATTATTTATATATATCATATTGACTTCTCATAAAAAGAAAAAAAAGAAGCAAGCAAGATGTCATTTAAGAATTTTTGTTGTTGCTGTTGTTATGTAACCTGAATCATTCAAAGACAAGACTTTTAATCAAAGCCAAGTGTTAAGTAAAGTTAATCATTTTTTGGTGTACTTTACTTCAACAACTAAGACTGTTTAATGAGCTCAGTGTCAAGCACTCTCTCACCATTGTGACACATCCTTGGTCACAAAAATCGTGGCTGAAATAATACTAGCCCAAGGAGTGTAGTACATAGGAAGTAGTCGGTCAGTATCTGTATGACAAAAGATAAATGTGTATATTTGTGTATATGTGTACAAATGAAGTGATTCTATGATTTCATAAATCTATTCTCACAAGCATTACGAGGCAAAGGCTCTCTGTCTGATTCTGAGGGCAAGCCTCTTGTTATAAGTCTTAATAAATTAAAAGCATTATAAAATCAAAGCAAACAGTCAAAAAACAAACAAACAAAAACACCTCTATCTGGCCTTAAAAAAACACTTCTCTGTGCATATTACACAAAATAGCTGAAAGCATCAGAAGTTTGATTACAGGGTGCAGAATAACAAGTCATCAAAACAATATAACACAGGAGGTCTGTAGAATCATTCAGGTTAGAAAAGACCTCCAAGATTATTTAGTTCAACTGTCCCCCTACCACCGATATTACTCACTAAACCACATCCCTGAATACCATATGCAAGACGATCACCTCCCTGGTCCTGCTGGCTACCCTCCCTATTCGTGATACAAGTCAGCATGCTGTCGGCCTCCTTGGCCACCTCAGATGGTTATGTTCAGGTGAGCGTCAACTAACACCTCCAGATCCTTTTCCTCTGCACAGCTTTCCAGAAACTCTGGAAAGCTCAAGTATCAAGCTCAGACTTCATTCCATTGGTTTCTGCCCATTAATCCAATCTGTCCAGTCCTTCTGCAGGGCCTTCCTACCCTCTGGCAGATTGACGCTTCCCCCCAGCTTGATGTAATCTGCAAACTTACTGAGAGTGTACTCAATTCCCTCATCCAAATTATCAATAAAGATATTAAAGAGGACGAGCCTGAATACCAACCCCTGAGGAACACCATTTGTTGCCAGCTGGATTTTACTCCACAAATGCACTCCATGCATGAAAAGCATCCTGAAATGCACAGGTTCTGGGGAAGATACTTATGACTTTGTCCCAGTTCCATTTTTTTGAAACTGCTCATGTGAAACAAAGTAGATATTTTTCTGAGGATTACATTCAGAGGAAATAAATTATACTGAAATAGATATGTTTAATACAAGCTGTTCTTGTATTCTAACAAAACTATCCCAATTAATCTTGTGCTGCTCTGTGCATTCTGTGTATTTAATAGTGGTTAGCCTTCTCTTTAGCTAGGTAGCTACTTATAATGAAGCATCAAACATTTTTGAATTTTGTTTTGTTTTAGTTTTTAATGTGATCTTGAAGAAGATATCTAATTATTTACCTGTTTTGCTGTCTCTTGCTGCTTAGTTGTCTTTGCTGTAGTGAATTGCAAAGGAGAATGATACATAACAATTTAACATATCTTTTGGTTTCACATTGTTACTATGAATTGTTCTAACTGAATGTAGACATTTTAAATGATTATGCATCTCTGGATTCTTTACGTTATGTCTTTAATCTAGTTTAATATTCATTATTGTTTTGTGTGGAGTTATCTGGCAAACTCAAAGTTGCAAAGTTAAAATGAATCTGTTATGACTAGAAGACTGGATTACTAGAAGGTCAAAAATAATGAAAGGTTTCATAGTGTCTTTGAACTCTTGATTCTTGCAACCATTTGAAATTTGAAGTCAAGATGTAATTTTGAAAGAAGGTATGTCTTTCATAATCATGGATATAATTTTTTAAAATGAGGCCTCATTTGACTGAAATTGGTGTTCCTAAACCATTGATAATTTTATGTATGAGAAAAAAATAACTGATCATATGCACACAAATGTTTAGTTGACTGTGTCTGACCCCAAATTTATGAAAATCAGGCAAATATCTATCAGTGTTGGCTAAGTCCAAAAAGAAAAGGGGAAGGGGAAGGGGAAGGGGAAGGGGAAGGGGAAGGGGAAGGGGAAGGGGAAGGGGGAGGGGGAGGGGGAGGGGAAGGGGAGGGGAGGGGAGGGGAGGGGAGGGGAGGGGAGGGGAGGGGAGGGGAGGGGAGGGGAGGGGAGGGAAGGGAAGGGAAGGGAAGGGAAGGGAAGGGAAGGGAAGGGAAGGGAAGGGAAGGGAAGGGAAGGGAAGGGAAGGGAAGGGAAGGGAAGGGAAGGGAAGGGAAGGGAAGGGAAGGGAAGGGAAGGGAAGGGAAGGGAAGGGAAGGGAAGGGAAGGGAAGGGAAGGGAAGGGAAGGGAAGGGAAGGGAAGGGAAGGGAAGGGAAGGGAAGGGAAGGGAAGGGAAGGGAAGGGAAGGGAAGGGAAGGGAAGGGAAGGGAAGGGAAGGGGGGAGGAGAGAAGAGGAAGAGAAGAGAAAAACAGCAACAACAACAACAAAACACCACCACCAACAAAAAAAGTTAACATGAACATATAGGTACAGACATTTCTACTTCAAGATAAGAATGTAGGCAAATACCTTGAAATTTTCTTCAATGGTCACTTCACACAGTAGTGAAAATGAAAAACTTTTCCATTTGGTTGATATACTTGAACCTGGACTTTCTGTTTTAATATTTCTACTAGCATATGGAGGTGTACCAGGCAAGCCAGTGTCTGAAAGACAATTAATATATTTTAGTGTGTAAAAAAACATATCTGAATTAGGTTGCCTGATGCAAACCTCACCAAAGTCACCATCAATATTTCCCCAAGGTTTCTGGTGGAATTTAGGTAACTACCCAAAAAGAGTGATCAGCACTGATGCAGACAGGTAGTGTAGGCCTCTGTATTTACGCCTAAGTACTCAACTTTCTGTTTTTGAGCTAACTGAAATGTAGCTATCTGCCCTTAGATAAGCACTAAATGCTTTGCTTTTGATGTAACTTGTAGCGCACCTCCCAGACCTTGTTTTGCTTGCAACTCAAGGGGAGGAGGACACTCAGGTCACAACAGACTGTCTATCAACATTGCACAGACATAAAATGTCTCTAAGGCACCTTTAACCCAGTGCTAAATTTGACAATCAGCTCCATGCAGACTCTTCACCCTCTGAGGTATCACAACAGAAGGAGGAGAGTTAAGAAGAAAAGAAGTGGATAAATGACAGGAAAGAGAGAGAAATAGTCCCCAAAGTGGTAATGAGGTTTGTCATTTTCCAAAGGAAGATTTTCAGACTTGTTTGATGAGTTAAGTGGAAGAAGAACCTGGGAAAGAGATGGCTAATCCATCTGTTTGTATATTGTTTTCCAGCTTCCTCTCCTTTTCAGTCTGGGTTGTCCCACATCTACTTCTGTCTAGACATGAAGGCATGTACTTTGCGGGAGTGAGAGCAGAGGAGGAGAGGAAATATCTGATCTGTATGTACTGTCTTTTCTATTAGAGTCATTCCCTTCCCTTCTTCCAATGTCCACTCCTTGGCCCCATCCTCCACCTCCACCCAACCCACCCCAACCACATGCCACTCCCCCCCACCTCCTCCTTTTTTTTTTTTTTTCCACTAACCTAAGAAGGAAAACTCAGCAAACTGTAAAGCTGGAATTAACTTTTATCTTAAGCTATTAAAATAGTTTTGTAATTAAGTAAAGTTATATTAATTTAGCTTAGATTTCAGTTAACTATGTATCTCAACAATATGATTGTACCATACTGCTGACACCATGGAAGCAACAGTCTTTGTAGTTAGTTTCTTGAGTGCTTGATCATCGCAACATACTGTCACCCGTAGTGAGTCCAGTTACTTCATTCTGTTTATTGAACATTTCTTACTTTTTTTTTTTTTCTTTTTTTCCCCTTATCTGTAATCATAATTAGAGGAATTCTCATATCTCCTTCTGGAAAAGAAAATCACAATTACTGCACGGTCCCAGGCCTAGTTATTCTGATATTTATTACACTTGTAACTTTTGTGTCCACTTAGTTTGAATAAAGGATGGTAAATGTAAAGATGGCTTCTAGTCTAAAAGTACTACCCAAATAAGCTAAATGAGAGAAGACTACGTTGATGTCCTCTGAAACCTGCAGTACAGAATATTTTTTTCCATCTAGTAAAGAGAACGGAGAAGAGAGGGCTATACAGCTTTGGGGTGTACAGTCCCAAAGCTTAAGGTTTCTGCTTCACTCAGGTTCCTGTTAAAACAATATTGAGACAACCTTTTTACCATCGTCTGCCTTTACATGCATAGCTCCACATAGCTCCTAAATTAACCCTTATCAATGCTCTAAGTAGACTTGGCCCAGTCACTGCATTGTAGAAACCACAGTTGCACAAAGGCATACAAGTCTTGCAAAGAACTGAAGGGTTTTACCACCACCATGGAGCTATACTGACATGGCCTGATTACTTCAGGACAGAGTTAGCTAATGTCCAGCTGAGTATGAGCAAGGAAAATGCATCTCTTTCTTCAATGTTCTGTGTAGACGTAACCTTATTAACAATCTTCTCCTTTCCATATGTCTCTCTTAATATAGAAAGCTTTGAGTTGCTGCACATAAATTGTATTTAGAAGGTTATTCTATTAACATTTATTTTAGACTGTACTGACTTCAGGGAGGGGAATGTCATTTGCTATCAGTTTAAATAATGCTTAGTAGAATGGGGTCTTGACCTGCTGTGCTCTTACAGCTGCCATACTTAGATAAATAAGCATCTCCTGATTTAGTAAATCAGCATTTTGAAGCACAAGTAACATTAATAAAAAGTGTAATTATGCTCTTTCAATGAAATGAACTGTACAGTCACCCTCTTCCAATTTAAATGGCCTTTTGAATTTAGGAAAAAGGTTAATGCTTTTGTCCTTGCTTCTAGCAGAAGGATTCACTCTTCCTTTGTGTGCACTACTTTCCTTGGTCATCCGTAGTTATAATTCATGGTGGAACATAAAAAACCTCAGAGAATTCAGCTTTAAGCAGAAAAGGGAAAACTTTTCTTCCCTCAATGGTATACTTGCATATCACAAGACAGCACATTAGCACTGTTCTCTGTCTGGGATAATGTACTCCGTGTCTCAGTAGGGCTAATTAAACAGAAAACAAGGGAAGTTTCTGCAGAAACTTCCATTCAGTATATGTGTCTGGGAAGCATCTCAGGAAGATTTTCAGAATTTTTTTGTACAGGTCCAGCTGTTTGGCATGCAGCCTGAGGGGGACTCCTTATTTATAAGGAGAACTCTCAACCACCACTGACTGTAATCATGTGCAAAATGGTCTTTTCATCCCATGCTCATGAATATGTCTTTGTTATACTAAATGAGAGCTGCCGACTCAACAGCTGCCCATAATGTAAGCAACTCACCTTTTGATCTCACCGTCCATTTGGATGACTAAAAGGAATCTGTGCTTTGAGGGGACATTTCCATGAATTATTAGGACTATTTTTTGTTCTTTTTCTAAAACAGGAAGACAATTTTTGACAAAATATTTCCATTTGAAATAGTTGTAAGGCTTTCCACTTAATATTTTATTTTATAAAATTGTACTTCCTGTAACTTATTAGGGGCTTTTTGTTACGAGTTTTATTAAAGGAAAGCAATGAAGGGTGAGAAAACATCCCAAACTGTACAGAATGTGATAATTTATTATATCCTGTGGGAACAGCTTGTTATAAATTCATTTTCCATGTAAATAGGTTAAAAAAAAAAAAAAAAAGATTAAACATGGTGCTGTAATTGTTAGTCACATGAACTTCAAACAAATTTCATTCTTTGATTACCCTTTAATGTGAATGCCCAGAAAAAAAAATATATATATATATATATATATTTATATTCATTCTTGCATTTGAAATAATCTTACTGCAGTTAAGAGATTTGGATTATTGGCATGCCTGACAAAGCACATTTTGTACACAGAAATTTGAGAGGCGACCTCCATTTAACTAGAGATTTAGCACACAGTTGTCTGTTAATGAATCTGGGTACTTCAGGTGATTCAGTTTACACAGAAATTAAAGACCATACATTGAACACTTGTTCTAACCTTATACTTCCATCTATAATCTAGAAAGCATTTAAAATAGCCCTTCAGTGAATCACATGCTCTGTCCCTGCTCCATGATCATGTCAACTACTTTGTCCTGTGAGACAGAAAGCAAGTCTTGGTATAAAAGAGATACAGGACTCAATGGGAAGAGGAGAAGATGACAAGAGACCAAACCAGTGTATTCACCTCGCCTCTTACTATGTACAGAAAAATAGATTGAAGATAGTCCCGGAAGTAATACAAATCCATGTGTGTTGAAGTTGTCCTCTTAGGCATCCTTTACTTCCAGCTCTTGCTTAGTAAGCAGTATGTGAGAGGTACATATAGCGTGGTGGCTGTCATCATCCTCCCTGCTGTAGACCAATGAAGCAGAAACAGAAAATTAGCATAATGGGACAGCAAATAGGTGCATAACCTTCACATTTAAAATCTCCTCCATGCTTTATGGAGCTAGTAGTCAACCAGGAGAAAAAGAGATATTATGAGTTAAAAACAATTTTCCAAAGCTGCTCTTTCCAGCATCTTAGTGAGTTCACATAAAGCCATCTTTGTTGTCAGGAAAAAAAAACGTAAAACATAAACTTTAATTATTTAAGGAGAAAACAGGGTCAATGGAAGTGAAACTAAGGAATTCGTGTTTGGACTGTTGGGATCCAGGTGCAGGCTTGCTCATCAACAACAAACTTTATGTACTTTCACCTCCCTGTAACCCAGTTGTAGCATGTCTTAAAAGAAAAAAAAAAAAAAAAAAAAGAGAGAGAGAAAATGTAACCTAGTTCTTCACAAAATTTTAAAAGAGTTTGAAGAGTTTGAACATAATGTTATGTCTTTTTAAAAGGAATGATTAAAGTTCCAAAACAGTTTGGTTATAGGGTGTGATCAGAAAATAAGAGATGCTTATACCTGAAATTTCTCAAAGCCTTTCATGTTGATCCCCTAAACGAGAATCTTCCGATAGTGTTTTTGTTTTTTGTCTTTTTTTTTTTTTTACTTTAAAAGAGAACACTCATGTGGCTATGATTTTAGTAAGTTAAGAGTTGTATTTATTTTATTGTTCCTGCACAGAAATTTTCCCAGTATACTGATGTTCACTTGCATGCTTCCTGTTTCTAATGAAGCCTATTAGAGGTAATGCAAAACTGAAATGTGTTACCTTCATGTCTCAGTCTGTGTAGTTGGTTGGAAAAACATGGCTGCTCAGGTATCGTGTAGTTGTTACATTTGTTTTATTACCAGCTATATGTTCTTCCCAGATGTTGGAATGGACAGTCCATTTCAAACTTCTGCCATGCATTAGGCAATAATAAGAAGGTTAAATGCATGCATGAAAGGAATATGTTTTCATGTGGCAGAGCCAAGAGTACTTCACAAAGGAATCTGGCAAAAAAACGCAAGATATACACAGATGGTCACCGATACCTTCTTCGTTTATTTCACTGGCTACACTACGATGGCTTTTTGAATTGTAAAATATAAGTTATATACTGAAAGTGATTGGTAATGATTGCCAGCTCTTGGCATTCTGTACTTAGGTAGACTCCACAATCCAATAATTAAATTGATTTGTGTGAAGACATTTCTACAAAATTTGTTTGGATTCACAGGTGCTTACTCCATATTAGTGTATTATTTATAAGACAGTTTTTTCATAGAATAATACCTTCTTAAGATCCTGTAGTTCTTTCCCATTACAGAGAAGGGAATGACTTAATAACGAATCTTCTCTGTCTTCCTACACAAATAGAGTTAAAGGATCAGATTCAGTCAAATCTTATTCTCTAGAAACATAGTATCACAACTTTTATGTGTGATAGTCATCTTTCATAGGAGTTAAACAGAAATGGTAACATGATTATGTCTCATGGTATGTGTAAACGAAAGTCTCTCATGTTAGGTCAAAGATACTTCTGGCAGTCAAAGTGTTCTAGACAATACATGGCAGAGATTACAGTCACTATAAAGAAAATACTGAATGTATAGTCTGCCTAGCTGAGCACTAAAAATTCATGGAAAAGCCCTTTGCACCTCAGTTAGTTCTGAGAGTAAGTCCTTGGCAAACTACTTGTATAGATCTGTAGACTGTCATGATTTCTGTACCTTAACTGGGATTCATGTACAAAGTGGATACATTTGAAAGATTATTATTTATTTTATTTTATTTTATTTTATTTTATTTTATTTTATTTTATTTTATTTTATTTTATTATTTTATTTTATTTTATTTTATTTTATTTTAATTTAATTTAATTTTATTTTAATTTCCCCCTAGAATAAACTTTTATTATGTATATTTAAAATAACATACAGCTGTTCTTCCTCCTCTGTCTCCTAGCCTATCATTGAGTAACCAGCTGGGAATAACTGTGAAAGCACAGGGCTAGCTGAACCATTTAGCCAGAATTCATGAATAATGAAAGGCCTAGACATTAGATGCTCTCACATTTCTTTCTTTCGTCATTGGATTAATATTGCAATATTGATAACATACTTCAAAAATTTTGGAAACGTTTCAGCAATAAAATCCTTTAGATCTGGTCTTTACACAGTAGTCTTTTATTATTATTATTGTTACTATTATTATTATTGACTTTATGTAGATACATATCCATTTTAAGTAAAATTTACAATAGAACAGTTGAGTTGGAAGAAATCTTCAAAGATTGTCTAGCACATTTATTAAAGGAAAGAAAATCTGTCCTCACTTTACGTGTCTTTTTAAAAGTATTTTCATAGATGGTCACATTCTTTAATGAATACAGAATCACAGAATCATTAAGGTTGGAAAAGACCTCCAAGATCATCTGGTCCAAACATCTGCCTACTACCAATATTACCCATTAAACCATGTCCCTAAGCATCATGTCCAGCTTTTCCTTACAGCCCCAGGGACAGCAACTCCACCACCTCCCTGGGAAATGTGTTCCAATGCCTGATTGCTCCTTCTGAGAATAAATGTCTCCTAATTTCCAACCTAAATCTCCCCTGGTGCAACTTGAGGCCATTTCCTCTAGTTCTATTGCTAGTTTTCTGTGAGAAGAAGGTGACCCTCAGCTCCCCACACTTCTGTTGTGGTTTAACCCGGCTGGCAGCTAAGCACCACCCAGCCGTTCGCTCAGCCTCCCCCCTCCCTCTCTGGGATGGGGGAGAGAAACAGGAAAATGAAGCCTGTCGGTTGAGAAAAACACAGTCTATTAAGACAGAAAAAAAATAATAATAATAATAATAATAGTACTACTACTAATAATGTATACGAAACAAGTGATGCACAATGCAGTTGCTCACCACCTGCTGACTGATGCCCAGCCAATCCCTGAGCAGCCGGCCCCCCACCCAGGCCAGACACCCCTATATATTGTTTAGCATGACATCAGATGCTATGGAATACCCCTTTGGCCAGTATGGGTCAGCTGTCCTGGGTCTGTCCCCTCCCAGCTCCTGCTGCACCCCCAGCCTGCCCGCAGGCAGGACAGAGCGAGAAGCTGAAAAGTCCCTGGCCTAGTGTAAGCACTGCTCTGCAACGACTAAAACATCATCATGTTATCATGTTTCATCCTAATCCAAAACATAGCACCCTACCAGCTACTAGGAGGAAAATTAACCAGGACAACTTCCTGAAAGGAAGTTGTAGAAAGCAATAAGGTCTCCCCTGAGCCTCCTGTTCTCCAGACTAAACAACCCCAGTTCCCTCAGCCGCTGCTCACAGGACTTGTGTTCCCGACCCTTCACCAGCTTCGTAGCCCTTCTCTAGACACGTTCCAGGGCCTCAATGTCTTTCTTGTAGTGAGGGGCCC
This sequence comes from Anser anser, assembly GCF_964211835.1. Lineage (NCBI taxonomy): Eukaryota > Metazoa > Chordata > Aves > Anseriformes > Anatidae > Anser > Anser anser. Next base: position 19,102,181 of record NC_139723.1, on the reverse strand, counting down.
AAAACTGAACACAGTACTCAAGGTGCGGCCTCACCAGAGCAGAGTACAGGGGCTCAATCACCTCCCTGGTCTTGCTGACTACACTATTCCTGATACAAGCCAGTATGCTGTTGGCCTTCTTGGCCACCTGGGCACACTGCTGGCTCAGGTGAGCACTGACCACTTGGTTATGCCAAGTGCCTGCCTGGAAAGCTTAGAAATCTCTATAGAGTTGCTTTATATCATTTAACGTGTTCGTAGCCAGGCAGTGTTACTCACACTTTTGGTATTCGCACGTGTTTTGCAGATAGTGAATTTATCACCGGCAATCCAAAGAACCTGTGTATCTGCTGCTTTAATAAATTGCACTACTCATTAATCTAGCCGTGGTAGTTCTCACTGCAGGTGACAAAACTCTTTAAGTGTGGCAATGGTTGTTCAAGGAATGCAACTAAACTGAGGGTGTATTATGTTATTTGTGCATCCATAATGGTGATAGTTCAGTACATTGAACACAACCAGATTTATAATGACAAATTGGGCATCACTCCTAATTACTTGAATCTTTAACACAACACGTCATATGGCAGTGTCCTTGTTTCGGTTAGGATAGAGATAATTTTCCTCCTAGTAGCTGTGTTTTGGATTTAGGATGAGAATGATGTTGATAACATGCTGATGTTTAAATTGTTGCAGAGCAGTGCTTACACCAAGCCAAGGACTGGGTGGTGGGGTGGTGGTGGGGTGTGGTGGTGAATGGACTGCTGCTCAGGGATAGGCTGGGCAATGATTAGCAGGTAGTGAGCAATTGCATTATGCATCACGTGTTTTGTACGCATTATTATTAGTAGTACTATTGTAATCATTATCATTATTTTCCTTTCTTTTCAGTGCTAATAAACGTCACTATCTCAGCCCACAAGCTTTCACTTTTTGTTTTGATTCTCTCCCTCATCCCACGGTGGGGCACGGAGGAGCAAACGGTTGTGTGGTGCTTAGTTGCCAGCCAGGTTAAACCACAAAAGTCCTTTTGGTGCCCAACATGGGGCCCAAAGGGTAGAGATAACAATTGACCTGACCAGAGCTCGTTAAAACAAAATTGTTATAAGCATTAGATAGTTTAATACTTGCTAATCACAGTGTTGATTTTTTTCACCTCAAGTCTGCTGTGCCTGTTTTCCAAATTGAGTTATATAACGCATTACATACTGTATTTGTTCCCTCTTGCACTGTTTATCCTTTCCGGGGGCTGGTTTAAGGTTATTATTTTGCTGTACTGTATAACACTGTCTATAATGTGATAAAATTGCTGGTCATGAGACTAATCTGGTATTTGTACTCAGCATTGCCATCAACTTTTGGAAACCATATCTTTTTTTTTTTTTTCCTTCAGGGAGCCAATCTATGGAGGGGACAGGGGGAGATGTTTTTTCCCACTCGTTCACTCTCTCTTCCTCCTTCATCTCCCTCTTCTCCAGGCTAGTTATGATAGCTCTTCAAAACTTTGAACATCCTTGGGATGTTCAAAGCAGCATGTTCGTATTGCTATGTCTCCTGAAGAGTGGATATTTGCAATTCTTTTAAAATTCACCCCTGAACAAGTTCAAAATCCTACAAAAAAACCTGGCCAAATGCTTGAAAAAGGTGTGTCATCACCCTGTCAGTTCCAAAGAGACACAAATAACTGCAATATGCTGGGGCTTGGCCTATCCTTACAGAGCTGCAATCAATGCCCAAGAGCAATCAAAAGGGACTTCAGGGCTTTGGGGTGATTGGTTGAAGGATTAAGTGCACAGCTAGTGTTTCCCTCCATCCTTCCAATTAATATTGAAAGGAACAGGCAGAGACAGATGATGAATATGTGGCTCTGAGGCTGGTGCCACCAGTGCAGTTTTTTGGGTTTCTTGGTCATGGGAAGGTCTACATGACACTGGGTCTACTGACTTCTGATGGGGAGCACCTTTCTCTGAGGGGGGAAAAGGATTTGTTTCTCAAGAGTTGTCAGGGCTGATTGATAGGGCTTTAAACTAGATTTGAAGGGGCAAAGGGACAAAACCAGGCCCACCAGTGATAAGCTATTGGACTACATACCAATTTTGGGGAACTGCATGCTAATGAAGCCCTTGTCTGGCCCACAAGGGGCTGAAATTAATGAAAGACGTCTGGAGTGTTCCTATACAAACACACTCAGCATGAGAAATAAGCATTTCATCTTCATGAAATGCTTGTATACTAATGCATGTAGTGTGGGAAACAAACAAGAAGAACTGGGGAATCTGTGTGTGGTCACAAGGCTATGATCTCATTGCAATCATGGAGACATGGTGGGATAGCTCACATGAATGGAATGCTGTCATGGAAGGCTATGTGATTTTTAGAAAAAAATGGCCAGGAAGGTGAGGTGGTGGAGTTGCTCTTTATGTGAGAGAAAAACTGGAATGCATGGAGCTTGGCCTAGGGTAAATGAAGAGTGGGTTGAGAGCTTATGGGTAAGGGTTAAAGGGCAGCCTACCATGACTAATCCTGTTGTGGGTGTTTGCTACAGGTCACCTGATCAGGAAGAGGAAGTAGATGAAGCCGTCTTCAGGCAGCTGGAAGTAGCCTCTCAGTCACAAGCAAGCCCTCGTTCTCATCAGGGACTTCAACCACCCTGATATCTGCTGAGAAGACCACACAGCTAGGCACAAACAATCCAGGAGGTTCTGCAGATAACAACTTTTGACACAGGTGGCGGAGAAGCCAACAAGGAGAGGTGTGCTGCTGGACCTTGTATTAGCCATTGAGGAATAACTACTAGGAGATATGAGAGTCGGGGACAGCCTTGGCTGCAGTGACCATGATATGGTGGAGTTCAGGATCTGGTAAGGAGGAAGCAGGGCAAAAAGTAGGATTGCGACCCTAGACTTCAGGAGAGCAAACTTTGGCTTCTTCAGGGATCTACTTGGAAGAATCCCATGGGTTAGGACCTTAGAAAGAAGGGTGGTCCAAGACAGCTGGTCAATATTCAAGCATCACTTCCTTCAAGGTCAAGATCATTGCAACCCTATGAGTAAAAAGGCAAGCAAAAGGGGTAGGAGACCTACATGGATGAGCAGGGAGCTCCTAGAAAAGCTCAAACAAAAGAAGGAAGTTTACAGCATGTGGAAAAGTGGACAGGCCACACTGTATATTCAGGGATGTGACAATAGATCCCTCACCTACATATACAGGAATGAGAGCAATTTCTTTCTGCAAGGTGTAAAGCTGAACTGCTATTAAACTGAACCTAAAAAATTGAGTCATGAGCTGCTAAAATTAGGTCAAGGCTGAAAATAAAGACAGATATGATAGTAATCTATTTCTAATTTACACTAATATGATTCTAGTGGAAAATATAGTTGTAGGAGGAAAATAGACAAGATGAATTAGAGACTTTCCTGATAACTTTGTATCTTCTTTGTTTTAAAACTTTTTTTTTCTAGTTGAAAAAAGAAAACAAGCAAAACAAAGAAAAAATAAAAATAACTCTACAAATTGTGGTGTATGCTACAATTCTTTCTGTAAAATAGGAAGCCAGCCATTTAAAAGGAAATCTTCCATCTCTGTAAAAATTATGTTAGCTCTCTTCAGCTTAATAAGTTCTTGTATCATTTCCTGCCCTATTTGTTGTAGATAGCAGGCCAGACAAAAAAGTGAGTGAATTAAGTTGTGGTGAACTCATACAAGAAAGAGAAATGGGCATGTTGTTTGATCCAGTGTAGTACTCGGTACAGTTGTCTTTTAATTAATGTGTAGGTACCTTCACACAACTTCAGCTGGAAGACAAAACTCAATATTGTGATAAAAATGGTTTCCACACAGTCTGACTAGGCTTATTTTCCTCTCTACTCTTTTGATAATGCAATTTGCAAGCAATTCCTACTGAACCATTGACAAATCACAAATCAAAAAAAAGTATATTTTATAGACCTACAAGATTCAGAAAATTCTGTAGTGCTTAATAAGCTGGTTTCACTTTGATTTCTTATTGTACTGATTATTAACCTGTTCTCTGTTACAACATTCTCTAAGCAACAGGCAGCAATATTGTTTTCATAATTCAAAGTTAAATGCAATGAGACTCTAAACAAAATATCTTTAAGGCAGCTGCTGATTAAAGCATTTTATATATATTTCAAAATTTTAAATGACTGAAATTGTAAATTGTCTTCACTGAAACTTCAGGCTGAGTTCAAGCTTGAGAAGCTCTCAATGTTTCATCTTGTCCAAATTTAGTGATGTCTGGAACTTCGCAGATTCAATTAACTTCAGTTCTCGTGAAAACACATTATAAGCAAAATTTGCCTTCATAAACCTATTTTATATCGAGACATATTTTTTTAAAAAACAGTTTCATCCACAGTAGTGCACTCTTTGACACAAATCCATGATGCAGAAGATCTTTATGAACAATGGTTTGTTATGTTATCCTTTTTTAGTATTTATTTATTAATTTTCTCCGGCTTGTGGTATTAAATTAATGCAAATGATAAATGGATATGTGTCAGACATGAACTCTACAGATTGTTCTTTTCAGTTAATTCACATTTCCCAGCATTATGAAAGATGTTTAGGAAAAACTAGCAAATGATAATTAAATATATTGGACCAGTTCTTGTTCTTATTTACATGTGTTAAACGCATTAGTCCCACAGAGCTTTGCTGGGCATAAATAGAAAGCAGAAATAGCTGAATATGGTTAATTTTAACTTGCTTTCGTTCTTCCAGTTGAACATATTGGGCTGAATTTTGCTGTCATATATGACTGCATAATTCAGTTGGGGTCATGCAATTAAAAGTAAGAAATGATTAAGCCAGCTGGAATTAAAAACATATAATTTAATATAATGCTTTTTACAATGTTTTTTCAAAATTTTGGATTGACTGCAAGAAATAAACTTTTCAAAAATCTTAAAGAAAAATTTTATTTGACGAAAGGCTGAAACCTATAAAATATACAACCTATATATGGCAGAAAGGGATGGAATTGTTTCTATCTTTTTCTATTTTCCATTAAAAAAAATATATAATTCTTGCTCAAGACACAGGGCACTCACATTACATGGAACTGAAGCAGAGTGGAGCACAGCAAAATCTCCCACCACTTTGCCAATCACCTAATTTTCTGCAAATTATTTTTCTTTGAGCAAAAGGCTAGATCAGGTTGTCATAATGCAGCCATAGGAAAAGGTAACAGCAGAAGGTTCAGGATCATTACTGTCATGTGTGTTAAAAGAACAAAGGAGGACAGAGGAAATGCTGCAATTGGAGTGGAAACAGATGAGTACAATATTAAAGCTCTTAATATTAACATGACGGGAAAGAGCAAATGCTGCAATCCAGACAGAAAAAATCTGGAACAATTATTGCTCTTCCATCAAGTAGAAGCAATAACAATTGCCATCATTGTAAAGGTGAAAGCAACAAAAGAGGAAGGGAAAAAGCATCAGTTTTACTGAAAATGTCTGCAGCGAAAACAGCATCTTCTGTATTGCATCTGTTAATCCTTGTATTAACAACAGCACTGAACAACAACTCGAAACATTTAAACGCTATGTCAGTGTGCCATTGGTAAAAGCTAACTACAGTGAATGCACAAAGCCATCCCAAGACTTTCATCTTTGTTAGCCTTATCCAAAATCCACTGAAATCAATCCAAATCCTTTGCATACTGAATAAATCACTTTTGAGGATGGAGGGATCCAATCATAGTAAACTCCTTAAACTCCAGTGCTACAACTGACCTTTCCTATATAACCTTGGCTTATATATCCCTGACTCCCAGAGGATGTTGGAAAACTCCTCTACTGGAGAAATTCAAGGAGAAGAAAAGTAATTCCGAGTCTACCCTCAATCTAGTCTAGGTAGTCTTAAGATGGATCTAGCAGCTGAAGAGAAGGCAAGCTAATGCTTTCCTGGGAACTCAGAAACTGAGGACAGATGAAGAATAGGGGAGAAATGAGTCTTCTGATGATTGGAATCAATCACATGTTTGTGTGAGCTGAGAAGACATAAGAATAAAGCTAAAAAGAATGAAAAAACAATGGTAAAAACATCTTATTAAAAAATCCTCTGTCTAAACCTCAGATACAGGAAACAATCTGAGCTCCACCAGTGAAGTGGTTAACAGTGATTGAACGAGTCCTCTGACCCTGGAGATTGCCCAGCTGAGGTTCTGGGATGTGAACACAACCCTAAAGAAGCAATTGAGGTAAGCATTCTATAGCATCCATTTTCTTCATGAGGAGTTTCTCTAGAATGGCTGGTCTGCTGAATTGCCAATTTATCATTGAAATGATCTACTATCTGAGGTTATCTATATAATAGAATTACAATTCTGCTGTGCATTGAGACTCTTTATTGGGCTTTCTGGTTAAAAGAGTAACTGTATGAAGTATAAACTTTATTTGAGCTGTAAAAATTGTGAAATGTCCTTTCCTCTCCTTGAGTTCATTAAGCCTCCAGAGAAACTTTCAAAGCTTGTTAGTTTATTACAGCTTGCATTTCTCGTTTCAATCTCAAACAGCAAAAAATGAGATTTAATGACTTTGCAGGTCATGGCATCTGTGTCACATACAGTGTCTTGATTTGACGAACTACTTCATTATGACCTGATCTTTACTACTTGTTTATTCCCCAAACACTCAAATTATTCTCTTTCTCATTTTCAACCTTATTAATACAGCATATTTTATTGATCATTATGAAACAAAGTATTTAAATAGTTTATTAAAATTCACAGTATTAAAGGCATGTTGTAGTATAAGATCCAGTTTGCAATTTAGAACTGTTTCATGGTAAAAACAATGCTCATTTTGCACACTTTCCTTTGTGTTGTAATAGCATGTCGGGCTGGTCTATAATCTAACAGACAGGTATGTGCATTAGTAAAGAAGAAAATGGCAGCAACAACAAATTGACTTTTCCAAGTACTTAAAAAGAAAGAAGGAAAACAAACAAACAAACAAACAAAAAAACTTCTAGAAACTCCTTGGGAAGGAACTCTATCAAAAGATTGATTTTTTTCAATAATTAGTGTAGATACTTCACAAATTCTCACCTCCTTTAGCCACCTGTCCATTTTTAGGTATCAGTAAAAAGATTGATTGTCAAAATTAACTATAATATAATATCAAAAGGTATTTCGCCTCTTTCCAGATATCCGTGGAATCATAAAATCATAGAAGATCTGAGTTAGAAGGGACCCACAAGGATCATCAAGTCCAACTCTTGGGTCCCCAAAGGACCAATCCTCCTGCTCCCCCCCCCCCCCCGCCCCCTTGCCCCCCAGAAATTAGATCATGTGTCTGAGAGTGTTGTCCAAACCCTTCTTGATCACCAGCAGGCTTGGTGCCATGACCATTTCCCTGGGGAGCCTGTTCCAGTGCCCTACCATCCCCTTGGTGAAAAAACATTTCTTGATATCCAGCCTGAACCTCCCCTGTCACAACTTCAAGGCATTCCATTGGGTCCTATTGCTGGTCACCCAAGAGGAGAGATCAGTGCCTTCCTCTCCACTCCCCCTCATGAGGAAGCTGTAGACTGCAATGGGGTCTCCCCTCAGTGGCCTCTTGTCCAGGCTGAACATTCCAAGTGACTTCAGCCACTCTTCATGTGTCTTCTCCTTTAGATCTTTTGCTATCTTTGTTGCCCTCCTTTGGACACTCTCCAACAGTTTTATATCTTTCTTATACTGTGGTGCCGAAAACTGCACACAGTAGCACAGTGAGGCCACACCAGTGGAGAGTAGAGTGGGACAGTCTGTACGTACAACGAGCATTGCCCCTTCCCAGGTGCAGGATCTAACACTTGCTCTTGTTAAACTTCAGATTTTGGAGAAGGCTGTTTTGGGGGGTATAATATAGGTATAATTCTAGTTCTTTAGGGTTGTGTTCACATCCCAGAACCTCAGCTGGGCAATTCCCAGTGTCAGAGGACTCATTCAATCTCTATTAAAAACTTCACTAGTGGGGATCAGACTGTTCCCTGTATCTGAGATTTAGACAGATGATTTTTTTAATAAGAAGTTGCTACCATTGTTTTTTCATTATCTATAGCTTTATAATAAAGGTTTGATTCAAGTACCACATTGCCTTTCAGAAATCTCCAATCCTGTACATATTGCCTATTTCTCATTCACCTCTGATCTTCACCCTGTTGGGAGGCAGTTCTGAAAGCTAAAGAGGAGTCCAGGAAAGTTGGATGTTTTTCAAGAATGAAATCCTAAAGGTGCAAGAGCAGGCCATCCCAATAAGTGAAAAGTTGAGCTGACAAGGGAGAAGAGCATCCTGTCTGAACAGAGAGCTTCTTCAGGAAGTCAGGAAAAAAAGTGTTTATGAACTCTGGAAGAAGGGGCAAGCAACTCAGGAGGATTACAGTTTGCCCAGGGAAGTTGTGGATGCCCTGTCCCTGTAGGTGTTCAAGACCAGGTTGGATAAGGCCTTAGGCAACCTGATGTAGTGGATGGCATCCTTGCCCATGGCAGAGGGGTTGGAACTACATGATCTTTCAGGTCCTTTCCAACCCAAGCTGCTCTTACGATTCTGTGATTCTGTGACTATAGAGTTGTTGTTAAATTGTGCAGGGAGAAAATTAGAAAGCCCGACTAGAACTCAATTTGACCACTGTAGTAAAAGACAACAAAAATATTTTTGTAAATATATTAACAGAAAAAGGAGAACTAAGGAGGCTCTCCATCCTTTATTGTATTTAAAGGAAAACATACTGATGAAAGACTACACAAATGTTAAATAACTTAATGTCTCTTTTGCCTCAGTCTTCATTAGTAAGACCTATCCTTCTCAGGTTATGCAGCCCACTGAGTTGGAAAATGATGACAAGAAGTCAGAAGAAACTCTTATAATCCAATGAGAAACTGTAAGTGATCTATTACATGATTTGAAAGTTCACAAGTCTGAGGCCAGACAGGATTCATCCAAGATACTGAAGGAGCTTGTGGAAGTACTCACCAAGCCACTTCCAATAATCTATCATCAGTCCTTGTTAACCGGGGAGGACCCAGTTGACTGGAGGTTAGAAAATGTGGCACAAATATACAGGAAGGGCAGGAAGGGGGGATAAATAGAATGACATGCCTGCCAGTCTGACCTTGGTACTGGGGAAGATTATGGAGCAGATCATCTTGAGTATCACCACACAGCACATACAGGACAATAGAGCGATCAGAAGCAGGCAGCATGGGTTTATGAAAGGCAGGTACTGCCTGAGTAACTTGATATTCATCTATGAGAAGACGACCAGCTTAGTGTAAGAGGCAAAGGCTGTTTACCTCAATTTTAGTAAAGAATTGATACTATTTCCCACAGTATCTCCTGGAGAAACAGACTATTCAGAGCTTGGACAGGTGTACAGTTTGCTGGTTAAAGAACTTCTGGATGGCTGTGCACAAAGCATTGTTGTGAATGATGTTTAATCCAGTTGGTGACCAGTCCCCAGTGGTGTTCCCCAGGGCTCAGTAGTGGGGTCAGTTTCGTTTAGCATTCTTATGTATGACATGGATGACAAGATTGAGTCCATGCTCAGGAAGTTTGCAGATGATACCAAGTGAGGCAGGACTCTCAATCTGCTTGAAGGTAGTAAGGTGTTGCAGTGGGATTTGGATAAGCTAGATTGATGGGCGGAGTCCAATGATGTGACTTTCAACAAGGGTAAGTGCTGGGTCATGAATTTGGGTCATAACAACCCCATGTAATGGTACAGGACTGAGGAAGAGTGGCTGGAAAGTTGCCTAGCAGAAAAGGACCTGGTGGTGCTGGTCGACAGCCAATTGAACATGAGCCAGCAGTGCTCCCAGTGGACCATGAAGGCCAATGGCACCCTGCTCTGCACTAGATATAGTCTGGCTAGTAGAACTAGGGAAGTGATTGTCCCCTTGCACTTGTCTCCCAGCACTGGTGAGTCTGCACCTTGGTGTCCAGTTTTGGGCTCTTCACTACAAGAATATTGAGTTGCTTGAACATGCGCAGAGAAGGATAATGAAGTCGGTGAAAGGACTAGAAAAGATTTATGAAGAACAGCTCAGGAAGCTGTGATTTTGTAGTCTGGAGAAAAGGAGGCTGAGGGGAGATCTCATTGCTCTCTACAACTACCAGAAGAGAAGTTGCAGTGAAGAGGGTGTTCTGTTTTCTCAAGGAGCAAATGATAGGACACAAGGAAATGGACTGAAGTTGCATCAGAAAAAGTTTAGATTGAACATTAGGCAGAATTTCTTCGTGGAGAGGGTGGTCAAGCATTAGAACAAGCTGCCTATGGAGGTGGTGGAGTCACCATCCCTGGAGGTTTTTAAGAGGCATGTGGATGCCATCACTAAATGAAACAGTTTAGTGATAGGGTTTGGTAGATCAGGCTGATGTTTGAATTTGATGATCTTGAAGGTTTTTTCCAACCTGAATAATTCTATGATTCTTTTCTTGCTTTAGTTCCAGAACTAGTAAGAGGAAGTAAACCTAACTCTAGTCATATTTCTTCTCAGAGGTTTATGTGTATTAGATTCCCCCATGTGCCCTTGACCCACACAATGGTGTAGCATCTCTGGGGTGGATCCTACTTACAGTGATCAGACGTCTTGAATGCTGCTCATCAGAAGCAAGTGCTCATCCTTCATGGTTATCGTACTGTGTTGAAATGTATGTCATGTACAGGTTTTACTGTTGACTCCATAAGACCACTGAAAAAGTGGTTAGAAAGAGGAAAAAGAGAAATCTTTTTCCACTCATTTGGGACTTCTACTGATCATGCAAATCTTTAAAGATGATAGATAGCAGCCTCAAAGTGAGATTTGCCAGGTCTGTAAACATAAACACAAGCCAAGCAAGAAACACATTGAAAACAAACAAACAAACAAACAAAAAGGAAGTGTACATTCTGTTTACCGCCTTCTGAAACAGAAAAATATGAGCATCATTAATGTTCAAGTTTACTAAGCTTAGCTATAGACCAGTAGGATGGCATCTTTTAGTAGAGCTTTCTCCATTATCATCTCTCTACACAGGGCAAAGAAGTCAGATATTTTTTCTTTTCTTCTCAGTCATTGCTCCATTTACATAATTATGTGCACATACAGAAGGACAGATGCTAAATAATTCCAGGCTGCACATTTCCTTACTTTATCGATACAGCAATAATTTGTTTCATCTTCTTGTATTTTTGTTTTATTTTATTTTATTAACTTTGATTAGTCATAAGAAAGTCTATTATGGTAATTAATTCTTCTTTTCATCAGTGAGGCAAAGTTGGTAATTCTGTGTGTACATGTCCAATTATACAGGCTAGCAGCATCAGCTAGCATAGCCATGTGCTTTTTGGACCCCATATCCCACAGGCTGAGGCACAGTGTCCTGGTTCCAGTTAGGACAGAGTTAATTTTTCCTCATAGTAGCTGGTAGGGTGCTATGTTTTGGATTAGGATGAGAAGAGCGCTGATAACATGCTGATGTTTTAATTGTTGCAGAGCAGTGCTTACACCAAGCCAAGGACTTTTCGGCTTCTCGCTCTGTCCTGCCAGAGGGCAGGCTAGGGGTGCAGCAGGAGCTGGGAGGGGACAGACCCAGGACAGCTGACCCAAACTGGCCAAAGGGGTATTCCATACCATCTGACGTCATGCTAAACAATATATAGGGGTGGCTGGCCGGGGTGGGGGGCCGGCTGCTCGGGGATAGGCTGGGCATCGGTCAGCGGGTGGTGAGCAATTGCATTGTGCATCACTTGTTTCTTACACATTATTATTATTAATACTATTATCATTATCACTATTATTATTATTATTGTTATTATTATATTCCTGTCTTAATAAACTGTCTTTATCTCAACTCACAGGCTTCACTTTCCCGTTTCTCTCCCCCATCCCAGAGAGGGAGGGGGGAGGGTGAGCGAACGGCTGTGTGGTGTTTAGCTGCCAGCCGGGTTAAACCACAACACACAGCTCACTTTTTCATTTAGTGAGAAGATGTATTCGGATTTTACACACTTTTTGAAAAGGGAATGAAGATAGTGCTGCAGATAGTCAGGAACAGTTCCTGAAGTAAAAAATTAAAATAAAATAAAATAAAATAAAATAAAATAAAATAAAATAAAATAAAATAAATACATATATGTCTGAGTTCATTACAGTTTACTAGTACCCTTATAGCCAAGATAGTTTTGATTTACTGGAACTGAAGTTGGAACTCTCAAGGGAAAGCAAGGTTATAATAAGGAATACATTTTATTTTAAAATGAGCTAATTAATGCAATAGCTTCCTGGACTTCCAACAGCTGGAAGATGACATTTTAAAAACAGTGTTATTCCTAAAAGAATAAAAAGCTTATGAGTAAAACTTTTTGATAATATAATCTTCCAAAGACTCTATTTATATGTGGATACATCTCCAGCTGGCTCTTTAGTGTTTGAAAACTGACTAAAACATAACTTATTAAAATATATAAGATAGCGAAAGATAGTGTTCAAAAGGTTTAAAAATTATCACAGTTTTTGGAATCTTAAACTAAGCTTCAGGCAGAGATAAGCCTTATGATAAAGTATTTTGAAAATTGTTTTTATCAGATTTTTTTTTTTCCTTGTCATGCCAGTCTTCAAAAATGGCAAGAAGGAGGGCCCAGGCAACTAGGGACCAGTCAGCCTCAACTCCATCCCCGGAAATGTGATGGAACAGCTCTTCCTGAAGTTCATCCCTCTTCATCGCGTAGAGCATAAGAAGGTGATTAGTAATAGCCAGTATGGATGTGCCAAGGGGAAATCATGCTTAACCAATCTGATAGCCTTCTGTGATGACTACCTGGGTAGATGAGGGGAGAGAAGTGGTTGTGGTCTACCTTGACTTCAGCAAGGCTTTCGTCACTGTCTCCCATAACATCCTCATAGACAAGCTCAGGAAGTGTGGCCTAGATGAGTGGACAGTGAGGTGGATTGGTAATTGGCTGAATGGCAGAGCTCAGAGAGTTGTGGAGGCCTGTAGCTAGCAGTGTCCCCCAGGCATCAGTACTGGGTCCAATCTTGTTCAATCAGCGACCTGGACAACAGAATGGAGTGCACCTGCAGCAAGTTTGCTGATAACTCTAAAGCTGGGAGGAGTGACTGATACCCCAGAGGGCTGTGCTGTCATTCAGAGGGACCTGAACAGGCTGGAGGGATGGGCTGAGAGGAACATCATGAAGTTCAACAAGGGCAAGTGCAGGGTCCTGCACCCAGGGAGGAATAACCTCAAGCACCAGTACAGGCTGGAGGGTGACCTCCTGGAGAGCAGCTCTGCAGAGAGAGACCTGGGAGTCCTGTTGGACAGCAGGCTGACCATGAGCCAGCAATGTGCCCTTATGGCCAAGAAGGCCAATGGTATCCTGGGGTGCATTAAGAAGAGTGTTGCCAGCAGGTGAAGGGAGGTGATCCTCCCTTTCTATTCAGCCCTGGTGAGGCGACACCTGAAGTATTGTGTCCAGTTCTGGACTTCTCAGTACAAGGAGGACATAGAACTACTGGAGTCCAGAGGAGGGCTACAAAGATGATTAGAGGACTGGAACACCTGTTGTACAAGGACAGGCTGAGAGAACTGGGCCTGTTTAGCCTGGAAAAGAGAAGTCTGAGGGGAGACCTCATTGATGTGTACAAATATCTGAGGGGAGGGTGTCAAGAGAATGGAGCCAGTCCTTTTTCTGTTGTGTCCAATGAGAGGACGAGAGGCAATGTGCACAAACTGAAGCACAGGACGTTCCGGCTTAATATGAGAGGGCACTTCTTTACTGTGAGGATGACAGAGCTCTGGAACAGGTTGCCCAGAGAGGTTGTGGAGTCTCCCCCTCTGGAGATATTCAAAACCCGCCTGGATGCCATCCTGTGCAATGAGCACTAGGTGATCCTGCTTGGCAGGGCGGTTGGACTAGATGATCTGCAGAGGTTCCTTCCAATCTTGGCCATTCTGTGATTTATATTTCCATAAGTAAGTCTGCTGTCTAATTCTGTTTATTTATTTGATTGTTTGTTTGTCTGTTTATTCTGACTGAACAGACTGAATTAATATCTCCCTTAAAACTGGATAAGCTATCTAAGCTATCTGGAGTTGAACAAGACAGTGTTTATTTGTCTAAACTTTATTAGACTAGACTTTATTAGTAGCTTCTCCTACTTAACAACTGAAAAAGTTGAGAACCCGAAATATTTCACATAAAGAGCTAGCTATCTGCTACCAGTTACAAATGCTCATTTTTCATCTCATTCAATATTTGAAAGTGAGTGCAAATTTGCTAGTAACTGTGGATAAACACTGTCTTTATTTTCTTAACAGACAATCAAACAACGTGCTCTGTTTTTGCTAACCGTTATGGTCAGGCCTGCAGCTGCCTTCCAGCATCATCATAACATTAAAGCTTATGGCAGAAACCCTGTGCTGTTGTCACAGCTGGATTTCACTTTCTTAAAAAGAACTTTCTGTCCTTCCCTGTCAAAACACAAAGCTATCATTTTTTCTTTTTCGTGAATAAGTAGCTGTATGTACCTAGTGGTTGAGACACAGCAGAGTATTAGAATCCAATATCTCTGAAGTCAAGAGTGGTGACTTCTAAGCTGTATAGCTGTATATTTCCTTTCTTTAAGATAAATTTTGAGGTAGTTGCACCAAAAAAAAAAAAAAAGAAAGAGATCACAAAAGACAATTAAACAAGTTTGCTGACCTACAATTGTTTTATTATAGACAAACCCTTTTGATCTCAGTAAGGAAAAATATTTAATTTTATAATTTAAACATTTTGTTCTTGTTTCATTTGTAATAAACTTGACTTAATCAGAAGCCATTTTAATCAAAATGCAAAAGCAAGCAAAAAGATTACCTTTCCTCTCCAAACCAGATCAGTCTTCTCTTGCAAACATTCAGGACTTACCAAACACTCAGAATAATTTAAGTCATGTCAAAGTTAGGTGAATGACTTGGAAAAAAAAATCACTGTCCTAAAAAATTTTAAAGATACTATCTAGATTTATGTGATTATCCATTATGGTAGAGCTAGAAGTAATAACTCAGAAAATACAATCTGACCAATTAAAATGTTAATCTTTTCCGATGGAAAGATGTGGAAAATAATACTTATTGTTTTGAGACTCTGCTGAAAAGAGATTGAAGTCTCTGTAAACAAATAGATTTTTTATCTGTCTGTGAGAATTAATCCCTTCAACTTCATCAGTAATGGGGATTTTTTCACTGCTTTGCCCAGAAGTTCTATTTGCCATAACATTTCTACTGTTTGTATAAACATGTATCTCAATGAGTTTTTCATATGTAGATTATAAGTAAGGGTATTCTGCTCCATAATGTGACAAGGTTCCTACATATTAATATTAGCACCATGCCCAGGCATTAAACATCCTATTAAATTGACACTGAGAAATGTTTCAAGGTATATATAGTCTCAGGAAGATCAGTAATTATTTAATTCTGTCTTTCTGTGTACCTGAAGAGTATCCACATGCTTATATATTAGGAATGCAGAATCTGTTAAGGAAGTTACCACAACTCATAGAATCATAGAATCATAGAATAGTTTGGGTTGGAAGGGACCTTAAAGATGTAATTCCTCTTAAGAGACCTTACCTCCTCTCCCCATCTTTTCTGCCTTATATTTCTTTCATTTCAACAATCAATACAATGCAGCCCAAACAGAGTCTTTCCTTGTGTTTCCTTGTGAACTCATTCCTCTTGGTAGTTCTATCCTTTGTGATTTCCATGCATTCTACCAAATTTCCTGCTATGAGAAGTCCCATAGGCTGTGTAGTTATTCTGTAGGGATACCCACAAGGGTGATGGCTTTTTTTTTTTTTTTTTTTTTTCCTCCCGTTAGATAAAGTATTCTCACAAGGGAAGCAGGTCTGCTGTTTGATGCTGCCCTGTTTGACCTGGCATCATTACACAAACAAAATACCCTCGGTGGTTTGAAGCATTATTACTAAGCCACTGCAACAGATATGCTTAACATTTCAAATCTCAATTTTTAACTGACTTGCGAATTCTCACAAAGTATGTTTGAAACTAATAAATTTTCAGGGCTGTTACAATCCCCAGACAAACAGGAAGACTGTCAGCGTCTCCTCTTCCTTTACTTGTAAGATTTCTTTAGTGCATTATTTATTTATTTATTTACTCCTTACCAGTCATTTCAGATGGTTGTTGTTGGACAGAAAATTAGAGATGATTTAAAGAATATATTCTTATTTTGCTATAGTGCCTATTTTCTGGGAATAAAATATAAATGTAAATTATATTGGAGTACTTAAAGCTTTGTTCATTCAGCCATTAAATGTTCTGAAACATGAGTGACCTTCAAAGCTTTTTGTGTGGGAAAATTTCTGTTAGCTTTTCTGCACACATATCAAGAGAAAATGAGATGTTAATCTGGATTTCCTAGCACAATCATTTACATCAAATATCAGGTTTTGGTTTTTGGGTGGTCGCTCTTCTGCTTACAATACTGGATGGCTGAAAAACATGAATAACATTAAAAGAGAGAAAACAAACAAACAAACAAACAAAGGACTATATCCTCAGCTGCTGCCAATTGGTTTGGAGCCAGTAAAATGTACATACACTCACAAATAGTGATGAGAGGCACCAGTCCCTAGTACCCCAGGAAGGACAGAATAAAATGTTTTCACAAAGCCATTTATTAGACCATATCTGGAGTGTCTGTTCAATTAGCATCAATACCTATTTTATTGGTAGCACAGAAATTATTCCAAAGATGTTACCTGAATGACAACCTTTCATAGAATCTCGTAGAATCATAGAATAGTAGAATCATAGAATGGCTTGTGTAGGAGAACAGACCAACCCCCACCTCTTTACAGCCTCCTTTAAGGTAACTGTAGAGAGCGATGAGGTCGCCCCTGAGCCTCCTCTCCTCCAGGCTGAACAAGCCCAGCTCCCTCAGCCGCTCCTTGTAAGACTTGTTCTCCAGACCCCTCACCAGCTTGGTCGCCCTTCTCTGGACTCGCTCGAGCACATCCATATCCTTCCTGTAGCGAGGGGCCCAAAACTGAACACAGTACTCAAGGTGCGGCCTCACCAGAGCCAAGTACAGGGGCACAATCACTTCCCTAGACCTGCTGGCCACACTGCTTCTTATACAGGCCAGGATGCTGTTGGCCTTCTTGGCCACCTGAGCACACTGCTGGCTCATATTCAGCCGACTGTCAACCAATACTCCCAGGTCCTTCTCTGCCAGGCAGCTTTCCAGCCACTCATCTCCCAGCCTGTAGCTCTGCTTGGGGTTGTTGCGCCCCAGGTGCAGGACCCGGCACTTGGCTTTGTTGAACTTCATACAGTTGACCTCAGCCCATCGCTCCAGCCTATCCAGATCCTCCTGCAGAGCCTTCCTGCCCTCGAGCAGATCGACACACGCACTTAGCTTGGTGTCGTCTGCAAACTTACTGAGGGTGCACTGGACGCCCTCATCCAGATCATCGATAAAGATATTAAAGAGGACCGGCCCCAGTACTGAGCCCTGGGGGACTCCACTAGTAACTGGCCTCCAACCAGATTTGACTCCATTCACCACAACTCTCTGGGCCCGGCTATCCAGCCAGTTTCTAACCCAGCGAAGCGTACGCCAGTCCAAGCCCCGAGCAGACAGTTTCTTGAGGAGAAGATAGTAGATAATAGCATTTGTCAATAATAATATAAATATAAAATAGCATTTGTCAGTAGATAATAGCATTTGTCAATCTCCTGCTCAGATTCCTGGATGCTACATTGCCTGATGAACTCCTCTCACAACAGAGTTACCTGTTTGAAAATTTCATCCATCTGGGCACACTTACACCCATGACACCTGCCTCTGCCTTTGGGACTTACATGTACTTCCAGAAACTAGAGTTCCCTTAAACTGAGGGTCTGGGCAGTTCTTCAGTCCTTCGGAAGCCTGTTTGGATGTAGGCATCTGCCTGGGGAGGTTGCAGCCCCTCTGTCTGGGTTTCAGCCTCAGACCAGCAGGCTTGGCAGGTGGACACCTTTTCTGTTACAGTAGAAGGCCCTTCCTCTGTTCAGTGCTGTGGTCTTGTTCCACCAGCTGGGGTAGAGGCCATTGGGAGACCACAGAGCAGCCTCCCTCAGGCCAGTGGGGGAGCTGGGGTTTGGGAACCCATCAGCAGACCCCACAATTCCCTTCCTGGCTGACCCAGCAATGATATGCATCCATTCAAGCTCTTAATTGGGGCATATGGGTATCTCAAAATTGAGCTCTGTGCTATGTTGACAGGAAAGCCAGATGGAGCAGCAGAAATATATCCATCATAAAAAACTGAAACAAGCCAAAATGAAAGGTCTATGTATAAGAAAGAATAACAATATAAATAGGGAAAAGCTGGCAATTAAAGAAAAGTCTGTAAAACTTGGTACGTAATGGAAGATAAGTAATACTGAGAAAGCATGACAGAGTCTGAAGGGGGTGTCT
This sequence comes from Anser anser, assembly GCF_964211835.1. Classification (NCBI taxonomy): domain Eukaryota; kingdom Metazoa; phylum Chordata; class Aves; order Anseriformes; family Anatidae; genus Anser; species Anser anser. The sequence continues at coordinate 19,083,737 of NC_139723.1, read as the reverse complement.
GAGAAACAAATAAGAATCTGAACTGATTTCTGAACCTGACACACTTTAAAGTATTAACATATTTCCATTTAATTTGTAAGATTCTTCAATGCTGTTCAGATAATATCTGTGGGGGCTTACCCAACAGAGACTGTTATAATTTAGAAATTTGCTTTAGCAAGACTAGATTTATTACTTGAAGGATTTCTAAGGGAGGACTGGAGGAGAATTAGTTTTAATAAGATATCCTAATTACCACAATCTTATTGTGAGAACCTGAGCCATGGGTCTAAATAGGCTGGTGCACCCTGCAGACCTTAATGTTTTTCATTATTTGAAAGGGTGGAATTTATTTATTTATTTTTAATTATTATTATTATTATTATTATTTAATGCAATTGCTTAAATAGGTTTGCAGTAGAGAACTTTATGGATGGTGACTCATCTGGATCCTGCACGTCTCTTCTGGATCCTGTAATACCCTTAAATGAGCAAGATTATCTCATTGGTTGTGTTGATTTTTTCTCTATAAAGTGTTAATCCTGGCTTGGGTGATTTCTATGAATAGCCAAGTCCTCTAAAGAGCATAGAAAATGATAAACCTGGGCAAGAAAATTTATGTGAATTGGAAGATATTTTCTCCTTTAAAATCAAATAGGGCATCAAATAGTTTATTGCAACTAAAATACTAGTATATGTCATCATTGTGGTTTATGTAAAAACACTTTGAGCCTGATAGGTTCGACCTAGACATCTTTACCAGGGCAAAATAATGTTGTTATGACAAGAGGAATTATGTAATAGATTATCTGCTACATGGCTGCCATACTGACCTATTCGATTGCTCTTTAAAACTTTTATATATGCTCTATTTTCATACCATGTGTTTGTGTTTTTTTTCCTGATGTAAGTCAAACAAGCTCAGAGTCCCTCTGTGGACTAAGATTCAGTAAATAATATCAGTGTGTCATCCAGAAATATCCAATCTGAAGTAAAAGTTACCAAAATCAAGCCGTATGAGTGATTATGGTTTCCATTCTCGTGGCACAGACATCTACCTCATACATACTTCAAAAGTGGCTACAAGTCAACTGTCTTTAACTTCTAATCTTGACTATTTTGTTAATAATCTCTGAGTTGTGAATACATACTGTTGTGTTCACCACAGTTTTCTTCTGTTTGATACTCCTTTGATAAAGGTAAGACAGAAAGATATTTTTTTTTGTCAAGGCTTAACATCAGTGTCAATTTTCTCTCTAAACTTATCATCTGTATATAAAAAGAATGTGAAGAAAATAATATTAATATGAAATTAAATGCACAGTTCAGAATTTGTATAAGCACTTACACAAATACATTTCAGTACAAAAACCAATATCTACCTCATCTTCTCAAAAGGGCTTACAGACACATGGCCAGTGGTTGAGGGTTCTGTGCTCCCCTGAGCATTAGCCTGAGTTTTTCTCTGCCTTCCTCTGCACCTGGCACACCTATATATGTATTTTTGGAGGAAATCAGCCCTGGAGCTGAAACACACATAATCACTCAAGAGACCTCTGCCCCAGCTTTGGTCAATCTGGCACAGCCAGTATCCCCAAAGGACCTTGAAAATGTGTGTCTCGCTGGTCAGCTTCCTTGGTTTTAACCTAATGTTTCTATTATTTTTGGAATGTATTTGGATCAGAATTTCTGGTTCCATTTCCTTTGAAAGGAGTCTAGTTAGTGTGTGTTAAATAAACTTTTGGTAGGTGGAAACATCTGGAGATTTGTTTCAAAATCCCTTTACTATTGTAAACAGAATAGCCAATGAAAACATAGCCCACTAGGACTAATTACTCTTACATCAGCCTAAAAACTGCTAAAGAAGACTGAAATCTCTTGTGAGTTTCTCTGTGCTGTATCCCAGATTCAGCTATTGACATACGATCTTTCAAGAACTCCTTCCTCCCAATTGCCCCAGAGGGAATCTTTTCTAGTTCTCAATGTCAGACAAAGAGAGAAGTAGTGATTTGAGTGTCCACAAAGGACTGGCAAGAAAAAAAAAAATGGCATGAGAAAGAACTGATATTTCACAGTGTATGCTGCAGGTATATTGCAGCATAAGATTTGGTCGTTAGCTCACACCAGAGAAGGCTTTGGAAACTGGGAGGCTGATCAGCAGTCTACTCAACAGCTTGTCCACAACCTGCTTTATAAATGAACATCCGCCATTGAGAAAAACTGTTCCCTTACTTCATATGAATCTGGATGTTTAAGGAGACTTCTTAAAGAACTTCAATCTAACCTATAATTTACCGCCCAATAAACAGGCATCCTATCAGTCTATTCTCTGTGCAGAAATTGCATATAAACACCCTAAAGGAAGCTTTATCCAAAATCCAATAATCTGATCAGAGCCTCTCCTGGTTCATGAGAGAGCTATAGGCAACTGGTGCCTTCACAGCCACTAAAAAATGTCTTAGTGAAAGACAATATATTGCGGTTTCTATCTGCTGTAAATAGTAGTTACTGAGTTTAAAGCACTTCTCAGATGTTTTCTTATCCACTCCTTCTGGAGTTTATCACTCCCACTGCAAAATTCACTGAAATGTCATGTCTCAAATATTCCTGTTCTTCTTCCAATGTCTTTGAGTTCTGGCTAAAATATACTGTGGAATAAAACTGGATGTTTGTAGCAACTGCTGACCCAATACATTAATATGATTATGCTATGATTTGCCAAGTTGTGTCTGCTTTGACATCTTTTTAAAGGAACAGACATCTCTCTGTTTTTACTGCAAGAGATTTGCCAGAGGTCATCCATCAGAGCCCTAATAGCCAGCACAGTTAATGATTGAATTAGGAAAAAATAAATAAAAAATAAATGAAAAATAGTTTTTCTTTTCAGGATAATCCAATTTGAATTATCTAGTGTTTACTGAAAACTTAGAATAGGAAACATAGACAATGTTTGTGGACCAATGAAGATGCAACAACTGTTACTTCACAGTAAGCAGCTCATCTGTGTAAAATCATTATTTCCAGCTTCGCATATTATCCAAGCCTTCAGTTTGCATAATATTCAGCATGGTATCACAAATAGCTGGTATCCTATGAGCTGCTCTGGGAATTTCAAATAAATTTGTACTGCCCAGAGATTTTTAATTTCTCTCTGATTTTTGCTTCCTGGAAACCTAAAGGAAAAATGATTTTTTTATTATTATTTTTTTAATATATTTCTATGTTCTGTTTCAATAAAGACCAAAGTACGTATGATATTGTTCAAAAGTAAAAAAGGGAAGAGCTTTTCTGAAGGAGCTTCGCATTTCTGTAACAGAGGATGGGGAGAGTACAATGGAAGAACGCTTTGCTTTAATTGCACAGTTGGTGTATTGTAAAAGGTTCAGTCAGTTTATGTTACAGGAATTTAATGCCTATGTCTATTTTATGTCTAGATGGAGTATATTCTGCCTTTTAAAATCACATGACAGCATGTGCAATTTTGGCTTATACTTTTTGAATTATGTACCCTTAAAAGTTTATCAGATCTTCCAGCAAAAATATTGTATGGATAACAGTGATGATGATCACCGTTGTTTTAGGGTGAGATTATGATGAACTCATGTCATCTTCAATTAGACATAGAATGAGACACATTTCACCACTATGACCAAACTCAGAAACAAATATGTTTCATATTTGATCTATCTTAGTCCTAGTAGTTTTAGTTGTGCTCTCTTGTTGTTTGCTTTGTTTTGTTTGGTTTGGTTGTTGGGTTTTGTTGTTATTTCTGTTTTGTGGGTGTTTTATATGTTTTGTTTGTTTTTAATATATATATGTGCATTCAGCTTGATCTTTTTAGCATAAATTATAAAGAGATTCAAAATATAATTAGAAACTGTTATTTCACCTCAGCTCCTTGTTCTATTCAATAAGATGCCTGTATCTCAATTTATAAATCAATTCTTCATATCTACCTCAAAATATGCACATATATGATACATTTTAGATATGTGACTCTTCTCTGAGAAGAAGATTTAGTAGCAATGTGTACATGGTTTGTAAATCTTGGCTGACCTGGTAAAGTAGAAGCCTCTTCTTTAGCTTTACGCTCCTCTGAGAACTTTAATCAAGTAGTACAAATGGGTGCAAATCTTGCTTTATACTTCTAACCCTGTCATCGCCTTAGGGATGTCATCATGAAAACCACACAGGATCAGGCTATTACAGTGTGTGTGAAGAAACAAATAAAGGGGATAATTAATTCCTCAGTGCTCTAGTTACAACAGCTGCTGTTGTATTGCCATGTTTGTGGGAAGCATTTCGGCGCTCTGAACATTAATTAAGCAAAACTTCTAGCAGACCCACAGCACTCTTGGTATGATTTTGCCACGAAGTGTGCTATCCATGAGAGTAAAGAAAGGAAAAAAAAGCAGCAGAAAGGCACTATACATACTGTCATAATCCATGTTTTCTATATCTGCATCTACAAAAAATGTGAAGTACCACTAACAACTATTCTTTTGGTTAAGTTCATCCGAATGCAATCAGAGAAATACATGTAATTTATTTTGTTCCATAAATACACATAGAATTTAGGACTGTCTTAGCTAACTGTCATTACCCATACACCATGCAGACATGAAGAAAAATAGGTGAGAAAAACAATGAAAATATGCTTGAATACTGCTATACAAGAAAATCATTGGCTGATTTATTTTTCACTCTTCTCTAAACAAGGTGCTTCTTGATTCATATTTCCAAGACAATCCTATTTTCTATGATGGAGTGACTGCGTCAGTTGCCAAGGGAAGACCAACCACCAATGTCAACTACCCGGACTTCTGTAAGGCCTTTGATGTGGTCCCACACGGCCTTGTGACCTCCAGAGTGGAGAGATATGGATTTGAAGGGTGGATCATTCAGAGGAAAAGGAATTGGCTTGAAGGTTGACCCAGAGAGTGGTGGTCAATGGCGCGATGTCCAGGTGGAGGCTGGTGACAGGTGGTGTCCCTCAGGGGTCTGTCCTGGGACCGGTGTTGTTTTAGTATCTTTATCAACGACATAGACAATGAGATTGAGAGCACCCTCTGCAAGTTTGCAGATGACACCAAGCAGAGTGGTGCAATTGATACAAGAGAAGGAAGGGAAGCAATCCTAAGGGACCTGGACAAGCTTGAGAAGTGGGCCCATGTAAACCACGTGAGGTTCAACAAGTCTAAGTGCAAGGTGCTGCACCTGGGTTGGGGCAATCCCAGACAGGAGTACAGACTGGGAGAAGAACTCATCGAGAGCAGTCCTGCAGAGAAAGACTTGGTAGCTCTAGTGGATGAAAAGCTCAACATGAGCCAGCAGTGCATTTCTGCAGCCCAGAAAGCCAACTGTATCCTGGGTTGCATCAACAGAGGGGTGGCCAGCAGGTTGAGGGAGGGGGATTGTCCCCCTCTATTCCGCCATTGTGAGGCCCCACTTGGAGCACCTAGGTCTGGGGCCCCCAGCACAAGAACGGTGTGGACCTGTTTGAGCAGGTCCAGAGGAGGGCCATAAATATGACCAGAGGGATGGAGCACCTATCCTATGACAAAAGGCTGAGAGAGCTGAGGCTGTTCAGCCTGAAGAAGACAAGACTCTGGGGTGACCTCGTTGCAGCTTTTCAATACTTATAGGGGACTTATAAAAAAGGTGGAGAGTGGCTTTTTGCTCAGGCAGACACTGACAGGACAAGGGGTGGGATGGTTTTAAACTAAAAGAAAGGAGATTTAGATTAGGGGTTAGGAGGAAATTCTTCACTCAGAGTGGGGTGAGGCACTGGAAGAGGTTGCCCAGAGAGCTGATGCGCCATCCCTGGAGGTGGGTGTTCAAGACCAGGTTGGATGACACCCTGGGCAACTTTATCTAGTGGGTGGCGTCCTTCCCCGTGGCAGGGGGGTTGGCACTAGATAATCTTTAAGGTCTCTTCCAACACAAGCCATTCTATGATTTACTCAGGGTTTGCCAAGTTGTTCTCTAGAAAGTTCATTAACGTTATGGCCACCATTTCCACACCAAACCTTCCAACCCAAAATCTGTCAACACAAGCTTCATAAATGAGTGATGAGAATACAACCCACGCTCACTGTTCCTATTCTACTCAGTTAACAGAACTCCCAGCAGTGCTCAGCCAAGGACTGGTCCATGCCAATGGGTGTCTTCCAAATATTGTTTAGTGACCTTAGCTCCCTGCTCCTCCTGAATGCACCATCTTATAAGAGGAAGGAGCGAAGACAGTTTTTAAGATCTAAACGAACATTTGCTTTAATTAATTACAAAAATAATTGCTTAAATTTATTTTGCCTAAAAATTAATTGCTTTGTTGAGGTGTAATTCTGTCTCTTTAACTAGTTAGTATTTGAAACTCTGTTGGTTCATTTTTATGACTATCATGAAGTTGGCTTAGGTTCAAGGATTTGTTTCACTCCTGCCTCTTCCTGCTCTCTCTGCATCTCCCAGGTTGCTTGCCTAAGGAAAAAACCTCCAGTTCTCATTACTTAAACTACTAATCAAACTGTTTTACAGGCATGACTGTGGATATTATCGCCTGCCCATAGAGACACTTAAAACTATTTTGGGCACATGCTTTTGAGAAGATGCAGATAATGTCCCCTACAGCTTAAGCCTGGTACACACACACACAGGGAAGAAACACAAATGACAAGGATGGGTGAGGCAGCAGAACAAGTAGGTGTGATTTTATTTACATTCAAGCAATACGAATTAAGTTGTTAACTGAGGTCTCTAGGGTATGAAACAAGAAGAACCTTTGTAACATAACCTGTAACAGTCTGCTTAGAAATGGACAATAACAAGCATCCTTTTGCAGACCAAAAATATTGATGAGTACTTAGTAAATAATAATAGCAAATGATAGAGAATAAAAATTTGCACCCTGTGTTGATTTTAGTATAATTTGACTGGATATCTGAAAGTTTATTTGTTTGTTCTAACCTTTATTCACGGTTTAGAAAATGTTTTAAGGCAGAGAAAGAAAATTGTATTCATGGAACAGAAACCTGTTTTGGTAAGGTACCATGAACAGTGAAAAACACATTTTGCCCCCAGTGACTCTCAATGTCATATGAGACAATAACTCAGTAGAGACTGATGGGAAGTACCAGACTCACTGAGCAGGCAACTGTTGCAGTGCAATAACCACATATCAACTGAAGCAAAGTATTTGCACTCTGAAACACAGATAACTGGGCTGTGAAATATTACAAGATTAATTTTTACCATTAAGTATGATTTTTCTGGCACTTGAAGTGGAATGCCAAGAAAATAGGCTATCCTAATTTAATAGATTTAATTGAAAGCAAAAAAGAGGGAAAAAAAAAAAAGACACAGAAAATCACTGTTTAGGATGAAGTCTAGGGAAGAAGCCTAGGAACTGTTTTGTCCAAGCTAGCTTTCTGTTCCTATCTGTTGCATAGTGATTCATCTTTCTATAAACTATCTCTGTTCATCTTTTTGTCCTTTGACTATTGTCATGTTATTTGCCAGATTCCTGCATTTTACATAAACAGTCAGAAAAGATAAAGTAAGAGTGGGCAAATGGAAAACCAGCATCACCTGAGTACCTCTCATCTCTTGTCTTTTTCAGTGATATATCTGAAATCATTGACTACTCTATTTGCCTGCAGTACAGCAGCATACTGTACTTAGTAAAGTCTCTTAACGGGTCAGACCATTAGAGTGCACAACTCAGTGCACTCAAGCATGCTTCTTTCATACTAATTGTGTCCAATCAAATAACAAGATCAGTACAGACTCTAAATCATTTAAGCTTGTTAAAATGCCGCTTCTAAGGCTCTTTGTGCCATTTTCAGGCTGTAGCTGCTTCATGCTGTGACATGCTCTAGAAATAAAGCAAGAAGGAAGAGAGGAAGAGGAAAAGAAATCTACTTTGCATGTTTGTAGTTAATTTTCATCTTTTATTTCGTTAGGAATTTGTTAGGTTTTATAGCTATCATATGTCCTAGTATTTTTTATATTTTTTAATTCTTTCTTAAGGTGAAGTGTTGTGTGTGTTTTTGTGTGCTGTTTTTTCTTTCTTTCTTTCTTTCTTCTCTCTCTCTCCTTTTTTTTTTTTTTTTTTTTGTAGTTCTATCCAGAGAGCTATAGCAATGTCTAGCTGTTAAGGGAGATGACCACATATGTATGAAACACATTGTGTGTCATTGTGTGTTCTCTGCATAAGTTGTGCAGATGCAGGAATCTCCCCTATTCTCTTCCTCCAAGCCACCTCAGCTTCCTGAAAAGATCAGAGGGTTTATACTCCTCTATCACAACAGAGGTTCAATGTGTTTTAATCCTTTTATGATTAAATTCAAATGTTTGATATTATCTTTGACACTTAGTTTTCAGGAATAACTACTTCCCCAGCAAGCAAATCCATCTCAACCTCATCTTGCTTTCTCAGCCACGTGCCTGCACTTCTGAAATACTGGGTCATGTCAGGTACCACAAGGACTGAGCAATGACCTTGAACAGGGAGAAGCTCTATTACATTCTCAGTGGGCATTCCTGATTACTACAGGTTAGGGTTCAAGTGCATTAGCAGAGAATAGAGAGAAGCTAACAGCCAAATGGTAAAACGCTACTAGCACTTCTCCCCTTTTCTCCTGCTAATTTAAGTAACTGAAGGGGCAGACACAGTTAAACGTCTATTAGACAGACTGAAGCTGATTAAAATGTTGCATATGATGGGTGTTATCCACCAGGTTACTTTAAAAAGTGCTATCTGCAAAACCTTTATGAATTACTTCCATGATCCTATGAAATATAATATCTGTCAGATGAATAAAGTACCTAAAAGGTCAAAATGTGAATTCAAAGTTTTTAAAATTGCAAAAGTGGCTTGCCTCTGTGATTCCTTCTATTTACCTGGAGTGGTAAAGTCACTATATTTGTAGTAAAACATTCAACTATACCTTTCGTAAATCTGCCTAAGCAACAATGGCCAGAAAAATAAAAGTTAGTGGGAAAAACAATCACCCTGATTTTTAAAATGTAGTGATCAGAAAATATTTTTTTCTTTAATTTTGACCTTGATCTTTAATATTTGTTCAATTGCTTTTTATTGTAGCAGTAGAAAGAATATCTATAGTATAGCTCTGACTGAAGTTTCTGTTGGGTAAAATGTAAACAGAAGTCTTCTACTTCAAAATAGATTTATAATATGAATGTAAGTAAATGTTATTGTGATTTTTCATTCAAAATGTCATATTTTTTTTCAGGGTATGTTCCAGAACAACTAGTAGAACTGCCCTAAATCCAGCAGACCTCATGCAACATGAACTCACCTACCTATCTGGTGTGTAAGGTGAAAAATCAGACTTTGGAAACAGATTGTAGTTTCAAGTCTCTCAGGCACTATCAACAGGAGAAGCTCATATTAACAGGGAGAAGCTCACTCTCTTAACCAGAATCAGAACTTGTTTTGGTCTCTTGCACAAGTTGTAAATCAAGCTGTGGCCCTTGATGTGACCATGCCTGGCTCTCTGCAAATGTGTAAGAGGCACTGTGTGCCCAGCTGCCAGCTCTGTGTTGTCCAAGGGCAATTTGCACTAAAGAATTTTTGACTGTGTGAAACACAGATGTGGAGTTGGGAAGAAGAAAACACCAGCTTTCCAAAAGACAAAAAATATCTCTGCCTAAAAACGGCAATGTAGAAAGGAAATTAATGTATTTAAGAGAAGACACAAATACCTATATTTCAGTGGCCCATGAGCCAAGCTGAGAGCTCTTCCTGAATGCTAGATACTGTCTTTAGCAAGCATTTGAATATACCTTTGTATTCATGCGTTTCTGTTGTTTCTGCCCTCTCCTTCTTAACATCTTTAATCAAATTCTTTTTTAAATAACACAGGAGGCACAGATCTCTTTCTGAGATTTCATAAAGGCACCGTATTTTTCAGTCAATGCAAATAAAGTCTAATAAAAATTATACCAACTTTAACACTATATTTTTATTGCATTTGGCACACTGATTGCTTTTGATATTTTGATTGCTCTCAGGAAACCTTGGTGGGATGAAGAACACACCTGGAGTGCTGCAATTGAAGTTTATGAACTATTTGAAAGGAAGGCAAGAAAGGAAAGTTAGGGGAGTTGCCCTTTATGAAAAAGGAAAAAAAAAATTTAAAAAAAAGATTAATTACACAAAGATGTCTTTGAAGAACAGCACTGAACACTTTGGGTTTATGGGTGAAAACTGGAGACCAAGTTAACAAAGGAAACTTTATTGTTGATGTCTACTAAAGGCCACCCAATCAATGATAGTATGTTGATGAACATGAAGTTCTTTCTTCAACTGTGGGAAGCAGCACACTTGCAGGCCCTGATCCTGCTAGGTGACTTGAAGTACTCTGACATCTGATGGGAAAGCATCACAGCAAACTTCAAGAAATCCAGAAAACTACTGGAGGGTGTTTAGGATAGCTTCCTAGTAAAAGTGTTAGAGAGATCAACCAGAAGAGTCCTGTTTGTGGACCTGTTGTTCATCATTGTGGAAGAACTTATTGGTGAAGTCAAGGTTAAAGGTGGCCCAGGCTGCAGTGATAATGGCTTTGTACAATTCTCAATCTAAAGGCATACACGGTGGGCAAAACATAGTCCAGACCCTAAACCTCAGAATGGCACATTTTAGCTGCTTAGGGCACTGGTCTGTGGAATCTCTTAGGAAATTGCCCTCAGAGATAAAGGAGGAAATGATAGCTGGGAGATATTTAAAAACATTTTTCTTAGGGCACAAATGTTCTCAAACTTGATATGCAGAAGGTCGGGCAGGGAGGATAAGAGATAAATTGGGATAAGTCAAGACCTCATAGCAAAACTAAAATGGAATAATGAAATGCATAGACAGTGGAGGCGGAGATACACGTCCTGGGAAGATTACAGGGATCTGACCCAGGAGTGCAAGGGTGCAGGGGAAGGGGGATAAGATAAGAGAAGGCAAATCTGGAGTTGAATTTGGCTACAGAGAAGAATTTATTCAAATACAACAAAAATATGAAGATGGGCTTTTTTAAGAACATAGAACAATAAAAGAAGACAAAAGAAATTGTACCCCCTGATGAATGAAACAAGGAAACAAGCAACATGGAGTAAGTGGAGATACTCAACAATTTTGCATCCGTCTTCACTGCAAAGTGCACTAGGAGAATGAAGTACCACCCACTATAGATTCATGACCTTCAAAGGCACTTGAATGAGCACAAGTCCATGGGACCTGATGTGATACATCCACAGGTCCAGAGGGAACTGGCAGGTGAAGTTGTTAAGCTACTAACCATCATACTTGAAAAGTTGTGGCAGGCCACTTGAGATGCGACTGACTGGAAGAGGGGAAACATTAACCCCGTTTTTAAAAAGGGAAAAAGGAAAGATGCAGGCAACTACAAATCAGTCAGTCTCACCTCTGTGTCTGGAAAGATCATGGAGCAGATCCTCCTGGAAGCTATGCTAAGGGACATGGACAACGGGGAGGTGATTGGCAACAGCCAACATGGCTTCAGCATGGGCAACTCATGCCTGACAAATCTGATGGCCTTCTGCGACAAGATTATAGCACTGGTAGATGATGGAAGAGCAACTGTTGTCATCTACCTGGACTTTTGCAAGGCATTTGATACTGTCCCATACAACATCCTTGTCTCTACAGTGGAGAGACATGGATTTGACAGATGGACCACTCAGTGAGCAACGAATTGGCTGCATGGTTGCTTTCAAGGTACTGTGGTCAATGGCGCAATAGCCAAGTGGAGACCAGTGATGAGTCATGTCGTTCAGGGGCCAGTGTTATCTAACACCTTTGTTGGAGACATGGAAAGTGGGATTGATGCAGACTCAGCGTGTTTGCTGATGACACCAAGCTGAGTACTGCAGTCAACATGCTGGAGAGAAGGGATACCATTAAGAAGGACCTTGACAGGCTTGAGAAGTGGGCTTGTGCAAACACCAGGAAGCTCAACAAGACCAAGTGCAAGCTTCTGTACCTGAGCCAGTTCAATCCCCAATCCCAAACATGAATACAGGCTGGACAATGAGTGGACTGAGAGCAGCTCTGCAGAGGAGGGCTTGGGGGCACGGGTGGATGGAAATCTGAGTATGAGACAGCAATGTGCATGCTTACAGCCCAGAAAGCCAATTGCTTGCATCCTGGGCTGCATCAGAAGCAGTGTGGCCATGAGGCTGAGGGAGGTGATTCCCCCCGTCTTCTCCACTCCCATGAGACCCCATCTGCAGTACTGCATCCTGCTCTGGGGCCCCCATCATATGAAAGACAGAGACCTGTTAGAGTGGGTCCAGAGGAGGGCCACAAAGATAGTCAGAGGGACGGAGCATCTCTCCTACAAAGACATGCTGAGAGAACTGTTTTTTTTAGCCTAGAGAAGAGAAGGCTACAGGCCCTCTAGCAGCCTTCCAGTACCTAAAGAGGGCTTACAGGAAAGCTGGAGAGGGACTCCTTGTCAGGGAGTGTAGTGATAGGACAAGGGGAAATGATGATTTAGATCAGATATAAGGAAGAAATTCTTCACTATGAGGGTAGTGAGGCACTGGAACAGGTTGCCCAGAGAAGTTGTGAATGTCCCCTACCTGGAGGTGTTCAAGGCCAGGTTGGATGGGGCTTTGAGCAACCTGGTCCAGTGGAAGGTATCCCTGCCCATGGCGGGTGTATTTGAGTAGATGATCTTTTAGTTCACTTGTAAATGAAACCATCCTTTAGTTCTCTGATTCTATGAATCTGTGATTGTACTGCTGCTTAGTATTATCTACTTCTTAAATTAATAAATATAATCTCTGAAGAATCTTTCTCCAGGTAACATTTCTATAACTGCCTTCTTACTGCAAGGCTCAGCTGTTGCTGCTGCAGATCCTCAAATGAGGGGAAGCTTACAGTACTCCCTCTGAAGCCATTCAAGCACTGATGCCAACAGAAAGTGCATCCACAACTATCAAGGCTGATTAGTTGAAGGCAGTCTTTTTGAGCAGCGTGGTTGCTATATCTTCTTTCTGAGTCTGACTTGAAAATGCTCTGGGATACATGTGTACTAAAAAAGTACACTATTCTCAAAAAAGACTAGCAGTGACTAGACCACTGTGACTCTATGGTATCATCTAGGATTTTTCAGGCAGAGACAGATCTTTTATAATAACCATGACACTTACGCATTAGGTTTCATCTAAGGTTCTAAAGTGACTTCAAAAAATCTTACATCACTGGGTTCAGACATATTGTGCTTTTACTTTTGGGTAAGGTAAAGCAGAGGTGAAAAATTTTTATTTATTTTTTTTTTCAAATACAGAAATTTTAAGAACAGAAAGGATCATTATGCCATTTGTCTGCTTGTCCATTACATTTTATCTTATTACTGCTCAGCTGAAGTCATTGAAGTTATGTGTAGCTAAGTGTATGCTCACACTGTTAAATAAGTTTGTTAGCTCATTTGAAAAACAATCATCCCCCTGTTAAAATACGACTATGATCCCAGTATACTGCGACACCTTAGGTTAGCCATTTTATATCACATTTGCAATAAATTGGTCTGAAAGCAGGATTTCTTTCTCTTTCAGTACAACTTCCAGCCAAATACTAGTAATTTCTCCAAATGTTCAAAGTCTCACACCTGTGATTATATGCATAAGTCAACAAAGTATTTTGCAGAAAAGAATCATTCCTCACTCAGAACTCCTCACTTTTATTGGTAGATTATTTTATAGGGTGATCAGTGTCATTTACAAAAGTGCTACACTAGTCATTTGAATTTGACTGGCTTTAACTTCCAACCACTCACTCTTTATATGCACTTCATAGGTAGTTTAAAGGGCTCTTGAGTTTCAGATGTTTTGTCTCCTTGAAGCACTAACACACCATAATCAAGCTGTCTCTTCATTGATATGACAAAGTAAACTGATTAAGCTCTGTTTCCTGAAAAACAACAACAACAACAACAACAACAAACTCTTTCCCTAGATCTGCTGAGCAATTACTTGCTTTCTTTGATTTTCCACGTTTTTTTTAGCTATGGGGAAAAACCTGTATGCACAATGTTCCTGGACAGTACTGTCACGTCACTCAGGGAGGTTAATGTGCCTTCCTTATTCCTCCTAGTTTTTATTTCCTTTCTTATATATCCAAGTATCACCTAACACTTTAAGTCATAGAAATTCACATAGTTTTGTGTGTGTTATGATGTTTAAATCTTTTTAGATCATTGCTTTCAAGAATACAAATGACCGTTCTATATGTCATCGTGGTATTTCTTTTTTTCCCCCTTGTATAAGAGTTTTTGTTTCTTTGTTTGTTTTTCAGATTTTGTTAAAATTGTTTTTGTCATGAATATCTATCCTTGTTAATTGTTATATGGTTGTTGATCAATGTTTACAGATATGATGTACCGTTACTGTGTTGATATAGTGTATTTTATCAGAATTTCATGCAATCTTCAGCCTTATACTAAGCCTAAGACTATTAACTCTACAAAATTGCCTTTTTTAGACAAGCTTTTTAAATAATATGAAGTGAGCTCAATGGCTGAATTATGAATCATGGGATAACTCCTGTGAGGAGGGAGCTGGGGAGGTTCCTGGTGCCCACAGCTGCTGCCAGCAGGAGAGCACTGGGGTTGGACCATGACGCTCAGGCAGGCAGGGAGCCTGCATAGCCCTGGGCAGCCCATGTCCCTGCTCACCTCTGCTCCCATGGAGAGGTTTCCCAGTGCCTGGCCCTCATCCTCCTACTGTGCCCTGCTGAGAAGAGCCCGGCTCCACCCTCACAGGGGCACTGGGGTGCTGCTGGGTGCTCCCAAAGCCAGCCCTGGTCCTCCAGCCTCTCTGTACGAATGGACAGCTCCAGCGTTAAACATCTAAAGGTTCTGTGCTGAACTCACTCATGTTTACTGATGTGTTTTCTGTACAAGGAATCCAAAACTGTGCACAGTGTGTAGGTGTGACTTTTTGAGTGCCAAACCAAAGGGGACAATCCCATCTCTTGAGTGACTCTCTGGTTTGTAGAACCCAGTACGCAGTTGGGCTCCACAGCTGCCAAAGCGCACTGCTGGCTTGTGCTCTGTTACTTGCCTACCGGGATCCCCAGACCTTCTCTGGAGAGCTGCTCCCACTCAAGCAAAATTACCAGCTTGAATTTTTGGAGGAGTTATTCTTTCTTAAGAGCAGGACTTGTATTTGTCCTTGTTGCATTTCAGAAGATTCCCATTATCCCTCTCCTCCGGTCTGATTATGTCTCTCCAGACGATAGTCTTTCCTACAAGCACATCCATCAGTCTCACCAGTTTGGTGTCAACTGCAACTTTGACATGAGTGTGATCCCTCTCCTCCTCCAAGTTGTATAGACATAAACAGGACATCCCAGCACAGACCTCTGCGTACTCTCCTTGTTACCAGAGCACAGCCCTGTTAACTACTACACTCTGAGCTGAATCATCCAGTCAGTGTTCCATCCATCTGATTGTCCATCCATCCAGGCCATAACAGCCTACTGTGGATACAAGAGTGTTGTGTGAGACAGGGTCAGAAGCTTTGCTAAAACTGAGGAAAATGGCATCCAATTCTCTCCCCTCATCCATAAATGCAGTCATATTATCGTAGAAACAATTAAGTTGGTGAGTTATGATTAACACATACATATCTGTGTGGCTAGAAAGATGTTTGAATTTATATCAAACGTATTACAATGCGTTCATTAACAACCTTTGCATTAAAACATCTTTATTAATGACCTGGGCAATATTGCATCAGCAAGTCTGGAGATGATACGTAACTGGGAGAAGAAGCTGAAATATGAGAGGGTTGTGCAGTCATCCAGAGGGACCTGAACAAGCTGGAGAATTAGTCTGAGAAGTTCATGAAGTTCAAAAGGAACACATGAAAAAAAAAATGTATCTGGGGAGCACTGACCTAGGCAACAATAAATGCAGGGAGCCAATGGGCTGCAGAGCAGTTCTGTAGAGAAGAACTTGGGGTTCTATGAGCAACAAGCTGACCAAGAGCCAGCAATTCTCCTGCAGAATAAAGAAAGCCAGCAGCCTCCTGGGCTTCATTAGGTTCATTAGTTTATTAGTGATCTTTGCTCTCTATTCAGCATTGGTGAGGCCACACCCAATACTGATCTCCTCAGTGAAAGAAAGACAGGGGCTTACTGGAGCAAGTCCTGCACAGGGTCACAAAGATCATAGAATCACTGCAGCATCTTTTGTATGAGGAAAGGATGAGAGGACCAAGGCTGTTCTGCCTTGAAAATAGAAGGTCCAGGAGAATTTTATCTTTGTGAATAAATTCACAGTGGGAGGGAATGAAGAAGACAGAGAGACAGAGTCAGGTTCTTCTCAGCAGTGACCACTGACAGGACAAGAAGCAATTGGCACAAAAAAACAAACAAACAAACAAACAAACAACAACAACAACAAAAAACATGAAACTCCGTCTGAACACAGGAGAACCTTTTTATTTTTATTTTATTTTTATTTTTAACTCATTTTATTTTTATTTTTAATGGGAGGGTGTTCAAACACTGGGAGAGGTTGCCCAGAGAGAGGTTGTGGAGTCTCCCTCACTGGAGACACTCAAAACCTAACTGGACATGGTCTAGGTTATCCTTCTCTAGCTGATCCTTCTTGATCAGAGAGGTAGGAATGGAAGATTTCAAGAGGCCCCTTCCAGCCTAAACCATTCTGTGATTCATTAATTTCAGATTAATTTTTCAGCTGTTAACATAAATAAATATAATTTTTAATTTATAAATATTTCTATTCAAGCTTACCCTATTTTAATAGTGTCTGTTTATAACTTTTTAATTGACCATACCCAAAAGAGGGATTTTATTCATAGGAAGTAGTCAGGGCTGGCAGTTGATATTTTGCTTTAGCAAACAGAAGGATATTGTCATTTGTCAGATGTTAAAAGGCTCACAGGTAAGCACCTTAAGTCTATGAGGACTGCCTATGGCTGTTCCACATTTCCTAGTTTATGGTCTTTTTGACAAATTACGAGGGTTCTAAGCTGGTGTTTGATTTTCCAAATTGATTTATTTTCATGTGGGATGCTTTTATTACACACAGTAACAGAGAATCATTTTGTTAGTGGGACAGTTCTCTGTATATATATATATATATTTTTTAGCTTGGTTTTGGAGTGAGGATTATCTATTTATTTATTTATTCAGAAATAATATTGTTATTTTTCAGTTTTTGTTACATATAGTAATGACTACCTGAACACATTACTGTTCCACATGGGGAACACTGGCAGACACAAGGTGTTCTGCCAAAAATATTTATTCTCCCTATGGGGCAATAATACATGCAAGTGATGATGACTATACAGTTGTATTTGTTTAGTTACTTAAATTTATTTCCACTCCCCACTGTATCTTGTACATAAAAGGAAAACTATAAACATTATGGTTGAAACTCTCAAAGCCAGCAAAGATATGATTACTAGATTAAAAAGAGATTCTGAGTGAACATGCTGATTTTTGGTCTGTAAAAAAAAAAAGAAAAAAAAGAAACATTTCATTTATTTTCAATGTACATCCAGGTACATTTGGTGAGAGAGGTACCTTTCCTCTCTTAAGATGCCTATAAGACTGACCTAGCATTTCCTTTTGACCTCAAGCTCATCTGTAAACATCAGGGCAAAAGCTGCTGTTGTGGCCTTGTTCTTACTGTTTGCTCTAACAGCCTTGTTGTTTCTAGATCCAGCTAATAACCAAAGGTAGCGTGGTATGTGTAACTCCAAGTGAAGTAAACAGACCTTGTCTTTTTTTTTTTTTTTTCCTGAAGGAATCAAATTAGTGTCTATGATTTACAACACTGCATTCCAGTTTCTTCCTGCTGAGCTCGCTACACATCCTCCCTTGCCTCCTCCTGCCCCCATTCATAGCACGAGGCTCCCCTGCCACTCCCCCCCCCCCCCAGCTGGAAAGTCCTCCATGCACTTAATTGACTCCATGTCTTACCTCATTTCCCGTCAGAGAAACTATCTTTTCTCCCTGTCTTACAACCCCTAACCTTCTCTCAAATAAAACAATCAAATATTATTTCCCACTTTCCAAGTACTCAATCAGTCTCCCTTACCCTTTGCCATAATCTTCACCCTTGCCCCAGTCTGCATATTCCAATCTTGTTATATACTGTAATGAATACCTGTGAATGTTTGTAAAGATTATATAAAAGGTAGTAGCTAAGGGCTGATTTTCTGCCTTCTGTAGAAGGAAGAATCTGAAAAATCTGTCTACTTTCAGGAGGGAAGGACTGATAAAAAAAGGTTCCATAAGAAAAACCTCATAACATTCATATACCTCATTAAACGTGCATGTGTATATATCTTTCCACCTATATCAGCTTTTTCTGTGCAAAACCTGCATGGACGGATACGGAGCTGATCCAAGCTCAGAAAAACAAAAACAAAAAACAAACAAACAAAACAAAACAAACAAACAAAAAAAACAGGAAATACCAATGTTTCTGAAGACTTTATACTGTATTTGTTCTCCAGTGCAACTGAATGTGTTTACATTTGTTTACATGTATTTACAATTTACATGTGTTCTGATATACTCTTTTGTATCCTAAACCACATACTTTCTTGAGCAAGAATTATGTTGATCCATATCTGTGTTTGAAATAGGACTTACGAGCTTTGTAAGGGGATTGATGGGACTTTACTCACTACCTACAGTTCATAAGAAATGCAATACAATACACTTACAGAATCACACACACAATGGTTGGGATTGGAAGGGGCCTCTAAAGGTCACCTCATCCAAACCATTAAGTAGGACTGCCTAGATCCCCTTACCCAGGACCATGTCCAGACAGCTTTTGAGGACCTCCAAGGAGGGAGACTCCACAACCTCTCTGGGCAACTTGTGCCAGTGCATAAGCACCCTCACAGTAAAAAAGTGCTCCCAATGTTCAGAAGTAATCTCCCATGTTCCACTTTGTACCTATTGCCTCTTGTCCTTTTAATTGGCACCACTGAAAAAAGAGCCTGGCTTCATTCTCTTTGCACCCTTCCTTCAGGTATTTACCCTTCAGGGGTCTCATTAATGAGATCTCCCCCTACACTTCTCTTCTCCAGGCTGAACAGTCCCACATCTCTCAGCCTTTCCTCATAGGAGAGATGTTCCTTCAAGGCTTTTTGTTATGCCCTTTCCAGTAGCTCCATGTCCCTCTTATACTGAGGAATCTCAGTGTATGGAACAGAAAGTGTTTAAGCTGAGCTTCTTCTACCATATAATTTTGTGGGCAAATTTATAATAGGTCCTTTCATTTTCCAGCTTTCCATTTTATCTGTCTCAAATTGGCTTTCAATCAAGTAAATGAAAAGCTTTGTAGACTGTTGGTGGTTTGCTAACCATAAAGTGGAAACCATTAGCAAGGCTTGTGCCAGACATCTAGTCTGTAAATGTATAAACATATTTAAATATAAATATATACATATATATATATTCATTTTTTATTAATTTTCAGGGCTTTTCTTCTGCAAATGTTACAATTCCTCGGTTTTATTTATCAACCTCCAAACTCCTAAACAGTAGCATATTTTAAAGATCAGACATATTAATATTTGCTAAAAGCATATTGAAAATTATCCTGTTGGTTACATCATTTGCTGTTCTTATTGCTCTGTTTACTTACTGCAGCCAAGGAGGATAAAGAATGGCAAATGGTAGTAATAAGTAGGATGCACATTCAATAGTCACAAACTATACAGCCCTGACAATTTTACTGAAGAAATCCACTACTAAAGGTGACAGACCAAGCAAAGGATATTTGTGCCTGCAAATCCATTTTTAAGTGCCTACAATCTTGATGTGACATCATCAACCAAAATGACATGTCCAGATTTCCTGTAGGGTTCATGTAGACAGTAAGCTCCAGTATGTAGATAATCATTGATTTTCTTCAAGCATTCTTCATCAGAAATGCAATGCCTCTTCTGGAAGCAGAGTGCCTTCACCTATTCCAAATCTAGACGCCTGTTCTTTCCTGTGGGAAGCGGCCAACCACTCCTTGGAGGAACTCAGAAATGTCTAATCTTCCTCCAAAAGAAAGACACCAGTAGTACAAGGACAGCTACTAGAAACAGGTCTCATCTGTTACGTAATATTTGTGTTCAAAGCAGGCTGGCAATTCTTGCAAATTTCTCCGCTCCACACAGAAAATAAACCCAAGAGACTTCAGATTAAATAAACGTTGTCTGATTATGGCAGCAAGGAAAACATAAAACTGGTGATGTTGCAAGAATGTCTTGCATCTTTCCCTTTTAAATAGTACATCATATAACCACTTTAAGATATTTATGGATTTAAAGAAATTTAAGAAATTAAATAAAAGCTATATCAGTGTTCTTAAAATGGAAAGCAGAATTAGACTTCAAGGACTACCATTTACAACTCAGAATATTGCTCTTTTTTCTGCTATTATATTTCTAACAATCGTCATCTAAAGATAGTACTTTATGCCTTCTTCATCTATTTACTTCTTTGCCTATAGTCCATTTTGTTTATGTAACTTATTTAACAGATCATGAAAATAAACTGAAAAAAATAAACTCGCCCCACCCCTTTTTTATTTATTTATTTATTTTTAAAATTTCTTTATAATACAGGGAATGGTAGTGTATTTTTATTTTATATGTATGTTTTAGCTAACATATATTACTAGAAGAGAACAGGAAATTGTGCAGCACAGAATTGTGTGTTGCATAGTACCACAGCAAAATTTTAAGGTAGAAATATTTCTGCTAAGTAACAGAGGGAAGAAATTAATTAAAAAAATAAAAATAAAAATCACCACTCTGAGAATGTACAAGCAGAAATATGTTCACAGGGGCCCTTTATTATAATACTGACTTTAAAACCCCTATAGTACCACAATTAGAAGGGGCAAGATATTCACTGTGCAAGTGGTAGTTGGTAAAACATATGGAAGATAACCAAGTATTTTACCAGACACCTGCCAGTCTCTAAATGACAGCAGAAAGTCAGGACTGTCCCTTGATGGGACATCTGTGTCTTTGAATTTATAACTGCCATACTGCAAGATCGTACACACTGGAATAACCTGAGCCTCTGCTTGGACACATACCTGATTATCATTATAGTACTATTCACGTGTGCCAGAGCTTTAGAGGGAAATGATTAAATGACATTTTACTCTCACCACTAACTGCTCATGGCAGGATGGGGAATTTCTGAGTGGCTGACAGAACATGATTGCACTCTAAGTGAAACAGATTTGGTAGAATAGTTTCAATTATATACCTAAAGAAAGGTTCTGGACTGAATACAGCCTTATCAAATGCAGTTCACTGAGTCTGAAAGCAGCTGTAAATTCAGTGGAACTAAGAACTGTAAACCATGTAATTTGAAAATGTTCATCATCCAGTACACCCTGCAGATTATAGACAAGGCCATTTTAGTTAAACAAGTAACTCAGAGATGTCTCAGAGTGATGGCAAATCACAAAAGGGTGAAGCAATTGTTGTTACCTATTGTTTTAAAAGCACCACACTTATGTGCAAACCCTTGCAGCGAAGTGAGGCTGAAAGTAAAGCAGCTCCCATTGTGTTCACTCCTAGGCCCTATAAATTTTTGCAATTGTTTATGGTGCAAAGACAGAAATAGACATGATGAAACACAAAAATGTGTAAAACCTGCCAAGCTCTCTCCCATGCTCACAGTCCTTGTCTTGTTCTGAAACATATGCCATTGTAAAACCGTTAAGAGCCCCTTAGAATCACTGAGTCCAGTAGATTAACAGTTTTCACCTCCCCTCTAATATGGAAAGATGTAAAAAAGTCCTGCAAGCAGCCCTAATGGAGCGAGCAGTGGGAGTGCAGGAGGTAGCGGGGAGGGCAGAGGGAGAAAGAAGCTCCTCCTGAGGTTTTCAAATGGGAAGTTTTCTACTAAAATCATTGTATTCATCTGGAAGAAAAAAGGCACTAGAGATCTTCTACAGATGTCTTCTAAATTCTGCCTTTGTTTTAATTCCATCAGGAAAGTTAATTTGCAGAATATGCTTAGGGACAGGTGAACTAAGGTTTTCTGGCTTCATAAATGGGAGAAAACCCAAGGAAAGTGCATACCTCAACAGTACTTTCTTTGAGGCTTAAATGAGAGCTGAAAATTTTGAAAGCTATCAGTTCAATCAAAATGATGGTGAACACGTGTGTTGCATTTAGAAATACAGTCAGCCTATTGAGTTTCTCACTTTCAGTTGTGCTTTAAAGGCTGAAAAGTTTCACAGTGGCAGAGAAATGGTTTCTTCATAGATGTACTTTTGAATTCATTACGGATTCTAAGGAAATATTGTGATCATAGAAGAGCAGTCCACATGAGGAATTTGCTTGCTGCAGATTTTTGCATCTCACTGTGAAGGGAGCCTGCTTCATAGGTTGAAGAGCAGAAAAGGGCATCATATAAAATTCTTCTAAAACTTTCCTCTTGAGACTACAAACTTGAAGTGCCCACTTTTCCCCAAGTGTGACAGGTCCTTGTGTAGGACCTGTCTCAATGTCTCTCCTTTTGCATGCACATTTGCACTTTGTATTCCGGTCCCTGTCTCTCTGATTTTAGCAGTCTGCAGGAAGCTGTGTACTATTATGAATAAAAGATATTGGAAAATTAACAACCTATGGCCAATTAGCCAGATTTTCTTTAATTGACTATATTTATCAGATGTATAAAATCAGTTTTTCAAGATAATAAACTATCCTGAAATATATTATCTTGATGCAATATTAATCTTCTATTAATTTTATTCTTTCTCCTAAGATGTGTATATTATTATTTTATTTTTTCTGATATGCTCACCACAAATTGCAAAGCATAATAAATCTTCATCCTCATTTTGAGATATAAAATGAAAGGTTTATTGAGTAGATAACTGGATATTTTCTCTGCTACTGTTTAATGCTCCTACTCATTCCTGCTTCAGAAGTCTTTGTTTCCAGATGTGGCAGTCCTAAAGGCAGTTCCTTTGGGAATGAAAATAGAGAGAAGGCAGAACAGGTTGCTTGACTCTGCACTAAATTCATCCACAGTGGTGTTTATGAAAAATAAAAGTATGTTCCTAATATTCCATACTGTTCACTGTAATCATAGGTAATTAGTTAATCAGTTGCCCATATTAAAATTAAACAAAACAAAACAAAACCACTTTTTCTTCATGAGAATACCACAAATCATCTGAAGAATTAATGTACAAAATACATTTTACTGACTACCTACTACTGATTTACTGCTAAGATAATGTTTCTCATTATTTCTTTAAGCAAGTGCAAATCAGAATTTTTAATTGTTTCTTGGGGAACGGAAGAAGGGGAAAGGAAAAAAAAAAAAAAAGGTTTGGTCCCAGATTTCTCGTTATAACAATTCCCACTTTCATTCCATATATTGGTGTGTGAGTCAGACCAGCAAAGTTATAACATGATCCAATAACTGGAAAGATGGACTTGAACAGATTCAGAACAGATCTAAGATTGTGTTTAAAAGTAAAGATAATTAAGCAATGTGAAATTTAACATGAGACTCCATGGGGCAGGTCTACCAGTCTACCAGAAGGTATAAAGTGTTAATGGGTCAAAGCAACTCCAGTACTGCCTGAACAGTTTAGCAATGACTATTGCGGGAAACTGATTTAGAGTCAGAAATCCAAAAGATCTTCTGCGTACACTTCTCAGAGTTGGTGTGAAATAAGTGAGCAACTGTACTGTGAAAACTCATGGAGGAGAAAGCTTGCTTGTCCTGCCACGGGGAAGACTACAGGGACTGCAACAGTTCTGGTTTAGGTTTCTGTGCATCCTCTTGTCCTCCAATGCCTCTGTGATGGCAGAGGACATCATAACTCACTGGGCAGAGCAGTAAATAAGGCCCTGTGTGATCTGCTTTAAATTTCTCTCCTCTGTCAAGTGAATGTTCTCACACTATGCTCTATGCTACCTGGTGAATGGAGATGAGCAGTGGTGAAGCAATAAGGCTGAGGAAAGGAAGACCAGAATACTGGAAGAAAGGAGGAAGGAAGGAAGGAAGGAAGGAAGGAAGGAAGGAAGGAAGGAAGGAAGGAAGGAAGGAAGGAAGGAAGGAAGGAAGGAAGGAAGGAAGGAAGGAAGGAAGGAAGGAAGGAAGGAAGGAAGGAAGGAAGGAAGGAAGGAAGGAAGGAAGGAAGGAGAAAGAAAGAAAGAAAAAGAAAAGAAAGAAGGAAAGAAGGAAAGAAGGAAAGAAGGAAAGAAGGAAGGAAAGAAGGAAGGAAGGAAGGAAGGAAGGAAGGAAGGAAGGAAGGAAGGAAAGAAAGAAAAAGAAAGAAAGAAAGAAAAAGAAAGAAAGAAAGAAAGAAAGAAAGAAAGAAAGAAAGAAAGAAAGAAAGAAAAAGAAAGAAATAAAGGAAAGAAAGAAAGAAAGAAAGAAAGAGAGAAAGAAAAAGAGAGAAAGAAAAAGAAAACGCTAGGTTCACCATAGAGCACAAGTAAGTATTTGATGCATTCTCTGTATCTAAAATTTAAAAGTTTCAGGAACATAAATTCTCTTGAGAACATCAGTAAGGAGCTTCAGCCTGTCATTTAAATAGCTTTCCTGTAATAACCAACAAATATCTGGCCTTGATGGACTTTCTCTTGCTTGAAAACTTATTTGTAAGGTAGAAATTTAAAAGTCCTCAAGAAAACAGATGATATAAGGAATGACAGAACTGCAGTCAATGAAATTAAGATAAGGTACAAAGACAGAAAAAAGTTAATTTTGCTGTCTAGTTTAAGTTAGAGATACTAAGAAGAGATCAAATCAGCAGAAGATACCTAAAATACATAATGTTTGTGAAACAGGCAACACAGCTGCAGATATCAGCATTCCTTTATATTACATGCATATTCAGATCAGGACTGTTATATCGTGGTTCCTTCAATCCACCAAAAGCTTTGAGAAGTCATCATGATACAGAGCTCACTTACATAGATCATAACAGACTAAATTACTATTCAGTGTGGACCAGATACATTTCTGTAGAAGAATAATCATAACAAACAGAATTAAATGGAAGTAATGATTGTTCAATCTTGTTAACAGTATGCTTTTTCATTACACAAAGGAAATGTGCGAAGACTCAATGCATCTTCTTACTTGTAGGATTGCTTGCTGAGTCAGTGATTGTGATGCCATTGTGATAAATCTACTCCTTCTTATCAATATCAGATAGCTGAATGAATCTTCTAGAGCTGAAATTAGATGTTATTAATTCTTATCACTCTAAGTAAGCTAGTTTCTCTAATCATTTCATCTTGCCTGATAAAAACAGACTAAAATTTTGCATCACAGTCCAATATGGCACGTAGGTATAAAAGTGTTTGAAAAAAACCTCTTACAGGAAAAAAAAAAAAAATAAAAAAAATGAGAATACTGGTTCACCACCAAGCCACCAGATGTTTTGTTTAGTATAATGGAGATTTGAGCATTAGGCAAATTCAGGACAGAATTTTGGAGCAGCAACAGTTCTTCCTTGGGGCTGGGATGCTAGAAACTGGTGCCACTGACTCTGGACCTACTTTGCAAGTACATTATTTAACTGAAGATAGTGTTCAGTGTTATGTAGACAGGAGGATTTTGCTAGTGTCTCCACTGGATTAGGTATTTGTTCATTTTATAAGGTTTGCCTTTGGATAACATATATCTAGAGCAATTTTTCTTTTTGGAGAAAGGGACCTTCAAGGGTACAATAAAAAACTTTATTATTATTACTATTATTATTTATTTATTTATTTATTTATTTATTTTAAATGGTGGTAGTGCTTCACTGTCAACTGGGATAAACCCCAAAACATAAGGTAACTAAATTCTTTCTTTGGATAAACACTGTAAGTCCCAGGCAGACGGACAGCAGTGTTAAGTGGTTTATCGCCTCACTTAGAAAAATAGACAAAAATTATTGATCTGTATCTGATATTAAAAAGAGCTGTAAGGAATCAACACTCTTGCAACATAGATATAATGTAAATAAGGCTTCTCTACAATAAAGCTGACAGAAAATGTCCTTTAAGTTGTACAGTGTAAGAATAGGGAATGTTTGGGCCTTTTGGTGTGTAATGAATGTTGATTAAAATGTGATCTTTCTGTACAAGTCTTAGCTGAGCCTGGGAAGATCCAGGACAGGAAATATGTGTTGTCAGTTCTCAGAGATACTATGGGGACTTTAAATGTCATTTGGAAAGAGGAACATTTAAACTGTTTCACAACACAATTCTATAGAGTGCTCCAGAGGGTTTGATAATTGCCAGGGAGACCCCATTGATTGCATGGTGATTACATCAGTCACAAGATACACAGAAGTGTGACAGCCTGAATTGTAGGGAGGTATGGTTTGAATGATTTTGTCCTGATAAACAGTGAGAAAATGATAGCACTCAAATCAATGGATGTTGATGGCTATTTTTTTTCTTTTTATCTGGGATTTTAATTTATTTTTTTTAGTAAAAATATAATAAATACATTCAGTTACCACTGAGCAAGTTTAGAAAGTGGGAAAAAATGCATTCTGGCAGAAAAAAAAAAAGTTTCATTTTCATTTTGCTTATACTGAAATACTGTGAATGTCCTAAAGCTATGCAGATAAACACTGCCTGCATTTTCATAATTTTATATATAACTGCTAGTTGTTCATTTCCAACAAAAGTAATATGTGATGATATATTTCAGAAATCTGAGTTGAGAGGATAGTATGATATTGATAGCTTGCGAAACCTGATACCTAATTACTGCATGCCTCCTCAGAGCCTATGTGGAAGGCTGTTGTTATCTGGCCAAGATGACTACAATGTCACTCCTTTCTTTTTCTCTATGCATGTCTAAATTGTTTACCAAACCATTGTCCAGCATTACCCTACCTGTGCTAAGAAGACCATGGTTAGAGCATCCCCAGTAAGCATTTTAGGCAACACATAAAAATCACCAGTTGTAGATAAAAGTCACCTGTGGTAGAAGTGAAAGTTTGCATAAAGGTTTGCAGTGAATGTGTGCGACTTTCATTAGTCTCAACCTCTCTGTGTCTAATACATAATGTTCAATATTACTAATAACATGCGGAACTTCGAAGTAAAAATAAACTTTAAAAAATATATGCTTTTTGGAAAAATCTAATAACTGAAAAAAAAAATCATAAAATATTATTGCAGCATTAGGTTCTTTACAACTCCTTAATCTGGGTCTATGACAATTTTCAAAGAAGCTGGAGGAAAGCATAAGAAAGTTTTGCTGGATGTATAGTTTATTTCATATGGTGACGTCTACAGAAGTAAAGAGAACATGTCACTGGGGGATTGACTATGGGACTCTACCGAGTTCTGACAACTTAATACATAAGAAGTAGCACATATACAGTTTATTTTCAAATGAAAGGCTTAATATTTAGTTTCCAAAAGGAGATAGAAACACTGATGAAAAGCACAGGATTATGTTTATAGTAAGGATTTATACACATAGGCTATACCTAGATGACCTTCAGATTAGGATAGACTTGGCAGTTACTTTAGGTTTTGGTAGGATTATTTTTACGTGAATTTTAAGTGACCTGGCCAATTTATACTTAGTTGCACACACAGATGAGCTCAGTATAGGCACAAGCCTTGAATGCTGTAATAGATTTTTCTCTTTCCATCCTTAAGCTCTTCTCAGTGGTGAAAGGGTGACTCACCTCAGAAGCATGACATACAGTAAACTTGTGTTTTTACTCTTTTTTTACTCTATAGGCATAATTTCTTCAGCAGTACCTCCAAGGACTATTCTGATTTTAGAAACCTGTACAGCAGGTCAGCCAAACTTATTATATAGAAATGTAGAAATTATTTAATATTTGTTCCTTATGTAGGTCTTTCACCTCTAGAATTCATATGAATAAACACTAGTTCAGGACTTAGAATTTGGAATTCCTGTCTCAAAAGGAAAAAAAAAAATTACTTGTCGAATTGACATGGTAGTTACCACTGAAATGAAAACATAATCCAGACCAGTAATTTTCATTCTAACTGAATATTAAAAGATGAGCCCACCTTGTGGGTCTGTATGCATGTCCATAGTGCTAGAAATGAGTGAAAAAATAAATAAATCTTATTTTCCTTCTCTCTTGAATGTCATAGAAATTTCATAGCTCATTGAAAAGTATGCGTTCAAAGAGCATGTTATAATAATTAAATTCTTATATATCTTAATAATTCCATTAGAAGAGTAAAAAAATCTTTCTGTAAATTATGAAAGATAATATCTTTTCCCTTTCCTTCACACCTACTACCTTGTTTTTAGGTGGATATTTAGCACTAAATGCATTGTGGACTTATTCAAAGACAAGTAAAAGGATCCTTCATTACTCAAAAAACAAGAAACAGTGAGCTGCAAGTAGAGAACATTATCTTACATTTGTCTTTATAATGTGAGATGAGGTATGGAGTCCTTTGCACTGAATTACAATGTCAGTTACTGTGTTTTTTGGCTTGGTCTTTTCTGCTTTCATTTTCCATTCTTTGATGAGAGAATTTTAAATTGCAAGTTCAAGTTTGTTAAAGTTGCTTGATGAAATTAATACTATATTTGGACATTAGTGATAAAATTAAATGATGTGATGTCCAGACTGTTGGAAAATTTCTCATTGTTTTTTGGGAAACGAAGCCAAGTTTCAAGGCAATAGAGGAGGGATTTCTACATAATACATTCTCTAATATTTTCTTATCATCATTTGAGGTGGTAAGTCTTAAAGACAGCTTGATGATAGAAGCATAGTCTGAAAATGCATTTTGCTTTTTTTTTCCCTGCTCTTGCAACTTGTTCTTTCTTATGTTTGTGTACTGAGGGCAAAGCCAATACAGCAAAAGGACAGTTATGCGAAACCTTGTTGGCAAGCCCTCAAAACTGAGCTGAGTTGCACACAGGCAGGACTCACATGGGCAGCAGAGATGAGGTATGTTGGCATGGCAATTTCAGGCTCCTGCTTGTGTGTCAGCAAGATGTCAAGGAGAATGGCCTTTTCCAGTCACAACACTGGTCAAAACAATTTCAGAGCTAGACTTTATGCAATCCACTCTGCCGAACAAACACTCGAGTCACTGAACCAATGTTTGAGGAGACAAGAAGCATAGCTCAGTTGCTAGTAAATTCTCCCAAAAGACCCTTACCTCCTGTCCTTGACTTTTAAATCACCTGACTGGTGGAAAAAATTCTCCATCTGATTTCAATTACAACTTATTTATAGGGAAAAAAATAAAGAATCTCTTGGGCATAAAACATAAAACAAGATTTTGTGGACCCTGTGAGATTGGGCCAAGGACGGACTATGGGGAGGTTTACTCAGCGTCTGGCCTGATGGCTGCCGATGGGTCCCACCTGTCCCAAAGGGGGAAACGGACTATAGCCCAGGACATGGCAGGCTGTTCAAGAGGGCTTTAAACTAATTATGAAGGGGGAGGGAGGAAATGAGGCTCAATAGAGATGAGCTTGGGGGGAACAATGCCAGGGTTCAGGGTGAAGGCAATGGTGCAACTCAAGTGCATGGTGCATGTAAAACAAACAGGAGGAGCTGGAAGACATTCTGCAGCAGGCAAATTATGACCTAGTCACCATCAGGGAAACATGGTGTCACCACTCCCATGACTGGAGTGCTGCAATGGATGGCTATAAGCTCTTCAGAAGGGGTAGACATCTAAGGAGGGGCGGTGGCGTGGCTCTCTATATTAGGGAGTATTTCAATGCCGTTGAGCTCAGGGTTGGGAATGATAAGGTAGAGTCCCTGTGGATAAGGATTAGGGGGTTGGCCAACAAGGCGGGCATCCTGGTGGGGGTCTGTTATAGACCATCAAAACAGGATGAAGAGATGGATGAGATATTCTATGAGCAGCTGGTAGAAGTCACTCAATAGTCATCTCTTGTCCTCATGGGGGACTTTAACTTCCTGGACATACGCTGGAAATACAATACAGCCCTGAGAAAGCAGTCTAGATGGTTCCTGGAGTGTATGGAAGACAGCTTCCTGACTCAGTTGGTTATTGAGCCTACCAGAGGTGGTGCCCCACTAGACCTGCTGTTCACGAACACAGAAGGACTAGTGGGAGATGTGGTGGTAGGAAGTTGTCTTAGGAAGAGTGACCATGATATGGTAGAGTTCTCTATCCTTGGTGAAGTCAAGAGGAGCATCAGTAATACTGTTACCTTGGACTTCCAGAGGGCAGACTTTGAGCTGTTCAGGACACTGGCAGGGAGGGTCCCTTAGGAGTCAGTCCTGAATGGCAGAGGGGTCCACGGAGGCTGGATGATCCTCAAGAAGGAAGTCTTAAAGGCGTAGGAACAGGCTGCCCCGTGTGTGCCATAAGATGAGCCGGCGGGGAAGAAGAATGGTGTGGCTGAACTTTTGCTGTGTGTTCAGGAGTAAAAGAGAGTTCTGGTGGAGAGTATATCTGGTGAAAGAAGGGACAGGCAACTCGGGGAGAGTACAAAGAAGTTGCCAGCATATGGAGAGAAAAAGATCAGGAAGTCCAAAGCCCAGTACGAGCTCAACCTGGCCACTATGGTCAACGATAACAAAAAATGTTTTTATAAATATATTAATGGCAAGAGGAGGGCCAAGAATATCCATCCTTTAATGGATGCAGGGGGAAACATGACTACTGAGGATAAGGAAAAGGCTGAGGTTCTTAGTATCTTCTGTCTTTACTAGCTAGACCACTTATCCTCAGGGTACTCAGACTCCCAACCTGGAAGTCTGGGACAGGGAGCAGAATAAACCCTCCACAGTTCAGATGGAAACAGTTAGAGATCTGCTTCTCACCTTGGACTGTCACAAGTCCATGAGGCAAGATGGGATCCACCCAAGGGTGTTGGCGGATGTTATTGCTGGGACATTTTCCATCATCAGTCATGGTCATCTGGAGAGGTCCCAGATGACTGGAGACTTGCTAATGTGATGCCCTTCTTTAAGAAGGGTCATATGGAGGACCCTTTTGACCTTATTATTTTGTTTTGATTCATAGCTGAACTACATTTACTCCATCAGTAAGGAAATTAACTCCTTCTGTGACATGAAATAAACTTTAACAACTTATCTGGAAATGTCTCAGATGACTTATCCTCTTTTGCTTAATAGTCACAAACTGATTTTCCTGAGATATGGTAGAGTAAAATGCAGTCTTGGAATAAGAAGGCTTATTGGGGTCTATCACAGCTGCTAGTAAAGATAGAAAGGGTCACACCAGAGAGGACATACAGGCTATGAGTCAAAAACAAAGCAACTTCCCTGTGCTCTGGGGTGGTGTTGGAGTGGTGTGCCATGCACTGAGCCCAAGGAGATGCACCTTTAGCCTCACATGCTCCCCTGGCAGCCACCCTATAGACAAGAGCACCTCAACATGCTAGAGCCTACCATGGCCTCTGGGTTTCCTAATGCTGCTGCTTTGCTGTCTGTCCTGCCCTGCACTTGCAAGAACTCCTTTTTTTTTTTTTTTTTTTTTAGTGTTGTCACAGCAATTTAATTTGTAGATATATTTCTGTTTTTAAATCCTGTCTTTGACAGAATTGCACTCATATGTGAATTAATGTTCCCCTTGTAAATCTGCTGTATTTTGCATACAGTTAAAAACAACAACAAAAAATGTGTTCTTGCTCTCTAATAAGAAAAAATAATCACAAACAGTAATAGTGTGATTTTGCAGTGTCCTGTCAGTAACAAATGATCACTGTCCCAGGACTGCATTGTAATGAAGCAGATGCCACATTTCTAAACCCATGTTCACTCTCTGGTCATTTAGATTACAAGTGATGTTGCTAAAGAAGATGTAGATAAATCTTTCATTGTTATTTGAAACTGAAGCAATATCGGCAAGACAGTCAAAGAGGGTCATTCCTTCTGCCTCCCCCCTCCCCACCCTCCATATTCTCACTCTTCTATTTGTTTGTTTGTTTTTTTGTTTGCTTGCTTGCTTTTCTGTCTTTTTTCGTTATTTGCTCAGGTAATCTTGCAGACCCATTTCTTCTCCCCACACAAAAACAACCAATCAACTAAACGAAAACTAAACCAAACCAAAGCAAACAACATCAACAACGAAACAGCTCAACACCTACTGTTTCTTTCCTCTCACAGATTGCAGTCTGAGATTTTGGGAAGAACTATTGTAGCTGAATATCATATCAGAGAACGGAAGGCCATTAGGCATGAATTTTTCTTTTTAATATCTTCTCCTATTTTATGCACCTTATTTTCTACTGGTAGTGTGATTTAATCATGGAGAGGTTTATCAATTTTACTGATTTTTATCTGCAAGTTTTCTAAGAAGAGAGAGAGAGGCTCTTGTGTATTTTTATTTATTTATATATATATATATATATATATATTCCTGGCTGAAAAGATATTTATTTAAACAAATAAACAATTTAAAAATTATTTTGTAAAAAGATGATGAATGATCTTTGACCAGTCTTTCTAAACCACACCTATTCCAGCTCAATTCTGAGTTTCTTAGCATTATTAATACTGTTATATTAATAATATTAATACTATTAAATAATAAATAGCATTCTTAATACTGTCTTGTCATCTGTTTTGTCATGCCATTACTATTTTCCATTAATGATTTTAAAGTACTTCTGAGGTAAATATTTTATATCTTAAGCTCTCTAAGTAGAGGATACCCCCAGAATATTTGCGTGTCCACTTTCAGAGACATAACCACATAAGAGCAGCAAATAGCATGAGATAAGATCTTAATATACATTTTATTTTCAAAAATCCATTTTTAACTTATTTATATGATTCTAAGTGATTATCATCCCAAAGCCTTTCCCTTTTTGGGGAAGAAGATTTTGGAAAAAAGAGTTATCCTTAGTGACCAAAGGATTGCATCATATTTAATTTGATGGGTGATAACTCAGTTATGTTATAAAAAAAGGTGAAAAGAAAAACTGATATAAGGACAGACCTACACAACATATCAATTTCAACAGAATTAACCTCCTCCTGAATTCCTCAAACTAAGTTTCATTGGAGGCTGTTTAGAAACAAAGTACTTCAACTATTTGATTTCATTACCGAGCCATCACAAGTTTGTCATTCAGTACAAAAGACAGAAAAATATTGTCGGTGTTAACTTTCTAGATGGTACTGTACATAGGACCTATTAACATCATCCATTTCTAATATTTCCTGTGAATTGAAATTGCAGAAGAATTCAGAAGGGACATCAGAAGGGGTCTCTTGTCCAACCTCCCGGTCACAGCAGGGCCAATACTGAATTTAGACCAGATTTTTTCAGGGCAACCTTCCAAGAATGGAGGCTGGACAACCTTTCTGTTCCCATATGTAATTAGCATCACAGCAAAAAATGTTTTCATTATCTCCAGATTTTTTCTGACATTTTCTATATGCCAATCACACACATCCGCAAAAAGCTTCATCTGTAAAGTAGGAATATGTGATACTAGAATAATATTTGTGAACTAATTATTGCCATCGCCATATGAGGTAGAACTTCTGTTTCAGGTGACATGTTATGTTTCAGGTGACAGAGCAACAGAACAGGCTGCCCACAGAGGTTGTGGAGTATCCTTCTTTGGAGATATTAAAAACCCAACTCTAGGCAATCCTGTGTAACATGCTCTAGGTGACCCTGCTTGAGCAGGAGTGTTGGATTAGATGATTTCTGGAGGTCCCTTTAAACCTCAGCCATTCTGTGATTCTGTGATGTTTGAATTTAATAGCATAGATCATGTTTATTTACAGTTTTAGGAAACATACAGAATCATAGAATATTTTGGGATAGAAGAGATCTTAAAGATCATCTACTGCAATATCCCTACCACAGGCAGGGACACATTCCACTAGACCAGGTTGCTCAAAGCCCCATCCAACCTGGCCTTGAACACCTCCAGGTAGGGGACATTCACAACTTCTCTGGGCAACCTGTTCCAGTGCCTCACTACCCTCATAGTGAAGAATTTCTTCCTTATATCTGATCTAAATCATCATTTCCCCTTGTCCTATCACTACACTCCCTGACAAGGAGTCCCTCTCCAGCTTTCCTGTAAGCCCTCTTTAGGTACTGGAAGGCTGCTAGAGGGCCTGTAGCCTTCTCTTCTCTAGGCTAAAAAAAACAGTTCTCTCAGCATGTCTTTGTAGGAGAGATGCTCCGTCCCTCTGACTATCTTTGTGGCCCTCCTCTGGACCCACTCTAACAGGTCTCTGTCTTTCATATGATGGGGGCCCCAGAGCAGGATGCAGTACTGCAGATGGGGTCTCATGGGAGTGGAGAAGACGGGGGGAATCACCTCCCTCAGCCTCATGGCCACACTGCTTCTGATGCAGCCCAGGATGCAAGCAATTGGCTTTCTGGGCTGTAAGCATGCACATTGCTGTCTCATACTCAGATTTCCATCCACCCGTGCCCCCAAGCCCTCCTCTGCAGAGCTGCTCTCAGTCCACTCATTGTCCAGCCTGTATTCATGTTTGGGATTGGGGATTGAACTGGCTCAGGTACAGAAGCTTGCACTTGGTCTTGTTGAGCTTCCTGGTGTTTGCACAAGCCCACTTCTCAAGCCTGTCAAGGTCCTTCTTAATGGTATCCCTTCTCTCCAGCATGTTGACTGCAGTACTCAGCTTGGTGTCATCAGCAAACACGCTGAGTCTGCATCAATCCCACTTTCCATGTCTCCAACAAAGGTGTTAGATAACACTGGCCCCTGAACGACATGACTCATCACTGGTCTCCACTTGGCTATTGCGCCATTGACCACAGTACCTTGAAAGCAACCATGCAGCCAATTCGTTGCTCACTGAGTGGTCCATCTGTCAAATCCATGTCTCTCCACTGTAGAGACAAGGATGTTGTATGGGACAGTATCAAATGCCTTGCAAAAGTCCAGGTAGATGACAACAGTTGCTCTTCCATCATCTACCAGTGCTATAATCTTGTCGCAGAAGGCCATCAGATTTGTCAGGCATGAGTTGCCCATGCTGAAGCCATGTTGGCTGTTGCCAATCACCTCCCCGTTGTCCATGTCCCTTAGCATAGCTTCCAGGAGGATCTGCTCCATGATCTTTCCAGACACAGAGGTGAGACTGACTGATTTGTAGTTGCCTGCATCTTTCCTTTTTCCCTTTTTAAAAACGGGGTTAATGTTTCCCCTCTTCCAGTCAGTCGCATCTCAAGTGGCCTGCCACAACTTTTCAAGTATGATGGTTAGTAGCTTAACAACTTCACCTGCCAGTTCCCTCTGGACCTGTGGATGTATCACATCAGGTCCCATGGACTTGTGCTCATTCAAGTGCCTTTGAAGGTCATGAATCTGATCTTCTTCTATAGTGGGTGGTACTTCATTCTCCTTGTGCTTTTCTTCAGTTTTTGTGACTTCAGCTGGTGAAGACCAATATAAAAAATTTGCTGAATATCTCAGACTT
This sequence comes from Anser anser, assembly GCF_964211835.1. Taxonomy (NCBI): domain Eukaryota; kingdom Metazoa; phylum Chordata; class Aves; order Anseriformes; family Anatidae; genus Anser; species Anser anser. The sequence goes on along the minus strand of NC_139723.1, from coordinate 19,048,305 downwards.
CTCCATGTTTTACTGCCCAGGTCTGCCATTTCCTTCAGCAAAGGACCCACTTTTTCCTTATTCTTCCTGTTCTCACTGATATATTTCCAGAAGCCCTTCTTGTTGCCCTTGACACCTCTGGCCAAATTTAATACGGATTTAGGTTTCCGAACTTGAACCCTAGTTGTTTTAACGTCTCTGTATTACTCCTAGGCTCTCTGTCCTTGCTTTCCTCTGAAGGCTCTGTATTTTTGTTTTCTTTTGTTTTGTTTGGTTTGGTTTGTTTGTTTGTTTGTTTGTAAGAGTTTGCCCAGGAGCTCCTTGTTCATCCATGCAGACCTCCTGGTGTTTTTGCCTGACTTCCCCTTTGGTGCTATGCATCACTCCTGAGGTTAAAGGAGGTGAATCTTGAATATTAACTAGCTTTCTTGGGTCCCTCTTCCTTCCAGGGCTTTGTCCTGTGGTGCTCTACCAAGAAAATCCCTGAAGAGGCCAAAGTCTGCTCTCTCAAAATCCAGGGCAGTGAGGTTGCTGTGCTCCCTCCTCGCTGCCCCCAGGGTCCTAAACTCTGCCGTATCATGGGCACTGCATCCAAGGCTGCCCATGGGCTTCATGTTCCTTACCAGATCCTCTTTGTTGGTGAGAATGAGGTCCAGCGTAACAGCTGTCCTTGTTGTCTCCTTTGTCACTTGGGGGAGGAAGTTATCATTGGTGTATTCCAAGAAGCTCCTGGATTGCCTGTGCCCTCCTGCCCTCCTGTGCTGTCCCTCCAACAGATATAATAAATAATAATAATAATAATAATAATAATAATAATAATAAAGACATGATATGGCAACTTTTAAAGAGTTTTCTATTACTTTATTTTTCCATCAACAAATTTTGATACTGTGTTTTGGAATGCAATTTTTAAGGTAGATTTTTTTTCCCATAACTTTCATGTTCCGACATTCTTCTGTCAAAAAGTTCCAATTGAAACAAAATTTTCTTGAGGCACAAGAGGTCATTTATAGTTTAGAAAGAATAGTCTGAAGAGAAAAAAGTTCAAAAATGAAATAAAGAAATTAAATAAAAATATGAATTGACTGACTCAACCCAAAACTCTTCTTTAATTTTGAATCTTAGCAAGTATATGAAATTTTAAATCTTTTTTGCAGAAATCAAGAGAGGACAACACTGAAAGCCATTCATGGGTTATTTCTTGTTCATTTTAGAGTTAATCAATAGCATTTTAGATTTAAGATAAAAGTCTGTCTACCCATCCTTCTCTATCTGCTATTCATATATATATATATAAATATTATTTTTTTTAATAGTGTATCTTTTATATTAATGAAAGGACAGGTATGAAGCACCATTTAGAAAGAACAGTACTCCTTAAGTGTTAACCAACAAGAATGTTAATGCTAGAGTAATTGGTGTACCAGTGGTATGCAGTTTCTGGTCAAGTTTGAGTCCTGCATGCTTATCATTTCTTATTGCACATGTAACACCACCCTTCACTGGAAAATAAGTAGCAGAGTTACAAATAGGTTAGAAAAGCAGTGTGAAGAGATTAAAAATATAAAATCAGATGGATACAGACCTTGCTTCCAAGAAATAGGCAAGAGTTTGAATCCTCTATTTATAGGATAACAGTGTTAAGAACAAATTTTGTGCAGGGACCACACAGATTAAGACTGTCCCAGGAATATGTAGTCCACCTAAATGAGCTGATAGAGTTCTTGAATGATCTTGAATGAGGTAGAAAGTCCCTTCACAAAGTAACTTAAGAAGTCTTTTTTTTTTTTTTTTTTTTTTTTAATGTTTCTTCAACATACTAGATCTGTTCTTCTTTCTCTCCTGTTTTCCACCAGGTGACTTTTCCTTTTATTTAAATTTCACTCATATTCACTCCTAAGAATTAGTACAAAATAGAGGCTGTTCGAAATGATGATGGAAGCTCATCTGTGCATCACAGGCATTAGAAATGTGTTCATTACACTGAAGTGGTCTTGGATGACTGAAAAATCAGTCTGGAAATGCCATTTTATCTGGGCTACGGGACCCATGGAGAATTCTTTTCACTTAGAACTTCCTTGTATTTTTTTTTTTAGTTAAATCTCAGGTGTCTGAATATATCTGAAACTGTAAATGATCACACCATATACTTAAAAAGTTGCCAAAGAAGATTTTAGAATTGATAAACTTTATGCACTGATATGTAATTATTTTGTAGTTATTCACGGTCTAAAGAAAACACCTGACCACCCTGACAATGCTCATTTTTAACATAAATTTACTGCTTACTTAACTTAAGTTCAGATCGAATTCATGGTAGTCTCATTCACATACTGAAATGAGAGAAAATAGTCTTGGTAAGAGCTGGACTTTCTTCATAGTTTATACTGATAAAATACTTCTTATTCTAAGCCATTGAGCCTGTATTTCTGAACAGCTATAAATAACTGTGTGCCTGATGATTTTCTGCACAGAAAGATGTACAATGGCTGGTATAAGATGCACTGATTCAAAGAATGGGTAAAGGTTTGAAAAAAACAGCAATACAAAGGTTTCAGCACTAGCAAAAAGGATAGACCTATACAAAGGATAAAAATAATAAATTAGGTGTTATGTACAAAAGCAAAAAAAGTCATAAAAGGAAGGATACTGAAGCATCACAAGAAGCATCATTATGCAAATTAAACTCACGAGATTGTATCAAGCTAATCAAGCCTTCTAAAATTTATCTGGGTAATACACAAACCAGATCAATCATTCCTTTTTAGAGGAAGTTTAAATTCTGTCTTGCTTTCGTGTCATAGATTATAAATCAATATAGGCTTAAATTAACAATTATGTGGGCAGCCAACACTGCAATATTTTGAAAGGACAGCTAGAACACTTGTAGTTTTACAGTTATTGCTTTGGTGAGGTACCATGTGCATGCCATAAGGAAGAACTGAACCATTTCTGAGGTACTTGTTTCCTAAATAATCCTTATTAATTCACAATATTTAATTCAATCTAGCTGTGCTTCACCACAAGAATGGCACAAATCTGACTGTTCTGAGGAACTTGTGCATATTCATACTCACACTCTCCAGATCCAGCCTTTTGTGTACACTCTGCACAATACTATCATAAATTCATCTTATACTGCATAAAGTGATGCAATCAAGCCAATGCTTTCTACCACACAGCCTGCTCAAGGTTTCCGTGAGGCTGCAAAGCAATGACAGTGTAAGGCATGGGATGCACCTGCTAGCCAAGCCACTGTTCCCCAGTACAAGCTTTGCACACATGCATTGGAGCCCAAAGTCCTGTTGAGGAAAGCAAAGCAAACCGCAATGGCAGGAGCACCAACAAACTGGCAAATGTATTGTAGCTCCACACTGTCCTTTTATTCTGATTATAACATGGGGAAGTACATTCCCTTATTTTCAGTTGCTTTTTCCACACGCATAAAAGGTGGGACTGGATTTAGAGCAAGGGCAAGTCTGCTCTATGTCTCACCAAATATTCTGTATGGTGATAACATCTCAGCTACTACAGCCTGTGTCACTCTGTAATTCAGCCTGATATTTCCATGTTTTTTTACTTTAACTTCTTCCAAAGGGAGAAAACACATTTATTTGGCAAGTTTAGAAAAGTCAAGATAAGAAAATGAATGTAAAAGATGCAGAAAGTTCAGAGAAAGGATTGTTTGTTTGCTTTTGTGTATTTTTAAAAATATATTTATCTATATATTTGTTTGTTGTTTGTTTGTTTTTTGTGTTTTGTTGCTGTTGTTGTTTTTGTTTTTCCCTGTATGTTTTGGACAGATTTCTGTCCTTTTCATCAAATAAACTTTTTGAAAACACAGATTTTTTTTTTTTTAACTTGAACTGGAGTAAAGAAATTCAAGGTTTTTAACAGTGGTATATATACACTGCAGTGGTAAATGCAGAGTCCATCACATTACTTTATGCTGGATAAAACAATACATGGTGAAACCCACAGTGGAAAAGGAGAACAGTTGTCTTCACAAGCAATGGTTTGAAGGAAAAACTAATTTTATTTTCTCAGTCCGAAGAATATGGATTTCTTTAGGTCTTCTTTAGCATTAGAATATGCTCTTCTTTAAGTCTAAATCAGAAGCTGGATAAAATATCTCGCTATTATTTCAGTTATAAGGAAGAGGCTGTATGCTCAAAAAGTTGCCCTGATTGTCCAAGAGATAGATTTGATTTATGTCTGTCTGTGAAACTTGTCTGGTCATATCAGGCCAAACTATTATGTCTCTGCATCTTAACATGTACATGTTAAAAAAAAAAAAAAAAAAAGTGTCCTCACGTATGGTGGTGATAGGAAAGGTAGAAATTTAGAAAGGTAGGTAGGAAAGAGATGTTTTCTTTTTGTAGGTAAACTTGTTACTTCCTTTCTATAAAAAGGAGAAACAGGAAGGGGATAAATGTCACCAACTAACAGTCAAACAGACCTCAGTTTTAATGTACCCCTTAATATTAATATCCCTTAATACCTAAAGTGTTTTTTGTCTTTTCTATACAAACAATTTCCATAAAATTTTTTGTTCTAAAAATGGTACAACAAATCCTTCTTTCAGGATTTTATTTTTCTTTGAAAGAGTAACATATTATCCAAAGTATTTGGCCAAGCTACATACTCTATTTCTTTTTTTTTTTTTTTTTTTGTTTCCACCCTTACTCTCCCACAATTTCTGCTTTGTTGTTGCATTAAAAATTAATCATACTTAACATAATCATCTTGAATTTATATTTGGATGGCAAAGTTAATGCCATATGTATGAGTATCTGTGAAGGAGCTAGAATAACCACATAGGCAGTCAGTGATTTAGAGAACTGATTCTTCTAGCTATAATGCCAGAGGCTTGAAGTTTTTTAGTATTTAACTTTGTGTCTTAATCTAGCCAAAATAATCTCTCCTTGACACTAGCCAACTATCAGCAGAAAGATAAAACATGTCAACGAAAAACAATCAGATTACTGAAAAAATAAGGAATCTTAAAGCTTCTTATTAAAATGAAGAATATAAAATGCTTCTTAAAAATGTAAGAAATAATTCCTCTTGACACTTTCTTTGTCATTAGACTTTCAGATGGCCTGACAAATATGCCATCAATTTCCTGATCTCCTTTGATCTCCAATAATGGTTTTAGAAGGATGAATTAGCACAAACCTTGAGTGTTAGGTTCTTGATTTCTGTCTGATCTTATTGAATAAAAATTATGTACATGAATCACTGTACACAGACAGACACTATTCCTCCACAAATGTTGATGTACACACTGGCAGAAGGGAGTTAGAAAAAAATACTTGATGGGTAATAAAACATCTAGTTATGTTCCTGTGGTTTTGTGATAGATGGACTATCCCAGGCTGATGAAGAGTGCTGAAAAAGACCTTAGCCCTTTCCTCTCATATTTTTGACATATGCCACGTATGCTAAGAAAGCATTTTTAAGAATGTTTCTCGGATTGTTCTCCCTCTCTCCCTCCCTGATCCTATTGATCCATCTACACAGTAGTGCTTAGAATGTGGCTTAGAAACTAAACACCTTCTCATAGGAGAATCATGCTTTCACAATGAACTTCATCTATAGAATAAATCCTCTAATCTGATGTCTCATTAACATACTTGTTATATAAACTACATGCTGATGGAAAAGAGTTATTGAGATGGAAAAGGGCATACAGTTGCATTCTCCCAATGTTATAGGTGGCTGCAGATGACCTAGAGATATCTCTTACAATCAATCTTATTATGAGAAATGTATAAATTTTCAGGTGAATTATGAAAGAAATTTAAAAGTGTTGTTCCCTATCCTGGCTCATTTATAGTCTGTAGTATTCTGCAAAATAGAAGGGCAGAAGAGGCATAAACTGGTGTTGAGAAGCTGGAACAAGAGTTTTGAAACATACCACAGAAAATGTAGTATTGATTAATGATTAAATGTTGACTTTGTTATGCCTTTCAGTGCTGTTTCAGTATGCATCCCCCAAGTGCTGCATCTGCATCCCTTATTTGAAATCCTTTGCTGTTTCACTGCCTGCTCACTCCCATGGCACAGCTGGAAATGATAGCAGTGAGATTAAAGTGTTACTCCAGGAGGTGGATCTTGAAAACTTCCTGTATCAGCTCAGAGTTTGGATTTGTTTTCTGTATATCAACAATGGACTGCATATTTTGTAGAAACCCCACTTACATCTACCATTGAACAAAGAAATTTTAGAACAAGTTTTAAATAGAACTACAACACACCCTGAAATGCTACACAACAGAAAATGCAAGTGTGTGAATGCGTACTGGGTTTAGATGTCAAAGTCTTGGTACTGGGGGCCTGCAGGTATGGAGGTGCTCCATGGTGGAGCAGATATCCATGCCACAGACTGTGGAGAACCCCCGTGCTGGAGTAGCTGGATATTTCCTGAAGGAACTGCAGCCTGTGAAGAGCCCTTGCAGGAGCACAGGAAAGGTATGGAGAGGAAGGGGTGGCACTTAGAAACCCTGTTATATACTGTCCATAATCTTCCATTATCTAACCCCCACTTGCATCAATAAACTTTGGTAAAGAGGTTGGGAGTGATGGAGTAAAGCCTGGGAAAGGATGGGAGGCAAAGCATTGTTTTAATGTCTGTCTTTTTGTTTCCAGCAACCCAAATCTATTTTATTTGAAAATAAATTTAATCTAATATTCCCCAAATTTAGTCTGTTTTGTCCAAGACATAACTGGTGAGTTATCTTCTTGTCTTTAATTTGACCCACAAAATTTCTCACATTGTTTTTTCCCTCTCTCCTACTGAGAAGAGTGATTGAGCAGCTGAGTGGGCATTTAGCTGTTTAAAAAAGTTAACCCACCACAGCTTCCTACATACGCCTTATCAATTTATATCCACTGGTACATCCTAGTAACTAGGAGAGAAACATATTTTTTTTTTTGTTTCAGTGGTGAACAGAAAATAGATTTGACTTCTTATCTGCCATGTTCTTCCATGGTCATAATTTCTTGGTGTGTCAGGGTTTTCTCGGCAACTATGAAAATAACAAGCTCTCAGTTCCATTAAATAGTTAAATTAAAAAAAAAAAAAAAAGAAATTTAGCTTTAATTCTAATATCTTTTTGTCAAATGAGTGTGATAATAAAATCTAATACTTTTATTACTTTCAATAGCTGAATTAAATTTTTAATGGGTTAAAAATAGAAAACCACCTGATACTAAATAATGTATGGAAAAGGAGTACCTTGGCAATGAGTTAATATTTAAAATTGTTTTGAGGTTAATATTTGGATGATAATTATAGGTTGAATTACTGAAAATATGGCTTCAGCCAAGTATCAGCATCTGTACAAACTTTTGAAATATTCAGGCTGGTGAGGATGTGCGGTGGTTTCACCTTGCTACACAGCTGAATTCCACTACAAGCACACTCTCATTTCCTTTTCTCAAAAGGAAAGGGGGAGAAAATATGATGTAAAGATTTCAAGGGTTGAGATAAGGATGGGGAAATCATGCACCAGTTATCATCATGGGCAAAAGAGGCTCAGTATAAGGAGATCAATATACTGTATTGCCTATTGCTAGCAGACTAGAATGGAGAGGAACTAAAAGCAACTTACAAATACTTTCTTCCCCAATCCACCCTCTTGTACGTCCTCCTCTTAGCAGCTCAGGGGAATGGGGAATAGGTGTTGTGGTCAGCCCATGAAGCTTTGTTTCCGACGCTCCTTCACGGTCACTTTCTGCCCCTGCTTGGGGTCCCTCTCACAGGATGCTGGCCTTCCTGAACTGATCATACATGGACTTCCCACAGACAACAGATCTTCAAGAACTGCTCCAAATATGGGTCTGTACCATGGGGTCATCCTGGAGAGCAAACTGCTCCAACATGTGTCCCCCACAGGTGGCAGCTCCTGCCAGATCACCTTCTCTTGCGTGGGCTTCTCTCCACAGGCAGCAGCTCTTCAAGAACTGTTCCAATGTGGGTCTGTACTACAGGGTCCTTCCTTCAGGCACAAATTGCTCCAGCACGGGTCCCCCACGGGTGGGCGGCAGCTCCCCCCGGACCCCCTGCTCCTGCGTGGGCTCCTCTCCACGGGCTGCAGCTCCGGCCCGGGGCCTGCTCCTGTGGGGGCTCTCCATGGGCCGCAGCCTCCTCCAGGCCACATCCACCTGCTCCACCGGGGGCTCCTCCACGGGCTGCAGCGTGGAGATCTGCTCCATGTGGGACCCATGGGCTGCAGGGGGACAGCCTGCTCCACCAGGGGCCTCTCCCTGCACAGGCCACAGGGGACTTCTGCTGCAATGCCTGGAGCGCCTCCTGCCCTGCTTCTACACTGACCTTGGGGTCTGCAGGGCTGTTTCTCACCCTTCTCTCCCAGCTGCTGTTGCCCTGCAGTTCTTTCCCTTCCTTAACTGCTCTCCCAGAAGCTCACCCAACGTCACTCAATGGCTTGGCTCTGGCCAGCAGCATGTCCCCTTTGGGAACTGTCTCTGATCTGATGGGGCAGCTACTGGGCTCCGCTCACAGAAGCCACCCCTGAAGCCTGCCTCCTACAAAAACCTTGCCATGTAAGTCCAATACAGGATGCTATTGAAAAAAGCACTTTTTTTTTTTTTTTCTTTTTCCAAGTGTACTTCTTGCTCTGGAACTGGAGTAGACTGCATAAGAGTGGTAATAATTTTATGGTAGTTGGAAAATAGGAATTGGTTAATTAAGTCCTGAGTGTCCACAGTGGCAGTCCAAATGAGGTAAATTATTTCAGATAACCATCCTGTGTGCAGAGAAGATAGATTTGGTCATCTCTTCAGTGATCATAAATTTCTGTTTTATTTGTCAGAGTTTAGGGATACAACTGTGAGAGCAATGATCTCTCTTTTATGTAGATGTAAGGCAGTCACAATATTCTAAAACTCTGCCCTCACTGACCTCCTGGATGAAGACGCAGATGTCCTAGTGAGAGCTGAAGTTATTAACACCATATGAAGCAGCAGCACGAAAACATTTCTATTCCACTCTACAACACCTGATAGCCTAATAATTTATTACATTTGCACAATATCAACTAAATGTGAACTTTGTGAAAGTTAAATTAATCATTTGTGCAGTTAAGGCACAGCAACTACAAGTTGCTTTTTGTGGTCTGAGGTTTAGAAAACAAGCTCTGCATGTTTCTGGCTAGTTTTGGTCCATTCCAATATGTACTTAACAATAAGAGATTGTTACTAGTCGTGGCAAATTATTAGATGGTATTTCTTGCTTTTTCTGTGCATGATTATATTTTACAGATATGGATTATTTAAGATTCATTCATAGTTTCATTAAAATAAAATATTTTGTGTGTCTAAAATAGATATTAGTCTGCCAATAAGGAAAGACTGACCAAGGTGAAATCCAGTTTAGGAGAAGAACACTTGGCTTTCACTCTCTCCTTTGTCCAAAAATAAAACAACAAGAAACAAACAAAAAACCATATTCCATTCCTGCCAGGGAATGTTTGATCTACTACAAATGATCTTCTCCTCTTTATTAATGAATTCTGACAATTCCTTCAGACTCACAAACAAACTGCTGTTCAACTAATAAGTCTGTCATTAAACTGCCTCAGACCTGAAATTCTTTGGAACAACTCTGCTAAATTTGGAATATTACAAGAAAGTAGAAACAATGAAGAATGAAATAAAAACTGAGTGACTGCAATAATATCCATGTGAAACAGTTTCAGCTGTTTTCACAGAATCATGGTATCATCGAATCATAGAATGATTTGTGTTGGAAAGGATCTTCTAATTACAACCCCCCTGTCATGGGCAGGGACACATTCCACTAGATCAGGGTGCTCAAAGCTACATCCAACCCAGCTTTGAACGCTTCCAGGGAGGGGACATCCACAGCTTCCCTGGGCAACCTGTACAAGTGCCTCACCATCCTCAGAGTGAAGAATTTCTTCCTAATATCTAATCTAAATCTACCTTCTTTTAGTTTAAAACTGTTACTCCTTTGTGTCACTACACTCCCTGACAAAGAGTCTTTCCCCAGATTTCCTGTAGGCCCCTTTTAGGTACTGGAAGCCACTATAAGGTCTCCTCTTCTCCAGGCTGAACAACCCCAGCTCCCTCAGACTACCTTCACAGGAGAGGTGCTCCAGCCCCTCATTATCCTCATGGCCTTCACCTGGACTTGTTCTTACACATCCATGTCCTTATTATATTGTGCTCCCAGAGCTGAATGCAGTACTGAAGATGGGGTCTCAGAGAGCAGAGTAGAGAGGGAGGATCACCTTCCTCAACCTCCTGGCCATGTTTCTTTTGATGCAGCCCAGGATATGATTGGCTTTCTGGCTGCAAGTGTGCACACTGTTGGCTCATGTTGAGCTTCTCATCAACCAGCATCCCCAGGTCCTTCTCTGCAGAACTGCTCTCAGGCCATTCTCCACTGTGCCTATATTTATGCTTAGGATTCCCTTGACTCAGGTGCAAGACCTTGCACTTGGTTTTGTTGAACTTCATAAGGTTTGCACCAGCCCATCTTACCAAACCTACTGAGGGTGTGCTCCCACTGTCTGTATCATCAACAAAGGTGTTAAACAGCACTGGTCCCAATACCAGGTCCTGAGGAATGCCACTTGCTACTGATCTCCGCTTGGGCATTCGGCCATTCATTGCAACTCTTTGACTGCAACCTTGCAGCCAATTGCTTACCCACTGAGTGGTCCACCTCTCAAATCCATATCTCTCTATTGTAGAGACAAAGATGTGTGGGACAGTATCAAATGCCCCGCACAAGTCCAGCGAGATGGTGTCAGGTGCACTTACCCTATCCACCAATGCTGTAACCCCCTCAAAGAAAGCCACAAGATTTGTCAGACACGATGTGCCCTTGGTGAAGTCATGTTGGCTGTCACCAACCACCTCCTTATTTTCTGTGTGCCTCAGTATAGTTTCCAGGAGGATACACCCCATGATATTTCTGGGCATAGAGGTGAGACTGACTGGCCTGTAGTTCCCCACATCTTCCTTTTTTTTCCCCCTTTTTAAAAATGACGGTTATGTTTCCCCTCTTCCAGTCAATGACTACTTCACCAGACTGTCATGACTTCCCAAATATGGTGGACAGTGACTTCACAACTTAATCTGCCAGTTCCTCAGGACCCTTGGGTGCATCTCATGAGGTTCCATGAATGTGTACATGTTTAGGTTGCTTAAGATGGTCTCACACCTGATCTCCTACAGTGGGCAGTTCATCATTCTCCCAGTCCCTGCTTTCTGTGACCTGGGCTATGTGGCTATAGTTCCTAGCAGTAAAGACTGAGACAAAAAAGTTATCGAGTACCTCAACCTTTTCCATATCCCAAGTACCCAGATCTGCTGTTTCATTCAGCAGAATGCCCACGATTTCCCTAATCTTCCTTAAGTATTAACTAGCTTTCTTGAGTCCCTCTTCCTTCCAGGGCTTTGTCCTGTGGTGCTCTACCAAGAAAATCCCTGAAGAGGCCAAAGTCTGCTCTCTCAAAATCCAGGGCAGTGAGGTTGCTGTGCTCCCTCCTCGCTGCCCCCAGGGTCCTAAACTCTGCCGTATCATGGGCACTGCATCCAAGGCTGCCCATGGGCTTCATGTTCCTTACCAGATCCTCTTTGTTGGTGAGAATGAGGTCCAGCGTAACAGCTGTCCTTGTTGTCTCCTTTGTCACTTGGGGGAGGAAGTTATCATTGGTGTATTCCAAGAAGCTCCTGGATTGCCTGTGCCCTCCTGTGCTGTCCCTCCATCAGATATTGGAGTGGTGAATGTCCCCCATGTGGACCAGAGATTGTGAATGTGAGGCTGCTTTTATCTGTCTATAGAGGGCATCATCCACTTGGTGTTTCTGATCAGGGGGCCTGTAGCAGACCCACAACTATAATGTCACCTGTCCCTGCCCTTCCTTTAATCCTGACCCATAAGCTCTCTCTCAGCTCTTCATCCATCTGCAGGCAGAGATCTATGAACTCTAGCAGCTCACTGTCATAGAGAGTAGTGCATCCTCCTCGTCTCCCTTGCCTATCCTTCCTGAAGAGCCTTTACCCTTCCATTCCTTACATTTCAAGCCATGGGAGCCATGCCACCATGTTTCCATAATGCCAATGAGGTCATAGCCCTGCAAGCATGTGTACACCTCTATCTCCTCTTGTTTATTCTCCATGCTACATGTGTTTGAGTTGGGCCCCTGATGAAACTGACTGACTGGCTGGAGTGGCTGGAATTCCTTTGTGCTGCTCTTCAGCTGCTCTCCTGCTGACCCGTGACACCTCTCTAGGCTCTGGGCATCTATCACTGACACTGGTATCAGACTGATGGGTGATAAAATAGAAATTATTTATCTCCTTCATGAAATACAGTAATTATTTTACTGTTGCAGAAGCTCAAATAGGAAAGTATAAACATATTAATGACAAATCTCATTATCAAAGTTACAGTGGGAATACTGATAACATTACCAGCTTAAGTGTAACGTGAAACTGCAGTGTCAAACATTGTTTTCATTGTTGGAGGATCATTAGATATTGGTGTACGCAAGTAATGATAACATTGTTTTTAAGCAGACATTAAAATTAATGAGAAAGGAAAAATGATTGAAATTATTTATTTAAAATAAGCCCGTGCGGCATCTGCTGAATGAAATCTTGATTTTAAGTGCATACTAGATCACTCCTGAAGGTAGGGATAGGGACAAGTCCAATCAGCTGGCGAATCTACAGAGGATTAATAACGGCTTGATCATTCTGCACATATTGAAGGAAAATAATGTCAACACTGTCTTGTTTTCTGAACATGCTAGTGTAACAAATGGCTGATTCCATCTGATTTATATTATCATATTAAGACTTCAGTGTTAATTCCTGTGACTTCATTCCATATAAGGCATTAATTCTCTTTGTTAAAATGAAATACAATGTTTATTCTGTGTTCACAACAATACTGTGTTCTATCTTGTGGAGCTGCACTGACATCAATAGGTTTCATAAAACTGAAAAACATCTGTATTGTACTGGGAGCAGAACTAGACATATTGTGACTAGTCATGTTTACATGTACATTTTATAGTTACATATAAAAGTACAGTAATTATTATGATTAAGTATAATGGTACAATCCTCTATGTCCATGGAAATCACTGACCTCTTTGTTGGAGGTGTCACTTGGGATCACCATTAGTGCCAGTTATGCAGATGGTTTTTATGAAATGGACATCTGTTGATTAAAAGTTGGACTAAAATTAAAAATGTGTTTTGCTTATGGTCGTTAATCACCACTTATCACCCTGCTTCACATTCTAACTAGTGATGAGCTCTCCAAAACATTGCTCTGATGTCATGATAAAGGTTGGATTTTATCCTCCCTTGAATATATACAAATAGTGGAGGTGACTGCTTCTGGCTATTGACTTCACTGGTAACAGAAACTACTGACTTTTACTGACTTGCATATCACTATACTGATCGTAGAGACTAGTTCTGCTTTGTCACCGTCTGTTACCATTTAATTTTTCTTCATGACTTGCTAATAACATCAAAATGAGCTGTGTGAAAATTGCTTTTGTAGATATCAGGCTTTTGCACAACGTTTCACAATTTTACAGCAGACCACAGAGTACTTATCTATGTGATACACAGTTCCAGAATGATTTGCGTATGAGGAAGAAGGAAGATTTAATGGGAATATTGGGAAAACATTTGCGGAAAACATTCAGCTGCAGTTCTGGAAATTAAAAAGTTGGAAAAAACAAACAAACAAACATCCTAAAACTAATGTAAATGGTGCTTCTAATATATGTATTCGGGGGGGGGGGGGGGGGGGGCGTGGAATCAGTGGAAAAATGAAGTTTTTCTCAAGTCTAGAAATTCTGGGACTTCATTTTTTTTTGGTCTATGACTTTTTTAAAGTCATACATTTTTGTAACCTGTTGTCCAATAATTCTTATGAAATGTCTGTTTCCTATTCTGTCATTCAATTTTTCATTCATCTTCAGGCACCATTTTTGGTATAGCTCGCTGGCCTTCAAAGACGCTACATTACAGGCCTGAAATAATTTATTGGTTGTAAGGTTGGTAATCCTCCACCAACATACCATTTCTTGGTTTACATGATCAATAGATTAAAAAAATTTCAAAAGCCAACAGAATAGCAACCTTTTAAAAGGATGAATTGTTTGGTTGGTTGGTCAGTTGGTTGGTTGGTTTTATATCTTTTTGGACAAGAACAGAGAGACATCATGAGACTTCATTTCCCAGCATATCATTTGCTTCTCTGAGAGAAGGTCACTGAAGAGATGCATGAGATCTCTGTTCTTGAATTTGCGGGAAATTTTAACTGGACTTTTAATTTGAGGTCTGATCAGGTTTTTGGTTTTGGTTTCTCTGAATATTTATTTATTTATTTATTTTCCATTACTGAATGCTACTTTTTATGCATTTGAAATAAAGGCATCAGATACAGGATTTAGCCTAGATGGCTTCTTCATCATAAAATATAGGCTTTTGAGTAATGAGAAGAGTCATAGATAATGCAATTGTGAAAGTAGTTACCTTTGCTACTTTTTTTTTTTTTTTTTTTTTTTCCCAGCTGAAAGGAGCAACCCCTCCTTGGTTGGCAGGCAGAGAGATGATATCATAGCACTTTTTTCAGGTTCTGTATAAAGCAGGCCACTGAACTGGAAAGTCTTGGAGACTCAGAAGTTTGATCCCACCTCTGGCTTTCACATGCAGTCTGGAGCATTAATTGGCATGTGTGGTGGTTTTACTCGGGTGGGCGGCCAAGCTCCACCACAACCGCTCTCTCACTGCCCCTCCTGAAAGAGGAACAGGGAGAAAATACAATGAAAAAGGCTCAAGGGTTGAGATAAGGACGAGGAGATCGCACAGTAATTATCGTGACGGACAAAAAAGACTCAGCATAGGGAGACAGTAAGATTGATTACCTATTACTAACAAGCTAGAGAAGTGAGAAATAAAGGAAATAAACCAAAAGCACCTTCCCCCACATCCACCCTCTTCCACCTCCTCCCCCCGAGCGGCGCAGGGGAACAGGGGAATGGGGGTTATGGTCAGTCTATAGCGCTTCTTCTCCGCCGAGCCTTCTTGGTCACTCTCGTCCCGTGTGCTGTGGGGTCCCTCCCACGGGATGCAGTCCTTGCTGAAGTGATCCTGCATGGGCTGCCCACAGGCAGCAGCTCTTCAAGAACTGCTCCAGATATGGGTCCGTACCATGGGGTCCATCCCTCAGGAGCAAACTGCTCCAACCTGGATCCCCCATGGGCAGCAGCTCCTGCCAGGTCACCTGCTCCTGCATGGTCTCCTCTCCACAGGCTACAGGTCCGGCCCAGAATCTGCTCTGGCAGGGGTCTTCCACAGGTCGCAGTCTCTGTCGGTGCAGGTCCACCTGCTCCACTGTGGTCTCCTCCACGGGCTGCAGGGTGGAACCCTGCTCCACCGTGGTACTCCATGGGCTGCAGGGGGACAGCCTGCTTCACCATGGTCCTCACCACAGGCCGCAGGGGACTTCTGCTCCGGTGCCTGGAGCACCTCTCCCCCTCCTTCTTCACTGACCTTGGTGCCTGCAAAGCTGTTCCTCACTCCTCTCACTCTCCCAGCTGCTGTGTGTCACAGCATTTTTTTTTCCCTGTCTTAAATATGCTCTCACAGAGGCGCAAAACAACATCACTTATTGGCTCAGCTTTGGTTAGCAGTGGGGCCCTTACCAAACATGAGGCAGCTTCTAGATCCTTCTCAGAGAAGCCACCCCTATGGCTGCTACCAAAACCTTGCCACGTAAACCCACTACAGCATGTTCCAATGGCTGCTCTGTTAATGAGGTGTGTGCTGAGGTGCAGATGTATACACAAAAATATCACTCCTGGACCTCAGCCAGATTGCTGAACAAAATGATGAACAAAAGCTCTCGAGTAATGTTAGACTGGCGGCCTTCAGAAGAACACCATTTTGTAATTTACTGGATATGAATATAGTTGAATATTACTGATATTGTTTCAGAAAAAAAATAATAAATGTTTTCCTTTCTGGAAATGCCATTGTGAACTACAGAAACCCTGAAACCAATCCTTTAAACTTTATTTGGTGTGATTAAATTAAAGGAAATAAGGTTTAAAATACTCTGGGTACTAGCAGCCTAGCTCTTTAGTTGGACTAAAAATACAACCTAAAAAAGTGATTTGAGCTTGAAGGAAAAAATAATTCAACTAAATATATCTATTCAGTTCCTTTACAGGTGCTGCTTGTTTTTTTCAAAGATCAGTCTAGCATGTGAGAGTTATTAGCAACAAATAAATTGCTTGTTTAAGACAAATTAAATGGAGAGGGGCATCCATAAACACTTGGTAATGGGAGGTGACTGAAAAAAAGTGTTAACATTTCACAGCAACATTTCTTATTTCAGTTAGATCTATCCCTGCCTCCAATTCTTTATACTGAAATAAAAGAAATTGCTTAAAATTACACATTGATAATAGATAATCAATATAAAACATGCAACCAGTACAGCAGCAGACCAAGTTCAGCATTAGCCTGTTCTTTTAACATCCACACTGATTTCAGAGAGTTACTGTGGTGGGTTAAACTTGCCTGGCCACCAGGTGCCCACCCAGCTGATCTCTCACTCCCCCTCCTTGGCACAATGAGGGAGAAAATATGATGAAATAACTTGTGGGTTGCGATAAGGATGGGGAGATTACTCCCAGTTAGCTTCAAGATTGAAATAGTCTTCATTTGGGTAAGATTAATTTAATTTATTGCTAAGTAATAATAGTGTAGAACAGTATAAAAGTGTGAGAACTAAAAGAAAACTAAAAACACCTTCCCCTCATCCCCACTACTTTTATTTCCTTCCCCGTCTTCTCCTCCCACCCCCAAGTAGCACACCTTTCTTTCATGGCCACTCTCTTCCCCTTCTCCACTGAGGGCTACTCCATAGGCTGCAGCATGGAGGTCTGCTCTGCCATGGAACCCATGGCAACCATGGGTTGCCTTCTCTTGAGCCTCGAGCACCTCCTGCCCTCTTGTACTGACCTGGTTTTCAGGGCTGGTTCTCCCTCCTCTCTCCTGGCTGTTGCTGCCCAGCAGTTCTTTCCCTTCCTTAACTCTGCTCTCCCAGAGGCCTAAGCAACATCACTTACTTGCTTGACTCCAGCAAGCGGCGGGTCCTGTTTGTAGTAGCTGGAGCTGGCTCTGCTCTGACACTGGTCAGCTGCTGGGCTCTGCTCACAAAGGCCACCCCTGCACCCCACCCACTACCAAAACATTGCCATGTATACCTTTTACAGTTACATACATTTTACTGCACTATTTGCTTTATTTTAATATTCTGGACAGAGACAAGAGTCACAGATTAATTAGAATGCAAAAGTCACAGAGGAGTAGCTAATTTTAGCTGAGCTTAGGAGTTACAAGAACAGCTTGTGGGCTACTACACAGTAGTAAATCTCCTTCTTGCTAAGTACAGTAAGAGGTTAAATAAAAATCATGCTGCAACTACAGAACCTATAATTTTGTTTCACATGTATGTATCTTTTCTCAATCAGAGCTCATATCTACATCTTATCTACATGACCAACATGGCTCATGTACCCATAATCAATAATACAGACAATAGACAATGCCACAATAATTATGTGACTGTAAATTTGCATGGTTTACTCTCTATTCTGTACATGATTTTTGCTTTTCCACTGATTTTTAACAAGGATGTATACCAATTTTTTATTTTATCTTTGTGCACCTCTCTATATTTTATTGAATTAAAAAAAAAAATAATTAATTTAGAAAGATCAATAAATACAACATCAAAACAGACACAAAGTTCTTTAGCAGGTATAAACAGAGATTTGTTCAATCTGTTACTGATTTAAGTAGGACTTACAGGTGCATATACAAGTATAAACACATAAAAATTCCATGAATTTGTTATGTGATAGTAACTAAAATACTAATACAGTATGTAGTATGTTTGACCAGAGCCATGGTTAGAGGCTACCAAGATTGCACACAGAGGAAACAAGATCCTCAATGGAACAGAATTGCAAAGCCAAAGATCTTATTATCATGAAACGCTGACATAAATACTTTTGTGCGACACTTGAGAAGCATAGAAGTGCATCTAGTCTCAAAGCATTTGAAACTGGTTGCAATTTGTCAACCGACAGGTTATTTCAAATCATTCCAAATTAGAGATGACATGGACACATTCAAGCAGTTTGCATATAAACTTGGAAACAAGGCAAAACAAATGTGTTAGAATAAGGAAAATAGAATGTATTTAACAAAATAAGCATAAGTTCTGACAATTTATTATAGTAGTGCTGGACATTAAAAATGACCAAAAACATAAGAAGAAATTAAGAATATTATACTTTATTAATTTTAAGTAAACAGTTGAGAGGTGCTGTTAATTTTTGGAACAGTGCTGATTAAGAGTGATGATTACTCTGCAGTAAGATTAGCCCCTGGAGGCAGACACCGTTTTTGAATTACAGTCCTCCCTCTTTGTCTATGGAAGTTTGTAATTTACTGCTCTCCCATTCTATTAGTGAATCACAGACTTTCCTTCTCCAGGCTATTTGGCATGCTGTGGGCTGGGAACAAGCACAGAGTTACCACCTGCTCTGTTCTACCTCTCTGCCTCTTTTGGCTTCACACTCCGTAGAAGAAAATGGAATAAAAAGACACATTTTCATCTATGTTACTTTTATCTGAAGGCTAGTTAACCAGAAGACGGATATAAGGCACGTGCCAAGTCACAATGTGATTCTTTATTAGTTTTAGGCTCTTGACATTTTTCATCACATCTGTTTTCTGAAAAATTGGGTAAACTGGTGAGTGATATGGGTAACATGAATGAAAGACATCCTGGTCTGATCATCTTTGTGATTGTGGGACCAGAACTGGTACAATAACCATTACTGATCCACTTTAGAATAATTTACAAAATAGTCATCTGTTGCAGCTTCCAGTTATCACATCTTCTGTCTTACTCTAAATAATAAAAAAATAAAGCAGCTTTGGCTGAATATGAAAGGGCTAGTTCACATAACAAACCAGTTTCCTAATTCTTCTCTTCTTGCCTTTTTTTTTTTTTTTTAACTAGTATTGTTATTCATAATGTAATCTGAGCAACAAATATTCAAGGTGCTCTGATTAAAGAGTTAAGAAACATTTTGTATCATCTGGATCAATTTCCATAAATAACATTTCTGTATTCCAGAAATTTCCTCTTCAAGTACCACAAGCTCACAAACTCCTTTTTAGCAGTCTAAAAATACTTTAATTCTTTTGCTCAGAAACAAAAGCAAGAACAACAAAACAAGCAAGCAACAACAAAAACAAATGAACAACAACAAACAGAAGCCACTGAAACCATATGTTATGGGATGAGAAAAGGGAAAATCATGGGCATTTCAAATACCTTAGGTCCCTCTGACAGCAACAGTAAAGGATTTGAAACATTAAAATGAACAAAGAAAGCATCATTCATAGAGGCAGTTAAATTTAACAATTGCATGCTAAACTGATCATCTGCCTCATAATCACTCCAAAAAATATATCATTATTGCTCTGCTCTGTGTTCTTAATTTAGATTTTTTATTTATTTATTTATTTGTTTGTTTGTTTGTTTATTTGTTTTTCCTGCAGAAACTGGTGGACTTTCAAAACTGGGAGTGATAGAATGCTGAAGTTTGGCTTCATTGATCACAGCCTATATTTGATTTGCAAAATAAGCGTAATTTTGAAAGGCGTTATTTCAATGAAGTATAAAGACATAATTCACATCTCTTGGCATACCACGAACACTATTTAAAGCTTAATAGTCAAGTACATTCAAAAGCAGGAAGGCCAAGTATCTCTTTTTTTCCCTGATTAGACTTTGAAGTGCTAAGTGAAAAGCTTGCAATAGCTCATGCAAAACATCACAAAAAGGCCTTTTAATATACCTGAAACATTGAACATCTTCAAGGGTAAGTGGTGTTGGCAGCTGTTTCTTTCACTGAAAGCTATGAGCTTGGGGGTTGAAAATACAGGTCATGAATTCAACAAAATTCAGAATCTGTGATAAACATAAAATGTCAAGGAGAGGGGGAGGATTTTTGTTTTGGAACCTTGAACTCAGTAGAACTCTGATTCAGCATCATCATTACTCAATCTGTTCCTCATGTGGGAAAATATTTATTCTGATGATGTTCTCTCAAAAGTGTTTACTGCACAGGAAATAACACTTTACAGAAAAGTATTTCTTATTGTTTTCTGCATTCAACCATTCTCATTTGTTGGCTTTTCAGCACACAAAGCATTCAATAAATGTGTCAATTAATTAATTCCTTAAACATACTAAAGAAAACTGTTTTTTTTTATACTATTAGCAACTTCGAAGAGTATAAAAAATTAAATTGCATGGAAAAATTAAATTGTTCTATATTTTTCACATTTAATAGTTGTATCAAATTGGGCTGAGAAGTGTTTTTGTTGTATTTTAATGAAAAGTATCTATCTGATTATCTCTAAATTAAAGTTTTATATTAATTGAGAATTTTCTTAAAGATTTCATGCATAGTAAGGAAGGAATTCAATTAACTTTTCTTTCATAAAAGAAGTCTGTATTAAGAATATCAATGAGAAAGTGTTGATTTGTCCTTGTCCTCTACAGGGCATTAAGCTTTTATATTATCACTGGCTGAATCATAAAGGAAACTTGGCTTGCATGAAACTTGTTACATGAAACAGGTTTCTGGGAAGTAAGAGCTCTGTGAAAATTAAACCTGCTGTAGATGTGTTGGCACTGGAAAAATGAAAGGAACATGCAAACAACTTTCTTCATTAGTATGTGTTAAGATACTATTTCTTTATTCTCTGGATGTAATGCTGAATATAGGATAGGCAGAGTTTTACTTTTAACAAATATCATAACAATTGCAGTAGCTGCATGTGTTAAGTTACTAATACTTTTCCTCACTTTAGCAGTGTCTGTGCTCCTTTCACTGCCTTTCAGTACTGCCAAGTACTTTTAGGACAAGAAAAGATGAGTCAAATTTATAATTTTATTTATTTTTCTCAGATTAGACTTCTCAATGCTAAGAGAAATTAGCATCTTTGAAACAGATCTTCATGGACCTTAATCAAACTTTATTCTAATCAATCTTAAATCACTGGATTGACAAGGTAAATCAGCCTCTCCCAGGAGAAGCATAATCACACCAAGTTTAAATTGTTATTACCTTACATGTGAGACCTGACCAAGCACAGGCTTGGAAATATCACATGTCCTGTGAAATCGTGAGGCATGATGTTACGTAGTTTCCTTCCAGTTAACAGACTTAAAAAGGGAGTTTTGTTCAAATAGGAATCCAAGATTAAATTGTACAGTACTATCCTGTGTCACAAAGTATTAACATACTTAACACCAACTGAAGTCCTTAGAAAGACAGAAGGGCTGAATGTGACACCAAGGACCATCTGGCTTTAAACAGACCTGTAGCTGCTCTTGGCAAGGGTGGTAATTTAAGGAAGACGCATTATCCTGCAACAGGAAAAAAAAATAATAATTCTGACTTATAAGATTCTCAGTCTGAATTGCATACAAATTTAGCATTGCATTTCAAAGCATATACAATCTTGAAAATAATCAATATATTACCATCATCAGACACCTATTCAGAAAGGAGGAAAAAAAAAAAAACCTCTAAATCTGGCAAAGCAAATTTATAATCCTCTTAACATTCCTGCAATTAATTCAGGTGACAGGTTACCAACCCTGAAAACTTAATTTTAAAAGTCAGGCAGAGATGTAAGTAGAGTTTTAGAAAACATTTCCCAACGTGTTTCAGCATTTTTATTAACCTCAAAGTCTAAGTTTTTCAATGGAAATAGCATTGTATGTTCCTTCATAACATACAAACTGCTTATACCTTTGGTTTAATCAAAAACCTTGTGGGTTGTGTGTCATAAAGTTTGTATGGCTGCATCTAAAAATATAGAAACAGAAAGAATAATCACAAGACCCAAGCATGGGGCTCTAATTTCCAATGGATTTTCTGGAGTAGTCACACTATTCCAGGACATTACACTCAAAATTCCTTATAAAAGTGAAAAAAAAAAAGTTTATGTTTCAGTTTTGTTTTATTTTACTTTTGACAGGTATATTTGCTGAAAATAAAAATTTGTAATGACAAGTCACTTGCCACACACACACAAAAGGGGTTCAATATTATCAAGAACATAGACAACACGTATGCCTCAGTATTAGTGAATCAGAAAAGGAAGTTGGTTTGGATCTGGGTTCAATAAAGATTCTGAGAAGGAAATGTGCCTTGTCTTAAATCTTTAATCAAGAACTACTTTTGTCAGATTTTAATCCATTATTTGTATGTTGTGAATGTGGTACTAGTCTGCTGTTTTTTTTGTTTTGTTTTGTTTTGTTTTGTTGGTTTGCCTTGCAGTAATTCATAGACATTGAACTTTTCAGCTAAGGAGCAGAATGTAACTTAGGCCTGTTGTTTGGTAGTGATCATTATCATTTACAAGATGAAATATGAATGAAACTTGAAGAAGCATGACAGGAAGGAAGTAAAGCCCCTACCAATTACCTATAACGCAAGAAGTTTCTGATATTCAATTCCCTCCTTTTTAGCTTTACCATCTGCTTCATTTAGTAATTATATTTACAAGACTGAGCCTGCTGGCAAAGTTTACAGCAAAACTAAGACATTGGGAACACTTTTGGAAATGAACATAAGTGTAAGAGATGGGGAAAAAAGACACAGATGAGCAAAACATAGAAAAGATTTAGATTTTCAAACTGCACAGGCATGGATTATGCTTTGTAGGGAACTGACAGAGAAGCAAGATTCATCTAATTCCCAGTCATATCTTTACTGGCTTCTTAAATGCACATCTCCCACTGTCTGTCTGCTTCGCAAGTCTGTCAGGTTCTTTCAAAGGAACACATATTTCCAATGATCCTTCTTAAGCTAACAGAAGTCTCCCATCGATTTACATGGTGAAACTTGGGGGTGGGGTGTGGAGGTGAAAATTAATGAATAATGAACAGAAGTTAAGATTTTACATATAAGTGGGCTAGCACATTTACAGCATTTATTTATTTATTTTATTTATTTATTTCTATAGCAGAGAGACATATGAAGTAGAAGAAAATACAAAAAGCACGTCTATGACGACTCTGTTTAAAAACTGAGTTTGTCTGCCAGTTATTATTATTATTAGTTTTTTGACTTATACTAATCTAAGAAAAAATGTCCCTAAACTGTTTCAAAAATGTTTTTGAAGATTGTTTTGTGTTTTGGGAAAATGAGAATTGTTTGGTAACTCTGAGGAAACTTTTCACCACTAGACTGAGTGTTCAGCTTGTCACTTTAAGAGGCCTTTTGCTTCTACCATTCCTTGGTGAATACACTAAGAAACAAGAGAAAAAATGTTGCTGTATGAGGTGGTTATTATCATCCTTTTGGGCTACAAAAGTAAGAAGATTGCACCTAATTCATGAAAACTCATCTACTTCATTATATTTTTCACATCCAGTAAAAAGCTAAAAGCAGAGATGAGCTTTTCATTAAACAAAATAAAATTAATTGAGTGAGTCTCAGTTGCTACTTTGGAGGAATTCCACATAATGTTGACAATGGAAAGATACAGCATTTAGACTTGTGGCCAAGTAATAAGTAATATTCACTTTATGATTTACACTGATGTTAAACTGATAGTGGGAAGGAAAATGTTCAAGAAGAAAGATTCTTAGCTGTGGTTGAGTGTTAAAAGGATGTCCAGAGGCAGGCAGTTATATCCTCCCTATTCTGGTATTCTCTTTTTGAGTAAAATAAGAAATAGAAAAGATAAAAGGGTATTTTCTTTTTGAGAATGTATGTGTCCCAAGCATTGAAAACAGAAATTATGCGATGATTATGGCTATGGTTATGTGATGGTGTTTTCATACAGACTGCTATCCACTGGCTGTTTAGCAGTCAAGCAAGCTCTGCGGTGTGTGAGCCAGGATCCAAGCCTACTAAAACCTCCGGAAATCTTTCCAGCGATGCCAGGAAACTTTCAGAGGCTGCAATAAACACAGGATGTAGATTTTTCCCTTCATTAAAAAATAAAATATCTAAATGCTGTACAAAATGTTTGAGGTTGCTGTTAATATCTCATAAACTTCCTCTGATGATAAGACATAATTCAATGCATTTTACCTGGTGGTATTTCACCATTTGACTCTTCATGTTGTATGTAGTATGAACTGATCAGATTCTATTCATGTGTCTAGAAGAGGGAGACAGAAAGGCAGATTTTCATATTTGCTATAAGAAGAGGAGTGGTGATGAGTCAGGGTAGAGAGAACCAGAGAATAAAAAATGTGTTTCCAGACAATTCATAGGCAACACTGGTGGGACACTATAGATTTAACACCCTTATGTTGGAATTCATTTGAATCAAAGCAGATGTGGCATTGTTTTGCTTCACTAAGTTCTGCATAATTTACTAGAATGTGATGTATACATATGTGTTTTTTTTTTCTGTGTGACAATGTCAAATGTTTTGCAGATGCTAAGATTGCTGCTACTCTGGAGCAGTGGGAAAGAGTATTTATTTGAAGAAGCTGAAGAAAATATAAAAATAATTTTTATGCCCATCTTCTCTTGAACTTAAAATGAATCAATATGAAAGGCTCTGATGAGGAGAAGGATTTCTCTTACAAGAAATAGGTATTTCATTACATTATTTTCCTCTGGAAATGATCAATTATGAGAAACTGTGGAAGAGAGGGTAAAGTGGTTCTGTCTTCCTTAATTTTACCTCTTTTTTTTCTTTTTTTTTCCCTGTATAATGCGTGCAAAATCTAAAGCCACCACACAGATTTGTTCCTTTCAGCTGTAACTGGCTTTCAAAATAGCTTGACCTTGTGCTTTATCTCACTTAATATGAAGCAGATGGAAAATATTCTTCCCCTTTCAGTTCTTCCCCTTTCTTTCCCCTTACTTCCTGGAAGAACAACCTCACATCACAGTGAGAAACTTCAGTTATGGGTGGGCAAAATGGATAGAAGCCAGTACTGAAGGGCAGGATTATGCAGGGAGATATTAACTTCTAACCACCAAGGAGGAGAGAAGAAACGAGAGGAGAAATGAAAAGAGAGGAGAGGAGAGGAGAGGAGAGGAGAGGAGAGGAGAGGAGAGGAGAGGAGAGGAGAGGAGAGGAGAGGAGAGGAGAGGAGAGGAGAGGAGAGGAGAGGAGACTTGAAATCTAAGGAGGAAGTTGTCAGAAACCCCTAAGTTTCCACTGCCTTTTATTTTTGATATTTTTATATGAAGCTCTTTCTTGTACATGGAAACAATTTGTCAAGTTTGTATTTTGTAAGCCCATGTTCATGTAACTTTCATGTGGCTCTGAGAAAAGGTACTAGCTGCATAATGTTCACTTGAAATAAGAATCTGAGAAGCTGGGACAGAAGTTTATGGCAATATTTCACAACTAAGTGAAATTGTGTCTTTTTGGAGATTTTGTTGTTGTTGTTGTTGTTTGTTTGTGACGACAAAGCTAACACTTCAAATTTATCTAAACTTTCAAGCAAGCATTTGTCTGGAACTCAACTAGAACTTTTGGCTTTGAGGTGCTTACAAACAAAAGGACTTCTTTTTTGTATTTTAGATACAAGTGAAACCTTGTAATATTATTTTCTTAATCACTGGGAACAGAAGAAATGATGGTGGAATTTCAGTCATTTGGTGGAAAACAAAACCAAAACCAAAAACAACCAGCTAGATGAACTGGAGAGTAAACTTTCATTCTTATAAATTTAAGAATAAACTTTTTTTTTTTTTTTTTTAATTTTCTGATAAATCTCCACCTGAATAAGCTGTATAATCTCTTCTTGGTAAGAATTTAAATCTCTCACTTTTTTCCTTTTTTTCTTTTTTTTCCCCTTTTTTTCTTTTTTTTTTCTTTTTTCTTTTTTTTTTCTTTTTTCTTTTTTTTTTTCTTTTTTTCTCTAATGTACCCTTGGCTGTATTTATGTTATCAGCATACTTCCTGCAGTGAAGATTAAACTGATATTAAAGACCAACAACAGCCCAGAAAGGTTGAAATGAAAAAAAAAATCATATAATGTCATACAATATAAAATCATATAATAAAGTTCTTGCAGTGGCTTATGATTAAAAATGGTGCAGTAAAACAGCAGTACATTCATTACATAATATTTACCTCATTGTTTTAATTTATTTTATTTACATATTCCTAGAATTTTATACACTTCACATTACAATGGCATGCAGCTATGCCTGATTGAGACCAGCAACATGGAATATAAGCAGCCCCAAAATCAGTATTTTATCTCCATTGGCCATGAGAGGATTTAAAATTGAATCAGTTGAGAGAAATACATATTTTTTTTCATTAACACCATACTCTGTCAACCTGAGAAGTCCCCACCCCTGTTCTCTTCTCATGATCAAATATGTATTGCTTTCCTCTTTGGCTGTATTTGATCCCAGCAAACTCTTTGCTTTAATCTCTTCAATATTGTTGTTGTTCTTGTTGTTGTTGTTTTCAAAATCAGAATCTATGTTTTACAGTGTAATTCAAAACTACTTTACTGTTTGCCATTCAGTGCATGCACAAAAACTTTCTCTAACAGAAGTTCACAAAATTCAAGTGGATTGGCTTAATTATATGAGAGGAGAAAAAACAAACAAACAAACAAGAAGTCTTGAGATCTGAATCTGAAATTGGAAAATTGGAACACAAGAAAGATAAATAATTTGATATCCAAAGAGAATGGAAGAAACTACAAAGTCAATAGAAGTTGTGGAAGATGCTGGATTCATACATGAATTACAACAACACGACAACAACAATGATAAAAAGGTATTATGCTAGAACACATTTATGATGTATGAAGTTTATGATGTACTCATTCAGAGACCTTCAGGATGGAAATAGCACTGGCGTTTCCAGCTTCGTATCAATTTACCTTGCTAAGATCAATGAGAAAGCTCCTAGAGTAGTTTCCAAACTTTCAAGTGAAACAAACAAACAAACAAACAAAACCTTCTGTTCTGACTGTCCTTAGTCTTAATAGAATGCTTATTATTATTATTATTATTATTAGTAGTAGTAGTAGTAGTAGTAGTAGTAGTAGTAGTATTTAGTGAAGTTTCAGATTTAAAGTGATTAATTAATGCATATAGGACAGAAAAACAACAACAAAACGTCCCTCGTGACAGCTCCATTATGCATCTGCCATCAAAGACCTGTTCTATGATGCTTCCCCACTTGAGTGGTGTGGTTATTTTTCAAGGATACAGTTTTATAAAAAATAATGTGAATCTTTCTAGGTAAAGACATGAAAACACAATGTACTTTTTGTTCCTCAATAAGGTGACTTTCTCTAGGTGCTTTGCTCCCTTTGGTGTATTTTCTTTTCTGCATGCCGTCATCTCATTTTATTCTCATAGCAAAGCTAACGGGCACCTTATGTGTCCTTTTGTGTGCTGGTCTGGCTGGGATGGAGTTAACTTTCCCTGCAGCAGCCCATACAGTGCTGTGCTCTGCACTTGTAGCTAGAATAGCTTTGGTATCACTGGAACAATGCGACCTTTGATTTCTATTTATTTATTTATTTATTTTCCCCCTCTTCTCTTCTCTTTAGTTAAATCATTCTTATCTCAACCTGTGAGGTGTTTTTTTTTGTTTGTTTTTGTTTTTGTTTTTGTTTTTGTTTTTGTTTTTTTCAGATAATTTCTTCTCCTCCTCTTCCTCTAAGGAGGGGGAGTGAGAGAGCTCCTGAACACCTGCAGTACATTGATGACATCATTGTGTGGGGTGACACAACAGAGGAAGTTTTTGAGAAAGGGAAGAAAATAATCCAAATTCTCCTGAAAGTGGGTTTTGCCATTAAACAGAGTATGGTCAAGGGACCTGCACAGGAAATCCAGTTCTTGGGGGGTAAAATGGCAGGATGGACATTGCCACATTCCAATGGATATTATCAACAAAATAATTGCTGTGTCTCTGCCAAGTAGCAAAAAGGAAACACAAGCTTTCCTAGGCTTTGTGGGATTCTGGAGAATGCATATTCCAGGCTATAGTCACTTTGTGGAAACTCTATATCAAATGACTTGAAAGAAGAACCATCTTGAGTGGGGCCCTGAGCAACAACAGACTTTTGAACAAATCAAACAAGAAATAGCTCGTGCAGTAGCCCTTGTGCCTGTCCATACCAGACCAGCTGTGCAAAACATACTTTACACTGCAGCTGGGGAGCATGGGCTCACCTGGAGCCGCTGGCAGAAAACCCCAGGTCGTCTTCTGGGGTTCTGGAGCTGGGGCTGTCTAGGATCAGAAACCAACTACACCCCAACTGAAAAGGAGATACTAACAGCATATGAGGGGGTTCAAGCTGCCTTAGAAGTTGTTGGTACAGAAGCACAGCTCCTCTTGGCCTCACAGCTACCTGTCTTACATTGTATGTTCAAAGTTCACTACACACCATGCAACCGACACTATGTGGAGTGAGTGGGTAGCATTAATTACACAGCAGGCTTGCATAGAGAAACCCAGCTGTCCAGGAAACCTGGAAGAGATCATGGACTGGCTGGAAGGCAGAGATTTCAGAGTACCAAGGGAAGAATTAACTCGTGCCAAAGAGGCACCACCATATAATGAGTTGCCAGAAGACAGAAAGCTGTATGTGTTGTTCACTGATGGATCCTGTCATGCGGTAGGGAGCTATGGAAGTGGAAAGCTGCTGTGTGGAGTCCCACATGATGAGTAATAGAGGCCATGGAAGGGGAAGATGAGTCGAATCAGTATGCAGAAGTGAAAGACATCCGACTGGCCTTAAAAATTGCCAGAAGAGAAAAATGGCCAGTGCTGCATCTCTACACTGACTCATGGATGGTGTCAAATGCTCTGTGGGGGTGGCTGCAGCAGTGGAAACAAAGCAACTGGCAGTGCAGAGGTAAACCTATTTGGGCTGCTGCACTGTGGAAAGATATTGCTGCTCGTGTTGAAAACCTGAATGTAAAGGTGCCTTATGTAGATGCCCACATGCCCAAGAGTCACACCACTGAAGAACATTAGAATAACGAAGAAGTGGATCGAGATTCAAAAATTGAAGTGGATCAGGTGGACCTGGATTGGGGATGCAAGGGTGACCTGTTTGTAGCTTGATGGTCCCATGTAACATCAGGACATCTGGGGAGGGATGCAACATACAGATGGACTCATGATCAAGGGGTGGACATGACGACTGAGGACATGACATAGGTCACCCATGAGTGTGAAACCTGTGCTGCGATCAAGTGAGCCATGAGGGTAAAGTTTCCCTGGAATAGGGGGTGGTGCCTTGGATTTCGATACGGTGAGGCCTGGCAGATTGACTATATAGGACCACTCCCGCAAACCCACCAAGGCAAACGGTACGTACTCACCATGGTAGACACAGCTATTGGGTGTCTGGAAATATAACCAGTAAACCATGCCACTGCCTGAAACACTATCTTGGGCCTGGAAAGGCAGGTGTTGTGGCATCATGGTACACCAGAGAGAATTGAGTCCGACAATGGGAGTCATTTCCGAAACAATCCTGTCACCTCCTGGGCCAAGGGGCGTGGCATTGAGTGGGTGTATCACATCCCCAGTCACCCACAAGCCTCTGGAAAGGTTGAGAGGTACAATGGCCTGTTAAAGACCATGTTATGAGCATTGGTGACATGGAAACACTGGGACATAAATCTACCAGAAGCCACTTGGCTAGTTAACACCGGAGGGTCTCACAGCCATCCTGGTCCTGCTGAAACAAAACCCCTACACACTGTGGGAGGAGCTAAAGTCCCTGTAGTGCATGTAAGGAAGTGGATGGGGAAGGTGATGTGGGTTGCTCCTGCCTTGGGAAAGGCAAACCCACTCAGGGGATTGTCTACCTAAGGACGAGGGTACACCTGGTGGGTCATGGAAAAGGATGGGGATATCAGGTGCATGCCTCAAGGAGATTTAACCTTGGGAGAAAAGTAATCTGTAATCTAAGTTTTGTGTTGTAGGAAGACACTGCAGAACCAATGAAAGGTCAACTTTGCAAGGAGCCGGGCAAGTGCAGCAATGACTTGAGCTAAGCTGGTGCTGGTGTCAAGAAAACCAACTCCACTTGCTCTGAGTGAACACTTTGGCAGATGAAGCTTAAATCATCACCGGTTCTTATGAACATTTGGGGAGAGGCCTATAGATTGAATACAGATAATACAGATCTAAGTACAGATAAGTACAGATCTATAAATTTTTTAATGAACAAGGAACAGTGGTGATGAGAATATCTATATACTAAACTATGTGGGACCTGAGTATGACACAAATGTATAGGGGGGTGGAGATTGTGCTGGGTCTGGCTGGGATGGAGTTAACTTTCACTGCAGTAGCCCATACAGTGCTGTGCTCTGCGCTCGTAGCTAAAACAGCGTTGGTATCTCATCAGTGTTGTGTCTGCTGCTGAGCAATACTGGCACCACATCAGGACTCTCTCTAATCGCCATTCCCTGCCCCGCCCCCCCCATACCACCATGCCCCCCCGCCAAGCCAGCAGGAAGGGACATCACCAGAGCAGCTGACCTAAACCAACCAAAGGGATATTCCATACCATATGATGTCACACTCAGCAACAAAAAGTGGGAAAGGGGAAGGAGAGAGTGGGCTCTTGTTATGAAGACATCTGTCCTCCCAAACAACTGCTCCATGTGTTGAGGCCCTGCTTCCCAGGATGTGGCTGAAGATCACTCGCTGATGAAAAGTAATTCCCATAGCGTAATTTCTTTGCTCTCTGTGTACTTCTGCATGGCGTTTTTTTTTTTTTCTTTTTGTATGTTTGTTTCTTTTTCCCTCTTCCTCTTCCCTTTAATTAAATCAGCCTTATCTCAACCCGAGTTGTTTGTTTCTTTCCAGCATACTTTCTTCTTCCCCTCTTCTTCTAAGGAGTGGGAATGAGAGAGCAGTTGTGGTGGAGTTCAGCTGCCCAGCAAGGTAAAAAACACCACATCAGCACAGTTTCACATTTGACTGAGAACTGAAGGCAAATTGAGAAATAAGTTTTGTTTTTCTTTCTGGATCAATAGACTGCACTTCTTTTGTGTTTGACATGTAATATCTCCTTAGAATCTCCCTCATCAAAACCGTCATCTGCCACAGCCTGATTAATTGACATTTCCCATCCATTTCCAGGTCTGACACTCAAGTGATCTAAATCTTTTGCAACGGACTACACAATATTATTCTTTTTAAAAGATATGAATCAACATTCATATTTGTCCACTTGTATAATGCATACAGTATTACTGCTTGTATGGAAAAAGAGACATCTATTGAAACTAAATGACACAGTTCATAGAATGAATGACCTATTAGGTTAGTTAGATGCAGTGACTTTCAGTGCCAGGCATTAATAATCATTTCTCATACTTCAGCTTGTGACAACTACAACTGAAGGTTTCAAGCCTCAGAGCTTTCTCACAGAGATTGTGCTCTAATCAAGGCTGAGCTGTCGGGCTGATAGACAGGAATTGTATTCTTTTCAGATGAAAAAATAAAGAAAAACTAAGTCCCTCTACTCACTCTCTTGCTCTTTTATCCAGTCTTTCATTCTGCTTTTGTGAAGCTCTGTTGTTACTAGAATAGTTTGTATAAATGGCAGGACATTAAAATCAGAGGGCCCAAAAACTGACACCAAGAAAAGTAGTCTTGTAATTCATTTTTTTCATACAAAAAAAAAAAACAGAGAGAGAAAGAGAGAGTAATATCTGTAATGTGTTGCCACGAAAGTGAAATAAAAGTGACAAGGAGTATTGCTTATGTATGTGTGTTCTCTAAAAGTATTTGCATAGTTTGTTGTGATCAAAAAAGTGTTTATTATAGAGCACTTAGTATTCAACAGTATTAAAAAAAAAAAAAAGCATACTATTCTCATATGGTTTAAATCTTCTTTCATTTTCCCTCATTACTGAGGAGATCTTCTCTGAGGCATATGCGTTCTGCAGCAGAGCAGGGGATCATGGCGTGCAGAGGATTCCTTACACCAAGGCACCTCCCGGCAGCCAAGGGAGCCACCAGGACCTGTCAGCCTTCTTGAGGGCAGCTGACGAGGCTTGGGCAGAGCCAGAAGCATGCCCCCTTTCTCGTACCAAGGCAGACCCTGGGAAGCGCATGTGGCCTGGAGTGCAGCAAAGTTCAGCATCCACTGCAGCTGATGCAGCCTCCCAGATGGAGCTCCAGGGGGAACATGCTGCCACCCAGGTGTCAGGCTGCAAGGTGTGCCCTACTCTTATGCCAGTGCAGCATGACAGTAGAGAGCACAACTGTGGGAGGTGTGCCAAGGTTGAAGAACTGCTTCGTCTGGGGGAAGAGATTCAGGAGGAGGTAGGCAGGCTGAGGAGCATCAGAGAGTCAGAGAAGGACATCCCTGAGACAGATGAGAAACGTAGGTTCCCCTACTCCCTCACCAACAAGTAGAGGGAGGGAACATAAAAGGGAGGGGAGAATGGAAGGAGGTTCTGGTTTGGCACAGCAGGCGAACCACCCTGCTGCATACCTCACCCTCCCAGGTGCCCCCACACAACAGGTATGAGGCTCTGGAATTTGATGAGCAAGCAAATGACAATGTGGACAAAGGTTCATCCACATTAGGGGAGTTGTCCAGGGCAAGTCAGCCTAAGCCCTGCATCACAACAACCCCTACCAAGAAAAAAAGAAGGGTTATTGTCCTAAGGGACTCCCTTCTGTAGGGAATGGAGGGCCTGATTTGCCATCCAGACCCAACCCTCAGGAAAGTCTGCTGTCTCCCTGGGGCTTGGGTAAGAGACATAGCAAGGAAAGGCACTTGCCTGGTATGTCCGTCTGGTTATCACCCTTTATTGGGTTTTCATGTTGGCAGTGATGAGATAACAAAGAGAAGTCCGAAAGCTATCAAAAGGTTTTGGGGCAATTGGCTGAAGGATCAGGTGCACAGGTGGTGTTTTCCTTTATCATTCCAGTAGTGGGGATCAATATTGAAAGGAACAGGAAGACGCAGCAGATCAATACGTGGCTTCAAGGCTGGTGCCAGCAACTTAGTTTTGGGTTTCTTGATCATGGGAAGGTCTACCTTTGGTAGACCTTATATAAGGTTTTATGTAACCTCTCAGGTTTTTATCTTACTGTCTCCTGGAGAGCACCTTTCTCAGAGGAAGAAAAGGATTTTTACCCAGGACTTAGCAGGGCTGATTGATAGATCTTTAAACTAGATTTGAAAGGGGAAAGGGACAAAAACAGGTCCACCAATGATAAGCTATGGGACTGCATGCCAATAATTGAGGGACTGCATGCTAATGATACCCTTCAGTCTGCCCCACTAGGGGCTAGGTTCAATGAAACACATCTGAAACAGTTCTATACAATTGCATGCAGCCTGAGAAACAAGCAAGAGGAGCTAGAAGCATTGGCTCAGCCACAGAGCTACAACATCATTGGCATAAGAGAAACCTGGTAGGAAAAGGCCTGCAACTTGTGTGTTGCGATGGACAGTTCCAGGCTCTTCAGCAGGGACAGGCAGGTCACATGAGGTGTGTGGGGGGTGGCACTCTATGTAATGGGGGTACTGGACCGTATGGAGCTTGCAGTTGGTGTGAACACGGTTGAGAGCCTCTGGGTAAGGATCAAGGGACAAGCAAATAAAGGGTGTGTTGTTTTGGGAGTCTACTATAGACTACACAGCCATGATGACAACACTGATGAACTATTCTCTAAAGAACTGAGAGATACTTCTAGATCAGCTGCCCTTGTCCTTATGGGGGACTTCAACCTGCCAGATGTCAGCTGGGAATATCACACAGCTGACACAAGCGAGACCAAAGATTCCTGAAGCACCTCGATGATAACTTCTTGGTATAGGTACTAAGAGAGACAACTGGGAAAGGTGCCCTCCTGGACCTGTTGCTTGTATGCAGGGATCGTCCAGTGGGTAAAGTGGTAATAAGTGGCTGCCTTAGCCATAGCAACCATGAAGTACTCAAAATCAAAATCTTTGGTGGTAGGAGGAAAACTACCACCAAAACTTCAACTCTAGATCTGGGGAGACCAGACTTCAGACTGCTTAGGGAACTAGATAGTAAGGTCCCCTGGGAAACTGGTTTTAAAGACATTGGAGTCCATCAGCACTGGTTGGTTTTTAAGCACCACCTCCTCAGAGCACAGGAACAGGCAATTTCAAAGAGTCAGAAGTCAAGCAAGGAGGGGCAGAAGGCCAGCTTGGCTGAGCAGGGTTCTTCTTCAAGAGCTCAGACAAAAAAAAGTGTATGGTGGTTGGAAGCAAGGTCAGGCAACACATGAGGACTACAGGGATGCTGCTTGCCTTTGTAGAGGGAGAATCTGGATGGCCAAAGCTCAATTAAAGTTAAAGCTGGCCAGCAGTGTAGGGGACAATAAAAAAAGCTTTTTAAAGTATGTTAATGTGAAAAGGAGGAACAGAGCAAACATTGGTCTGATACTTGATACAGATGGTCACCTCACAAACAGGGACATAGACAAAGCAGAGACGTTTACTGAATTTTTTACCTCTGTCTTTAACACCAGTGATGGGTTCTAGGACACCAGATGCCCTGAGCTGGAGGACTGTGACTGCAAGAATGATAAATTCCCAGTTAACCCTGAACTCATGCAAGATTTGCAGCTCCACCTGCATGAATACAAGTCCATAGGGCCTGATGGGATTCTTCCTGGAGTGTTCAGAGGGTTGGCTGATGTCATCATGAGACCTATCTCAATTATTTTCCAATGGTATTGGAAATCTGGAGAAGTCCCAGTTGACTGGAAGCTGGCAAATGTGGTCCCAAATCTCAAGAAGGGCGAGAAAGAACATCCTGGCAATTACAGGCCTGTCAGTTTCACTTCAGTGCCTGGTAAAATTATGAAGATTATTCTCCATAATTTATATTTATAATTATAATATATTATTATGGAGAAGATTATCAGAACACCTGATCATCCAGGACTGGAACACTTCTATAAAGAAAGGCTGAGAGAGCTGGAGCTGTTCAGCCTGAAGAAGAGAAGACCTCATTACAGCTTTTCAATACTTACAGGGGGTTTATAAAAAAGATGGAGAACAACTTTTTGCTCAATCAGATAATGACAGAACAAGGGGGAATGGTTTTAAACTAAAAGAGGGGAGATTTAGATTAGAGGTTAGGAGGAAACTGTTCACTCAGAGGGTGATGAGGCACTGGAAGAGGTTGCCCAGACATATTGTGAATGTCCCATCCCTGGAGGTGTTCAAGACCAGGTTAGATGATGCTCTGGGCAATCTGATCTAGTGGGTGGCATCCCTGCCCGTGGCAGGGGCATGGGAACTAGATGACCTTTAACGTCCATTTCAACCCAAGCCATTCTATGATTCTATGATTCTATGATTCTATGATTCTATGATTCTATGATTCTGTGATTCTATGATTCTATGATTCTATGATTCTATGATTCTATGATTCTGTGATTCTATGATTCTATGATTCTATGATTCTATGATTCTTGGAGTTATTGAAAAACACCTGAAGGACAGCTCAGTCATTGCTTAGAACCAATGTGGGTTTACTAGGGGAAGGTCATGTCTACCAAACTTATTTTCCTTCTACAAAAAGATCACCCAGCTAGTTGACCAAAGGAAAACAGATGATGTAATCTTTCTGGATTTCAGTAAAGCTTTTGATACTGTCTCTCACAGTATCTTTCTGGACAGAATACAGTTAGATAAAAGCATAAGAAGGGTGAACACTTGGCTGATGGGTTGAGCCCTAAGGGTTCTTGTAAGTGGGGTTACCTCAGGCTGGTAACCAGTCACTATTAGGGTTCACCAGGGCTCTATTTTAGGACCAGTCCTCTTCAATGTTTTCATAAATGATTTGGATGAAGGACTTGTGTTTTTGAGCAAGTTCGTAGATAATTCAAAAATGAGTGGAACTGTTGACTCTGTTGAGTTTGGTGAGGCCTTGCAGAGAGATTTTGAGAAATTAGAGAGCTGGGCAATCACCAACAATATGAAGTTTAACAAGAGCAAGTGGCAGCTTCTGCACCTGGGAAGGGGCAACCCTGGTTAAACATACAGACTGGGGGATGAGATGCTGGAGAGCAGCACTTCAGAAAGGGATCTGGGGGTTTTGATCGACAGCAAGCTGAACATGAGCCAGCAGTGTGCCTTGGCATCCAGGAGGACCAACCGTATCCTGGGGTGCATCAAGAACGGCATTGCTAGTCGCTCGAGGGAAGTGATTGTCCCACTCTGCTCTGCACTGGTGCAGCCTCACCTTGAGTACTGTGTGAAGTTTTAGGCACCACGGTATAAGAAAGAACAGAAAACTGTTAGAGGGTGTCCAAAGGAGGTCAACAAAGATGGTGAACAGTCTAGAGGGGAAGATGTATGAGGAGCGGCTGAGGTCACTTGGAATGTTCAGCCTGGAGAAGAGACTGAGGGGAGGCCTCATGGCGGTCTACAACTTCCTCACGAAGGGGAGCAGAGTGGCAGGCGCTGAGCTCTACTCTCTGGTGGCCAGTGATAGGACCTGTGGGAATGGTTTGAAACTGCAACAGAGGATGTTCAGGTTGGATATCAGGAAATGTTTTTTCACCGAGAGGGTGGTAGGGCACTGGAACAGACCCCCAGGGAAGCAGTCATGGCACCAAGCCTGCCAGAGTTCAGGAAGTGTTTTGACAATGCTCTCAGTCACATGATTATTTTTTTTTGGTGGTCCTTACAACTCAGATATTCTATGATTCTGTGATTTATATTCTACAATTCAATTTATTATTCTTGCTACAGAAATAAAATAAAAGAGAGTTGCTGTTCTAAGAGAGTTGTTGTTAAGCTCTATTTTCCTTAAGATAGACAAAATTCAGGTAATACTATGGCTATGAGTGGTGGTGTGTGGACTTAATGATAGAATGATAGAATGTTAGAATGATAGAATCATAGAATGGTTTGGGTTGGAAGAGGGACCTTAAGGAGCATTTATTTCCAAACCCCCTGCATGCATAGGGACACCTTATACTAGATCAGGCTACTCAAATCCCCAACCAACCTGATCTTAATCACTTCCAGGGATGGAATATCCACAACTTCTCTGAGCAACCTGTTCCTCTGCCTCACCACCCTCATAGTAAAGAATTTCTTCCTAAGATCTAATCAATATCTACTTTTTTGTTTGTTTGTTTGTTTGTTTGATTCAATACCATTACTTCTTGTCCCATCACTTCACTCCCTCACAAAGAGTGTCCATCTCCAGTTTTTCTGTAGGCCATCTTAAGGTCTTAGGACTTAAAAATATCAGTTCTCATTCATAATTACTCACTTTTCTAATAGTACAAGATTTTCATCAGGTGTTACCTATGTAGGATACAATTTCTAAATTGATCTACATATTTATTTTTGAAACAAATTCAAACAACAACAACAAAATCATTCCTCTACATGTAACTTGAAAATTTCATTCAGCTATTTCTGTGTTATTAGTTGCTATTTCAGTGCAAATACTGTATATATATAATGTTTATTTATTAATATGCATAGTCTAAATCTATTGCATTTATTTCTTTCATAACAGATATACATGTATATATAATATTATATTCTAATTCATAGTAGATGAGAATGTTCTTTTATGCAATAATTGAATTAATTGCGGCTCTTTAATATCAGAAATTGAAACTTTTGTTAAGAAAAGATCCAATCTAGGATTTCTTCAATTCTAGAGGCAAAGGTACATAATTTGCAAGGAGTAACAACCATAAAAGGAGGTTCTTCCAGGAAAATGGCTGCTCCAGTTTCCAGTGGGCAGTTCCCCAGAGCTGAAGGGTTAAAAGTTGGACTTGGTGCTTAGGGACCTGGTTTAGTGGGTGACATTGGTAATAGGGTGATGGTTGGACCAGATGATATTGGAGGTCTTTTCCAACCTTAATAACTCTGTGATTCTGTGATTCTGTGACTGATCTTACTTCTGTTTTTAACAAAGGGACTTCTATTTTGCATTTACAATATGTGAGTAATGAATACTATGACTAGAACTAGAGGGGCTCTGCCTCCAGCCATGTGGAGGAAAGGGACAACCCAGTTTATTGGACTGTATGGATTAGATGGCCTCGGACATCCGACCCACAAGAAAATAAGGCTTTAGCGCATGATGCTGCACAGTGTACCCTAATGCCATCAAGCTATAAAGGGGCAGAACCTATCTGGAGTGACAGGGGGATCCCAAAAGCAAGCTGTATTAGATGCTGAAGTGAGCCTAAATGGGAATAAGTGGCAAAAGCACCCCTTTGGAACTGGCCCAGAAGCTCCGTTGATTCTTGGCCTAGACTAGCTCAGGAGAGGGTACTTCAAGGACCCAGAAGTGTAATGGTAGGCTTTTGGCATAGCTGCCTTGGAGATGGAGAAGATCAAACAGCTGTCTACCATGCCCAGTATCTGGGAGGACCCTTCTGCTGTGGAGTTGCTGAGGGTCAAAGGAAAACAGGTGCCAATAGCTACCACAACGATGCAGATGTCACAATATTGCACCGAGACTCCCTGATTCCTTTCCACAATCTTGTTCATCAACTGGAGAGTTAAGGAATGATCAGTAAGAGTTGCTCACCCTTTAATAGTCTCATATGGCTAGTGCAAAATTCTAATGGTGAATGGAGACTATTGTGGCCTGAATGAAGTCATGCTGACACTGAGTGATGCCATGTTGAACATATTAGAATTTCAGTATGAACAGGAGTTAAAGGCAGCCAAGTGATTTGCCACAACTTACATTGCTAATGAACTTCTTTCAGCTTCTTTGGCAACAGACTGCAGGCCACAGTTTTCACCTGTAGGGCTGTCCAGTGCCCCAGGGCTGGAAACACAGCTCTACCATTTGCCATGGACTGATCCAGACTGCATTGGAACACGGTGAATCTTTTAAACACCTGCAATACATTGATGACATGTGGAGCAACAGAGCAGCAGAAGTTTTTGAGAAAGGGAAGAAAATAGCCCAAATATGTCTGAAATCTGGTTTTGCCATAAAACAAAGTAAGGTCAAGGGACCTGCACAGGAAATCCAGTTCTTGGCGGTAAAATGGCAAGATGGACATTGTCAGATCTCAATGGATGTGATCAACAAAATAACTGCTATGTCTCTGCCAAGTAGCAAAAAGGAAACACAAGCTTTCTTAGGTATTGTGGATTTTCGGAGGATGCATATTCTGAATTACAGCCTGAATGTAAGCCCTCTCTATCAAGTGACCCAGAAGAGGAGTGATTTCAAATGGGGCCCTGAGCAATGACAACCCTTAGAGCAAATCAAACAGGAAATATTTCATGCAGTAGTCCTTGGGCTAATCTGGGCAGGACA
The DNA here is from genome assembly GCF_964211835.1 of Anser anser. NCBI lineage: Eukaryota > Metazoa > Chordata > Aves > Anseriformes > Anatidae > Anser > Anser anser. Next base: position 19,008,898 of record NC_139723.1, on the reverse strand, counting down.
AGATGTAAATCTGCTCTACACTGCAGCTGGGGAGAATGATCCCACCTGAAGCCCCTATTAGAAAGCACCAGTGGAGAGTCAAGGATGATACCTAGGGTTTTGGAATGGGAAATACGATCTAAGGACCACTGTACTCCAACTAAAAAAGAGATTACAGTAGCACATTAAGGGGACTGAGCTGGTTTGGAAGTTGTTGGTACAGATTTTCTTGGCATTCCAACTGACAATGCTGGGCTGGATGCTCAAAGGGAGGGTCCCATCTACACATCATAGAATTGGTGCTATGTGGAGTAAGTGGGTCACACTGATCACAGAATGGGCTCAGATAGGAAACCCTAGTTGCCCAGGAATCTTGGATTTGATCATGGACTGGCCAGAAGGCAAAAATTTTGGAATATTGCTAGAGGGGAAGTGACAAGCTGAAGAGGTCCCACTGTATAAGACTACCAGAAAGTGAGAAGCAATATGCCTTGTTCACTGATGGGTCCTGTCAAAGTGTGGAAAAGCATCAGAGAGGGAAGGCTGCTGTATGAAGCCCTTCACAACAAGTTGCAGAAACTGATGAAGGAGAAGGTGAATTGAGCCAATTTTCAAAAGTAAAGGCCATCCAGCCAGCCTTAGAATGAGAAAATTGCTGTGCAAGTTGCCAGTGCTCCGTCTTTATACTGAGTCATGGATGGGGTTGGTATGGCAATGGAAGCAGAACTGGAAGTTCAGAGGCAAACCCATCTGGGCTGCCAAACTGTGGCAAGATATTGCTGCCCAGGTAGAGAATGTGGTTGTAAAAGTATCCTATGCAGATACCCAAGAGTCAAGCCTGACCCAAGATTTGGGCCACTGAAGAACACCAAAACAACCATCAGGTAGATCAGGATGCGAAGATTGAAGTGGCTCGGGTGGATCTGGACTGGCAACATAATGGTGAATTATTTATATCTCAGTGTGCCAATGCCATCTCAGGCCATCTAGGAAGAGATGCAACATAAAGATGGGATTGTGACCAATGGGTGGACTTGACCATGGATGCTATTGCACAGGTCATCCATGATTGTGAAATATGCACTGCAATCAAAGAATCCAAGCAGTTAAAGTCTCTTTGGTATGGAGGACTGTGGCTGAAGTATAAATATGGGGAGGCCTGGCAGATCGGTTATGTCACACACCCACAAACACACCAAAACAAGTGCCATGTGCTTACAGTGGTGGAAACAACAATTGGATGGCTGGAAACATATCCTATGCCCCATACCACCACCTGGAACACTATCCTGGGCTTTGGAGAGCAAATCCCATGATGACATGGCCATAAGGATTTGAGTCAGACAGTGGGACTCATTTACAAAACAACCTGACAGATACCTGGGCCAAAGAGCACGGTGTTAAGTGGGTATATCACATTCCCTATCATGCACCAACCTCTGTGAATTTGGGTGTTGTGCGAGAATAGCCAATGATTTAAATTGTATGATATTATTTATGATATAATATCGTATGTCATTACTAATGTGGTTGCTATATACCATAATACCATATCAATCATACTACATTATGAATTACCCAGATTAATGAAGAATGAATTTTAACAGAACTGGACATCCACAATGTTGATGGAACCAGAACTGGCTTCATCACACAATAATCCAGCACCACACACCATCTCTCCTGCCCTGAAGGACTGTAGGACTGTTATGACAGATAGAGCCCAAAGACGGATTAAATTAACAGACATTTTAGAGTTACAGCCCATAGACTAAGGGAATGATATCTCTGTGTGTGTGTGTGTGTGTGTAAAGACAGGAATAGTGGTGGAGATTAATTGGGATGTATTAGAATGCGTGGGGCTGGAGCATGACATAGATGGTAGATATTTTCCTGGTTTCAGCTTGGATACAGTTAATTTTCTTCCTAGGAGATGATATGATGCTTATTTTTAAATATTGAGGATGAGAATAATGCTGATTACACAGTGATGTTGTAGTTGCTGCAGAGCAATGCTTACGCAGACACAAGCTTCTTATGTTGTCCTTCGCAGAAAGAAGGCTGGAGGTGCACAAGAAGCTGGGAGGGGACAGAACCAGGACAGTTGACCCAAACTGGCCAAAAGGATATCCATTACCATGTGGCATCATGCTCAGCAAGACATCTGGGGGGACTTGGCCAGAGGAGGGGGCTGCTCAGGTACTGACTGGACATTGGTCAGCAGACGGTGAGCAATTGCATTGTACATCTCTTGTTTTGTATATTTTATTATTATTATTATTGTTGTTGTTGTTGTTAATGATGATGTTGTTAATTATTCTTCCTTCATTTACTGTCCTATTAAACTGTCTTTATCCCAACTCACAAATTTCACTTTTTCACTTTTTTTTTTCCTGATTTTCTCCCCATCTTACTGTGGGGGTGGGAAGGCTATAGGGAAACAAATGGCTGTGTGGTGCTTAGCTATCTTCCAGGTTAAGCCACAACTATAATTTATTCTTTGGTTTAGTTTTTGTCTTTCTCTCTTTCGTATTTTTTGGACAAAGTATTTTTGCAACCTCTATTTTCTGTGAAATAAGCAACTTCTTTTTTCTAGACACCCAGAACTTATATTCACTTTAATGAGAAATAATGCAGTAAATATGTCATTTTTTTAAAGATAGCTGATAGTAGCTGATGAAGAAGACATCCAATGCAGTAACCTTGGTGGAAAGTTTGGAATAAAGGGCATAGAAGACTTCATGGAACATAACACAATGGTACTGAAGTTAAAAATTTTCACTGTGACTGAAAGGAAAATGATGTTTCTTTCAAAGGAGCTCAGAAGAAGGAATGAAGAAAAACATTCAGGGGAAGCTCAATTATTTTAGTTACTGATAAACTGATAATTGCAAAGTTTCCATGCTCCATGCTGCCCCCTTTCCAAGGGAAGCTATCTTTATCTTCGTTTCTTAAGTTGCCAGCATCTTCTAATTTCCCTTCTCTGTCCATCTATAAAAGACGAACTGTTCAGCTGAAAAAAAAAAAAAAGAAAAAAAAATAATGCTTCTATATTACTGAAGTGTATCTAAACTTTCATATGTGAATACTTAACCAGTGTAGTTTTCCTTTCAGAATGGTCTTCTTTTGTTTCCTCTCCTATTATCTCACAAGCTTTGTTTGTAAATACAGGTAAGTAAACTAAATGCCAAGTGTAACCTGCAAAAGTAAAAATACTGTAAAATACATTTTCTAAATTAGATTTTCTGGCCTCAGAAAAAAAAAATATATAGTGAAGATTTAGGCAGACATTACACTTTCTTTTTCTATGACTACATTAAACTATGTAAGTCTATGACTACATATCCCTTTGGATAAATCCAGTAACCCTAGAGAGGCTGATGAATTTTCAGCCATTAATGAGATAGTTCATTATATTAAGCTAACAGTCAGTTATGGTAAGGAAAAATATTTAAGCTTTTCACATTCAAATTTCAGATTAGCTTCGGTCTGAGATATAGCAGACCCTTCTACATTTTCATTTTTTCAAAGAGCTACATGGCCACGCATGAACAGTTATCACTGTACAGTAGATTATTTATTTATTTATTTGATCATAGGTAAGACTTTAAGTATCAGTCTTTCTGCTAGATAGATTTTTTTTTTTTCTGAATCCAGTCCATGTTTGTAATGCATGTGTGATCCAAACTGCAATGGCAGAACATGGGTTTCAGCTATTTTCAGACACCTATTCAGAGAAGACCTGTGTCAATAGCTACACTAAAGGTCCACTTGGTCCGTTACCAATGAAGTCAATAAAGTTGGATGAAATCACTAGAGAAGCAGTGTACAACTGGCAGTGTGCCACTTCTTTTCAAGACCAGTACTGGTAGCACCCTGCATTTCTGTTAAAAGGCAAATAGGTTCTAAGCACAGCTCAGATCTTCCTGGAGAAAAACTTCAGAGAAGCATGTTACCAGAGCTGGGATAGAAGTGAGACAAGGAAGGGAATCAGAATCTCCCATGCTGCTCATAGAGCAAGGTTGCTCAGACTCCCTATTACCCAGTGAGTCAGAGTATGTGCTGTAGGGGGCCTCAGGATGTCTCAGGCAGCACTCACTGGCAACCTGCTAGGCAAAGGCTTCGGGACCTTTTACCTTCTTCTTTATCTCAATCTCTTTTGGAAAGAAATGTTGGCAGGGACTGCATGTAGGCACCCTGGTCTGAGGAAACGAGTCTGAATCCAAGCAGGTGGCACAAGAGCTTAGAGGCTTAGGACTTTTGTGGAAATCGATGCCAGATTACATCACAAACCAAAGCCCAGATCTGATTTAAGCATCCTGGTTTTATACTCACAGTTATGGTTCAATTAGTTATCCCAATTATTATTCCCAATTCATATGCCCTCTGACTGAATCTTTATTATAATTCCATATCTGGATATCTTAATGAAGAAGATGAGAGACAGAGATGCATAGGTCACCCGGTGTCTTGTGTTACAGTATTATTTTTCAGCACAAATGCATCTGTCACCTAAAAACAACAAGCAAAAATCTTTTCTCATCTCAATATGTTAGTACAATTTATATTAACAGTATATGTTAAGTAGCAGACAAAATTCCCATCTTCATTCAATTATTTTGCTAGTGATGGAAAATATGTACTTGGGCTGCACTGTACTTGCTCTGTTGTGAGCAACTGACTACCATAGACTAGATTATCATAGTTATTAAACTGTGTTTTATTTTTTATAGTTAGTCAGTCAGCCTTTTTGTACTCCTTTTATGATGACAAAATTGCCGATCAACTCTAAGTTTCAACACTATTTTTTTAAAGTACATATTAAGTACTCAAGCCAGTCTGTGGACCTACAGTCATAGTTACAAATGTTTTTGGAAAAGTTAGAATTTCCCAGAAAACAGTCCTGAACTCCTGAATGTAGCCTGCTTTATGTACTAAAGAAATGTCATAGTTATTGTAATGTGAGCATGCTAAAACCTAAATATTGCTGCAATTGTCTTTACACTATTGCTCCACGTTTTTCTTCTTAGAATCTTATTTTTCATTTTTATTTATTTATTTATAGGTTTAGGTGAGCTAGGACTCTCGCTGCAACTTTCCATTTATACATTTATACATCTAAGTGTAAAAATTATGCCCTTAATCGGGAAAACATTTAAGCCCCTATGCAACCTCAAGCACATGTATAGAACATAGTGAGTTATTTTCTTCCAATTCTCATTCAATTGAAATTTGGCATTTCTTCTTTTACCAGAAGCAGCACTCGCACAACTTGAAATCTTTCCTCCTTATCAACCTCGTCCCACTTGCATTGTATGTATACACAATATCAATGTGTTCCTCAGAATTTTCTCTACCTCTCAGTGTTATGTGCCATGGCCCTATATAGTGCATGGAGAAGTTATGAGTTTCAGAGGTGTTATGAGAAACTTTAACATGCCAAAATGGGGAATAGCACATGAAGAGGTAAGTAACTGAATAGGAGGTGCAATCCAGCACTCACGGTGACTGACAGATTTCCTGTCCACTGTGCTGCTCCCCAGCAATTTCTCCACCCAGCTCAAGGCTTGGATTCGGGGTACGGATTGGGTCTCAGCAGGCTGAATGGTGCTTATGGAGCTCCAAAAGTGGGAGACAGAGTCTGAACCTTCTTATGATGAGGAGAAGGTGTAACAGACCCTCAGCTTTTCAGGTATACAACCCTATAACTTAATTATAACATTTCCAGAACAGACACCTACTGTGCTCAGGCATATTTGCTTTAAACATTGACATTGTCCTCTGCCAGAAGAATATGTTCAAATTGGACTTGTTTGTTTGTTTATCATTTTGGCACTCTGATTGATCTCTGCACTAGCTAAATTAGTTGTATTCAAGTACTGATCTTGTCATAACTAGGCTCAGGCAAGGCTGAATGTTTAATTGTTGAAGCTAGTGGGGAAAAAAAAAATAGAAGGCCAAATGGTGAAACTATTAATGTGTAAACAACTTTAGTTTTCTATGAGCAAACATTTTAAGGATAGCCTGGGCAACTCTGGGGATGCAGGTCTGTCTGGTTGGTTTTCAGATGCCAGTTTTGAGTACACATACCTAAAAACAACTTAAATATTTTATATAATAATATCAGATAACAGACGAAGACAACAACAACAAAAATTATGTCTGTTGTTTTTCTCATGAGGTCCCTTCATGTCTAGCCCATACAGCAAGCTATCAGGATATAGCAAGCTATAAAAAAACCTCTGAAAGAGCCTTCATACAGAAGAGGTTTGCAAGGTATGGAGTGATGTCCTGGTTATAGGCATATGCTGGTAGAATTATTTTACATCATTCCAGATGGCAGCCATGCAAATGATTGGTTAAGATAAGACCTCCTTAATCAGTCTAGAGGTATTTTGTTTTATAATCTTTCTATCTTATTGTCTTTTGTCATAATCAACAAACCAAATTGTAAAATACCATCATTCTTCTCACAGCAAAATGTTGCTATTCAATTCCAAAATGTTATTAATAGTATAAACTCTTCTTTTACTATATCTACAGGCTATATATACTGGTGTTGTAGATCAAGAACATATCAGAATTGGGAATTACTCTTGATTAAGAGCTGAGTTTTGCAGCACTTATTAATGCATCTTGCTGTAAAAAATCATCCCATATTTTACTATGCCAGCCAGCAGAAACTCAGCAATCCTGTCATGGCAATTTTCAGCTATTCATCAACCTGGTAATGCACACCCACACTTGGCATGGAAAATGTGGTGTGAAACAACAGTGGATGATGGATTATGATGATGGTAAATAACAACGATAATGGCTATTGATTTTTTTGGAGGGACCCTTCACTGCGTATTGTATGTGTAAAGAGTGACACAAACAGCTGGTGTTACTAGATATGGTAAACTCACATAAAGAAAGTGGACATTTGCAATTCCTTCTGTTCATGGAGGTCAGAAAAGTCAACTCTGTCTCTCATATGAATATAGGTTAATATATTCTGTATTGCTTTTCTTTTCTGGTAAGCTATAATGGTGTTGTGAGATGTTATTTAGTAAAAAAAAAAAAAAAGTCAGATGTGATCATTTCAGTCATCTAAATGTTATAACTATGATGTAGGGATTTGTGTGAATCTCATAGAGTGTGTATCAATTTCCTAGTGCTGAAAAGAGAAAAAAAAAATCCACCTAAGTTATGGTAAGGCATATATTTGGTAAAAATAATTGACCTTTCTTGCCAGTTCAGATTCCTTTATTTTTAAAAATTGTATAGCACTTACGTAATGTGCACCAAATATAAAACCAATAACACGTGTAATGTGATATGTACTAATAGTGCCTAAACCAGCATTCAAAGCCAACATGTGCTTGGCTAACGTGCTCCTGATGAGATAAAAACTGATGGCTGTGTGAAATTAAAATGAACATCAGTTTTCTTGGTTAACTCCCATACTCTTCAAGTTGTAACTTTAATGGTCTGTCCTATCTGACTTCAGAGGGACTGCTTAAAGTGAAGGGTGTAAGTAAATGTTTGGAATAGCAAAACTTCATTATTATTGTAGTCTGTGGAACACACCTTTTACCACTTCAGCTTCCCTCTGCCTGTTAAATAGTTTCTATTAGGATTACTGATACTGTTTTGAACTCCGAGTAACTGCATTCTTTTCCATACTACCTATAAATTGTAGGTCTGTATTTTCCCCACAGTGTCTAATCTCTTTTTTAAGTGCATGGTGGTTTAATGCTGAGCTGAGGCAGTACCCTTCCTCACTTCCTTGCTCCTGCACAGGATCTGAAGAGTAGTAAGAAAGGTTTTTTGACCTGGTGAAGCTTAGAGTCTTATTAGGCAATGGAAATGAATTTCCACCACTAACATGCCACATTGAAAATGTGCTCAATCCAGAGGGCTAAAAATCCAATCCACCCCAGCCATCAAAGGCGAAAGATGTGTAGCCACCCAAACTGCTACCATCAGCCCCAAACCTTTGAAAATGTTGACCTCTGTGGAAAACAGCCAGATTTCCCACATTAAATGGAAAACAAAAATGTTGAAACAAATGCAGCATTCCCCCACCTCCATGGGAGAACAAAGATATTTGACTACAGCTCTGCTGGTGGCTGACCACTTATTTATCTTTATGGGCCTTTCAAAGTGGCTGGAAACTTTGATGTCTGATCATTTCATTTGAACTCTAGGAAAACTACGAGCTTCTTTGTATTGCTGATTTCCATCTACTACTTGTAGATGCACTTCCTTATTCTATAAAGGGGAGGAGAGACTTTTTTTTTTTTTTAATATATATATGTATGACAAATCCCAATGCTTTGAAAAGGGTGCAGACCTTTGTCTAAATTATTCCTTTATGTTGGCTAGAATAACAGGATAATTTTCTTTTACTGAAGTACTACTTTATGTTTTCTGTTATGAGGAAATGGTATGCTAAAAGGTACCAGTGACAGCATATATTCCTGAGGGTTAGCCAAACTATTGATATTTTTTTTCTGTGTATCTTCAATGACCTAAATAAATAAATAAATAAATAGCAGGAAAGGAGAAAGCAGAGACTAAGCACTGCCTTGTTTCAGACTGACTTTTAGCTGTTAGCTGGGAGGAAAAATGAAATGGGAAAAAAGGAGTGAGAGAGAAGGAAAAGTAAAGGAAAAAATGTATAAAAAAATAAAAGAAGAAAATAATCGTCCAGCTCCATGTCAAAGCCCACAGACTTCCAATCTAAAAATATGTAGGACTGTGAAACTGAGGTTGCCCCCCAACATTCCCTCTTCCCTTTGAGTTATTTTTTCATATCACAACATGCAAAGCATCCATTTGGTAAATAATAAAAGATCTTTTATTGTATCCCAAATAAAACAATTATTGCAGAAAATGTGCATGAAAATTCACATAAGCAAGTGGTTCATGTAGGTGGGTCAAGTTTTTTAAAAATGATCTCTGAATCTGGTGCAGAACTTTACACACATACCTGTGTGTATAGGTAGTCCCATTAAAACAAAATGTTCCTCTGAGTGAAATGTGCTTAATTATTTGTTGGTAGTAATCATATTTTCAAAACTACAGAAGTTTTAAAAAGCGTCATAAATGCAATGGGAGCTCATATAACCTTTTTTATTTCTGAAAGCCAACTGTTCACTAAGCATTTTGGTTCCCACTTTTAAGAATGACCTTTTTAGCATGTTCTATTTAGCACACCTAGTGACATCATTTGCACACTATATAATATATATAATAATAATAATATATAATATATGCTATATATTTTTAACTCAGCATGGACCAAAGTATTCCATAATGGAAGACTCTGTCTTTTGAAAGCCTTCACCATAAAGAAGCAAATCTCAGATCAGATGAGAGAGGTAAAAAATTTTCTCTGTGAATCTTCATTATTTTATTGTTTTCATGAAAAATCATGAAAATCAGAGAAGGACTGACATTTTGTAGCTTTTTATCTGGGGGGGGGGAGGAAGGAAAGAAAAAAAAAAGGAAAAAAAAAGAAAGCTAAAGCTAAATGTCAGCTGAGTTGCAAGGCTTTGCAAATAATAAACCTCAAATTGCAAGTACTCAGCAGAGGTTTGTTAGATGTTGGCAGCTAAATTTGCCAGATTCCTGCTGCAGCAAAACTGTGCCAGCATAGGGCACTGAGGGCTTAGCAAGGCAACCTTGCAATTTTTCCAACTGCCAGCCAAGACAGATTAATTCTGAGCAGGAAAAAATTTTCATGGTCCTCCTTCCTAATGAGTGGGAGAGCAAAATGGTAAACCACAAATCGGAACACAGTGAGAAAGCGAGTCCTACGAATGGAATGACATGAAAGCAGACTGAGGAAGAAATTGGAGGCCTGAGAAGAGGTATTTCAGGGAGGCAAAGGGAGGACAAGGGTAACAAGCTGTGAGGAGCTGGAGCAGAATTTGTGCTATGACAAAAGGTTTCTATCCTCAAAGCTTTGGATAAGCTCCCAAAATCCACAAATTTATTTTTGTACTGCTCTCAAGTAGTTATGGAAAATGTGTATCAAACCTCCTGGGATCTAGATTACACTTGCTACCAGTAGTGGTGTTAGTGCAAACAGGAGAGGGAGAGAGAGTTGTGATTTGCATCTAATCTAAAGGATTTTAGACTGCTGACACGGAAGTCAAAATAATTCTTCCTGATAACATTCTTTCTTCTGCCCTCCCCCCACCCCACCAGTTTGTATTTCTTTAAAAATATAAATGCTTATCCAAGGCTGTCTTTGAAACACAAACCCATAATAAAATCAATATGATTGTGTAATTAAAGATTATACAAAAAGATGCATACAAATCCCAAAAATGGAAAATGAAGATTGTACATGAATAATCTTAAATGTGAGAGTCTCTAACTTTTAATTTCTTTACTTTTCAGCTTTAATGATTTTTGTGCTGTTTTGTGTCTTACTATATATATATTCACAAGCAGAAAAAAATAAAGAGTTGCTTATTAACAGCTACAGAAATATTTTTGATTTCCCATCTTTACCAACAGAATCAGGTGGCTGGGAATGTCTACTTTCCCGAATGTGCCTTGAGGAAATATTCACAATGAATGAACAGATTTTGTTTCCTCAGTTAAATCATTCATAAAATTAAAAGCAGAGTACTGCATTTTGCTTTGATGTATTTCAGTTGTTTCATATGGCTTTAAGTTTGAACGCTTTTTTTTGTTGTTGTTGTTATTTTTACCAATTTGCCTGCTGCTAATTCTCAGCTTGTGGTAGAGGAACTGATACATGAACATATGCTCTGAAAGAGAGGTTCTTTCACGTTTGAATTTCAGAGGGTTCTGTCACTCCTTGAGCCCAATAACCTCACAAATTAATTCCTTTTGCTTGCAGTGACATCTGTTGGTGAGGGCAGAGCTGATTAACTGCAGGGCTGGCTTCACTGATGGCATCAGCCAACAAGCTGTTTTTAAATGCAGCAGATGTTTCTTTTCTCATCCCACCATCTTCTTTCCAAGCGAGAGGAAGCATTTTTGGAGGAGTTGATATAAACCTTGTTCACACTGATAAATTAAATCCCTAAATCTGGACATCTACTGTTGCTGCTAACTGTAGTGCCTAAATGACTGCTTAGCCTATGTTATTAATCACTAAGCAGGCCATAAACACATGAACAATTCGATTTTGCATAGCCCAAGAAAACACAAAATAGGTTGGTATAATGAAAATATATTTCTGGAAAGAAAAAAAAAATTAGTCTTCCTCAGTTAGGGTGTGTGCATAGCGTAATTGTGCCCTACTTTCTTGTAGGTCTCTGCACAGGAACTAAGGAAAAGAAAAAGGAAAGAGTAGCTTCTTCAGTATTTTATAAAATAAAAGAAAACATTATTATTCTTAAGGTCCTCATCATTTTTTTTTCTGTATTGTTGTCTTCCATAACTTTATCTAATTTGATCTTTTGTTGCTACATTAAAAACTGAAGTATATGTTGATAAGTAATTTTTAGATTTATCATCCACAGCTTTGTTAACATTTTAAAACAAATAAACAAACACACCTACAAACATATGCAGAATGTTTTCGACACAATAATTCAGCTTCAAAATCTCAGATAACATTGTCTTTTTTATTTTTTGATTATTAATTACCAGTACTGCAGGAAACAACTGGCCTTTACTTTAGAATCAAAACCGAAACATAAAATTCTGTTACACTTATGCCAATTTGACATCATATTGTTTTCCATTTCTGGAAAGAAATGTTCATTCCTTTTTTTTTGTGCTCTTTTTACAGCTTCTATAATGAAAAAACCTTGGCAAGAAGTATCTGATTATCTTATCAAGGAATATGTTTTGGGCTCCTTTTGAAAGGAAAATAGTATATAGAACAGTTTGTTATTTTTATTTGAGTATAGGAATAAGAATGCCATGGATTAGTAAGTTTGAATAAATTAGAAAATGTAAGTTAGTAATTAGTAAATTAGGAAACTCATCTATTTTTGCAAGGGAGAAGTTCATGGGTTTTGTTGTTGTTTTGTCAGAAGGAAAAAGTATGGTATAGTAGGATTTGAGAAAAGATTCTGGAAAAGTGCCACACTGTTGGGCAGTTACAAATTGGCAACACTTTTCATAAACATCAAAACAGATAAAAGCAGATTGATAATGCATTACAGACCTTCACCATGTGAAGAAGAGTACGCCTAAGTATAGAGTTGACTTGTATGAGGTTTAATTCAGCTCCAGCAGTGAGATTTCATTAAATGTGTTTTGTTTCATTTTGCTGTGTTTTCTTGATGTTCTTTTATTGTTAACCTTAAAATTTTAATGAGAAGCAATTTCTTGTTTCTGTAATTACAAATCAAGTGGGATGAGATGTACCTCTATGCCAATCAGACATAGAGTTGTGTTCTGCAGCAGTATGAGCCCTGTGAGGCTATGCTTAATGGTCTCTGTTATCAGCTTTCAGCTCACATGGTTAGGGTGCAGCTTCTAAATACCAGCCAAGCATCTCTGATGGCCCACAGCACACAACATTAAAAAATATTAAAAAATAAGAATAAGGAAGGGGGTAGAGCAGGGTGGGGTAGGGGTTGGAGACAGCAATATACATGTAGTAAGTATCAACTTAACAATTCCTGTCATGCCTGAGCTCCAGCGCAAAAATAAGAGGGACTGTACATGGAAAGAATTCATGTTTCTTTTACCATGTACATATGGCAAACTATATAAACAGCTGACTTATAGGCTTATAACAGTTGAAGTTTCTGTGAGATTTCTCTGTTGCTAAACTCTCTTACAAATGACTTACATAAATTTTAACAAAAAAATCACATATTGGGGGCTGTTAGAGTCCATATAATATTTTAAGGTCATTGTCATCCATTTTCATTACCTTGCTATAGCCAAGTTTACAGCTCTACTGGAAAAATAAATAATAAAAATATGCAAAATGTTCCTGTGTGTAGAAGATTCTTCTTTAAAACAAATAGCATGGATGAATGCTATAGTATAGCCTGATTTAAATCTTGGTACACTGACAGTTATTTAAACTGTCATCTAATGCAATTGATTTAATCCATGTGCATTGGCTATAATTGATTTGTGTTACTTCAGGTTACTAATGAAATCAAAACCCAAGTTCTCTTCCAGCATGGATCTCCTTAAGACATTAGAGAGTTGTTGAACATCAAAGCCAGTAAAATATAAATGTGGTATCAAGAGAAGTGAGCGCTCTTTATTCAAAGGTATTCTATGGTATTCTATTCTCGCTCTCTACAGGTACCTTAAAGGAGGCTGTAGTGAGGTAGGGATTGGTCTATTCTCCCATGTGCCTGGTGACAGGACGAGGGGGAATGGGCTAAAGTTGCTCCAGGGGAGGTTTAGGTTGGATATTAGGAAGAACTTCTTTACTGAAAGGGTTGGTAGGCATTGGAATAGGCTGCCCAGGGAAGTGGTTGAGTCACCATCCCTGGAGGTCTTTAAGAGACGTTTAGATTTAGAACTTAGTGATATGGTTTAGTGGAGGACTTGTTAGTGTTAGGTCAGAGGTTGGACTGGGTGATCTTGGAGGTCTCTTCCAACCTAGACAATTCTGTGATTCTGTGATGGAATCTTCTTTACAAAATAAGCTGTCATTGGCAATATCTTTGTCTATCCCACATAAATTTCACAGTTAAAATACCTAACAGGTGATCAAATGTACAAAAAGGAGCTGATCTATTTTCTTGGAGGACGTGTTCATAAAAATGTTATATGTCTAAGTGCATAATGAAACAGAATATTGGCTTTCACGTTCCTTAAGCAGCCATAGTTTTGATGGAAAAGCAAACAAACAAAAAACCACTGAAGTCACATAAGCATGTCGATACAATGAAAGAAAAATGACAGAAGGCTTGATAACAGTACCACGACCAACATGTATCACAGACAATATCCTTGTGCATGATATTGTTCAGCATAAATTCTCATCTGGATACTTGAAAGTGCTGTTCACTCAATATTTATTTATTTATTAATTTATTTATTTGTATGGTCCTGTCCACAGGAAGGCAGTTGTTGGGAGATTTCACTGAATTGCTCTTTAGCCATTTCTTGCTAAAGCATATTTTAAATGGCACCAGGATTTGATAACTTAATTTGCTTTCTCAAAATATGAAACAATACCTATGTCTAGTGAACTTGAGAAATCTCTGTTCAAGTTTTGATAGCATAAATTAAAGCTAAAATTTTAAAATGATTTTGAAGCCATACATGGGCTTCATGTGAAATTTTCCAATTTGCTTAAGCAGTATCGGTTCTTAAGGGGAATCCAAGATTCATATCCCTCCCTGTCTGCTCTTGATGCAAAGGATGTTGTCACAGTTAGCAAGCTACTTGCTGCGAAAAGGTAGGGAATAGTTTGCAAGAAATTTCATTGTGACTGTCCCAAGACTCTGAAACTTGCCCATGGGAAACCAGAAAGTTGTGATATTTATTTATTTTCCAGTGGGCATTTGGGGAAAGTTCAACTATGATGACACTGCAAAAAGGAAAATGTCATTGGCCACATTGCTTAACTGCACATTTAACATGTCTGAGATCTTTGCCATTTCATTTTAATATAGTCACTGTGCTTGGCATGGGTCTCCCTGAAACGTGAGGGAGTGCATCAGAGGAGAGGACGTGGTGTGACCTTGACAGTCACATGAAGACCCCAGATGGCAAGACATTTGGTGACAGCAATTCCTCTGTTAGCTCAAGCTTACCTTCAGTTAGCTTACCAGCAGTATGAGCATCTTTAATTATTAAGTTAATTAATGTCTCTCTTTATTTCTTTTTCCACTGACACTAATGTTGTGGTTGTCTCCAGAAGTCATTAACTAAAGTTGATTATTTCTGCTCCTTGGCCAGTCCAGGCAGCGTGTGTATGCTGGTCCAGTTGGCAGATGACACCTGCTTCTGATTTGTAATCAGAATGTACAAGATCCCTCTCAGAACATGGGTGAGGCAGCCTCAGACACCTACCTGCATTCATGTCCTCTGGTTCGGCCATTACAGCATTATCTGCTCATGAGCTGGGTGACAGAGACCCAGGTCTCCTACACAATAATAATAATAATAAAAAACAACACAACCTCTAAGAAAACTTTGCCATGGGTTCTCCTTCTTTGTAGTGCTATATTGCACCTGGTTATGCTATATTTAATGTTACGTGTTCTAATTTACAAATGCACTAGTGCAGAATTTTCCATATGTCAGTAATTTTGAGATGAAGAGAAAGTATAAAAAAGTACAATTCACACACAGATGAACTCAGCAACTGAAAAGAACAGAGGAAATAAGATGGAGGCAGACATATTTTGTGTTGGCTCATATGTTAAAGCAACTCCAGTTGCCAGAAAAAATTCCAGGCTAGCAGGGTATGAAGCCAACATAACCCCTCTCCCCTGAACTTTCTTTTTGAAGGTGCAAATATTCTTGCCTCTAGGATTTCTCATTTTCAAGTCAGGAAACATTATGAAAAAAAAGCACAGTGACTACCATAGGGTGCTACTCCCACCAAAGTGTGTTTATCTCAGGAATCTCACAAGAACAGTTTCTCAGAAAAAGGTTGCTGCAATCCAATGAATACATTCACTGTTTATACAGGTGGGCTCCTGCTGCCTTTGGCAGAGTATGGAAGGAATCTAACTCTAGTTGTGATGACTTCTGGTTCTTTTCAATATTTTACTGGGGGAGGAAGTTTGAGAATGGGGTCAGGAAACTTTTGTTTGCCCGTCATGCCGAAAAATGAAATAGACCATGTTTCAGCAATTTAGATAATCTGTAAATTACTCATCTATCCTACATGCATTGAGCTCCCCAGTTATATTTGCTAAAGTATAGCATTGCAACACTGTTTTACAGGGACAATGGACAATGTCATGATCACACATGTCTCTTATATTGGGGCTTCTTGTTGTTGCTACAGTTTTTTAGATATTACACCCCAGCAACTAGCTAAACCTTTTTTGGATAAGGTTTGTTTGCAGTCAAGTTAAGGAGGAAATGGAAAACTGTGCACTTGATGAATAACATAGGGGCAATTTTGCTTTTAAATGTAATCAAGTTTTAATTTCCATAAATGTTTAATACATAGCTAGAATTTGAATTTCACTTAAATTCCTGATACCTCAAGATTGACACATTTTTCTCTACATATCTTGCTATATCTCTGTCATTCTCCTCTTCCTGCCACCTCAAAATTTTAGATGAAGATAGTAGCCCTGAGGATAAGAACAATGAGTATCACCAGAGGAATGATAAGGCAATTATAAATAATGTGAACAGGTCTCTACTGCTTAATCCTAGGTCTTCTATATATCTGCACAAAGCAGGGTATACTTACAGTGTTTTTTAGAAACACCTGAACTGATCCTATATTATCAGAATTCAGTTTTCTCATTTCCAAGACACATTAACCTTTGTAATACTCTGGGATATTTTGTAATATATAGCATTTCCTGCAGTTGAAAGTTGGATCAAGCAAACTTGTCTCCTTTGAGTTTGCATTTGTTTAGGGTTGGATTCTACTTGTTTTTGTTTATTTATTTTTTCTGAAGAGTGTTTCTGGGAAGACAGGAGGTTTGTCAACCTGACAATACATTTAGTCCGAGCAATTTGCTTAGAAAAGGCAGAACAGAGCAAAGCTTCAGCAGCTAATGTCAAAGGCAAGGTTTTTGATTATACTGAACTGGAAGTCTCATTAAATAATAAAGGACAATGTAAAATGTAATCAGATTCATAATGACTAAAGTCATTTAGATACCTGCCTAACAGGGTGCAAATGGAGTTCACTGCAGATTCAAATACATTAGTAAATTCTAGAGTAAAGAACTACAAGATATGAAATAAATAGTAACCTATGGTAATAAACCAATAAGGAAATAGATTTTAATGAAAGCAGAGGAAAAAGCTGTATTAAAAGATATCAAACTGTCAGCTGCAATGAAGAAAACAGCCAGGAATATTATTTGGAGAACATACAAAGGAAAAGGTCCAACAAAAAATAAATACTACAAAGAGCTCTGTACACTGCTTCTCACCAAGAATACATTTATCTGTCATATCATCATCCCTTCCTTGATTCGTGATATAACAAAAGATTGAGAAAGTTGAACTAATTTTTGCTGGGAAAGAGGAAGAATATTTTATAAGGTCTTAAATTTCATGTGATTGAATTTGTAAACAAATTGATAAAATTTATCCCCATGGTAATTAGCAGTTATATTTTAGTCTTGGAGAAGTTTGCAATCTGAGTAGTAATAAATTACTAAAATTCATCTTATGCCCCAAACAATTCTATTCAGAAATTGATCCTGAAAATAAGAACATTTAAACAATTAACCTCCTTCTAGATTAGGTGTTCTCTCTGCACTTTCCTAGGCTTGTACATGAACAGATACAAGTTTTAATTGTCTTATTACTGTCATATACCATTTCATTTTTTGTCAGTTTAAACAACTGGATATCATTGTTTCTGGTTCTGGTTCTAATTTTCACATTAAAATGGACTGAAAATAAACTTGTATGGTGTCTAAGGTATCTAAAAAGAAGGAACTTGGAGATACTTACCATTTACTTTTCAGGTATGACAGGAAGATAGGTACTCAGAAGGTCTGCACTTATAATTAGAATTACCTGCACCAGTGCAAACTTTCCTTATTTTCACAACAAAAGTTTGCACCAGGTTTGCTGCCTACTAACACTTGTATTGCAGCCTGTACAGTGCTGGAGGGTTTCATGTGGAGTTACATCATGGCTGTAAGACTCCACTCTTGACAGGGTAGGCCAGTATCAAAAGAACATGTTGGAAGGAAAATCCTATAGTCTTTTCTATATAGACACAGGCTATAACATTTTTTTTATTATTATTATTATTTTTTGGGGGGGGGGTTGCTTTGTTTGTTTTTAAGAACAGAAACATTAAAACACTCATTCAGCATTTTGGAGTTCTCAAGATGTGGTTCTGCAAGAAGATTATAACTGAAGGGCTGTAGTCAGGATGAAGTGATAATTTACGAGAGGCAAGGGTTGCAGCTGAGGTTATGTCCACGGGATGGAGCTGGGAAACCCATAGCTTTAGTGCAAAGAAGGGAAGGCTTGTAAAGAGACAGCAAGCTTTAACAGTCACTCTGGATCTAAGCATGGTTACTGAGGTGGACATAACAGGAGGAAATTACATGTGTTGGAGGGGAATAATAGCAAAGGAGTTAGCAAACATATTAGTGCATAAATTAGAGTAGGTCCAGGGTGTTAGCTTTTTCTTTTGTTTTCAGACAAAAAGTGCTTCTGCACTATGTCTGTGGTTCTCCTTATCCAATAGCACCCAACTGCTTTTTCCTAGTTATTGTTGTCTTCTAGGTGGTTTCAAGCTTGAATACCTATTAAAATGATCCAGAATTTGAATGAAACTTTTTTAAATCATTTGGCAGGATTTCAGCATAAGGAAACATTAAAAAAAGTTGCAGGAGTTTGTTCCAGCTTGGCAGAGGAGTGTGCTCTACAAATAGCAGCTGGGAAGGAGAATCATTTTGTTTCCAGCCTAATATGAGACTTGTAGGAAGAAAAGTACTTATAGATCGATTTCCTTACAGCAATAGGAATTCAGAGTCAAGTGTTTTCTTTTTATGTTTCAGATATATGATGTTTTCTCTTTCCCAACTGCTTAGTCATTAGCAGTAATCCTCTCTACATTGAGACGGAGCTTTTAGAAACATACAGTAGACAGGACATTTCCCAGGCTGGAGATGAATGGACTCTTTTCCCTCTAGCAAGCTGTTTGAGTGATATCTTAACTTCTTATTACACTGTGCTAGATTAGGTACAGTTATTTCTGCTATGCTTCCCCTGAAGGGGGACAGACCAGTTCATTGTCTGTAGTTTTCTAGGCTGGTTTAGTTGTGTGTCTGCATGTTATTGCATCAGGTATTAAATCAATTGAGGAAATATTCTTTTGGAATTTTTAATTGAAGATTTGGAGTGTACTTAGGTAAGCTTATGTATAAATGAAAAGTAGACATTTGTTTGCCTGTGATTGCATTTGTTCTTAATTCACTTAATTATGCATCAGTAAAACTATATTTGTTAATGCTTTGGGGGGTACAGCTGTTTTTGTTTTGTTTTTGGATGTTGATTACCTTTGGCTTCCTAATTCTCTCATACAACTGACTAGAAAGGAACACTTCAAAAAAAAAAAAATCACTCCCTTAAAACAGTAAATGTCTCACCTTTTCAAAAAGTCTTTTTTTTTTGTAGTGATAGTAAGATTTACTAGACATTAACTATCTTAGTAAGCAGATAACTATCAATTCAAGAAGAAAGGTGAAATAATAATGTCTTAATTAACTATTCAGATATAAAGTTTTATATCTTTGGAATTTTATTCAAGTTCAGAAGCAATAATGACTGAAATTGTTCAAACTTGAGAAGACAAAAACATTTTTGAAGAGAAGAACTATGAGCAATCATTCTAGAAACAATAATCTCCTAGAAAGTGGCAAAGTGAGATAGAAATAATACTTTAAAAATCATTTTTGAATCGTAACTTTTTTTTCCAGTTTTATTTACTCCTATTTTAACAAATGAATGATTCTACTCAACAATTACCATAAATGTTTAGAAAAATAGCAACATAATACAATAGTTTCTGAAGTTGCAATACAGATTTGAGAGTGTCACTATTACAGATTACTTTCTTGCCTAATGATTGTTTGAAGCTTGTTTATGCAATTAGTTTTCTCTGTCATCCTCACTCCCAAAAAGTCTGTCAGCTATCCCAAGTAAAATGCCCACTTAAAATAACAGCATTTGTCTCAGAACGTGGAATTCTATGAAAAACAGTTTTGATATGCCTTCAATAAAATAGTCATAATGTAATACAAAATGACCACTGCCAAAGAGGTAATGTATTTGCATTTATAATGCTCCAGGCAATTTTTTATTTCGCTCTCTCATGAGTCAAACAAACATGACATTCAAAATTGCATGCCATATTGTGGTTATCTGGGGACATAACTCAAGTCTTCACACTAATATTAATTCTGAGCAGAAACTAGGCTAACAAAGTCATACAACATTTGTTGTGGAACCAAACTTCGACTGAGCATTCATAAAAGTGTTTGAGTTACAGCCGTGCAAAATGCACTATAAATACTACAATTGCAGGCCAAAATATACTAAAGAACATTATGCTGGATAATCAACCTTCCAGAACTAGCAAATGTCATATTTTTCAGCTCAGTCTGCAAAGTCTGAATAACAGGCTTCTGTATTTTCTCCAAGAACAGCACAGATTTGTGTTTAAGTACTGATGGTGCCATGAAGCCATGGGTGAGTGATTTACATTGGTCCCTTTCCCCTCCAGAGGTGAGAGACACAAGGCTGAATCTTAGACATCATTCTCAAAGATATATGCTGACATTTTTCTGCTCTCAAAAGAATTTGGTTTGTTTGACATTGTGTGTGATACTGGGTGAGGAGGGGCTGCTGGTGCCCATCTCCTAGCTACTGACCAACAGGGCACCACTGTCTGGAGAACAAGTAAGATTTGGGGTATCTGGTGTAGGTGGATATCCCCAGTTGTCCTCTCTACATCCTTGCCACACTGGGTATTACAACCATCAAGTATCCCCTGTGTAACATCTTGTCTCTTTCATGTCAAGAAGATTGGTGCAAAGTATCCAATTATATTTCCATACTACCACCATTTCATTTTGGAAAGAAAATAAACAGTTAAGCGATATTAGATAATAACTAAATTTAGTTAGCATACAAAGGTGAGAAAGGGTCAAATGCACCAGGAGGTAATTTAAGATTTTCATAAAGGAAATTTTATCTTCAAGCATTTCAGTGAAACATTAAAAGATCCTTCTTCATAGAAATTTATCTGAGAGCTCCTAAACTGTTCTGTAGTGGATGAGTGATGTTTTTCCATGAGACTCCTAGGCAGCCATTAATATACATGTTCATTTTTTTTATTATTTTTTTTTTTCCAGGTAGGGAAGTCTCTTCTCTTCCCCCTTCTATCATCTGCAGCTGGGAGGACTCTGTTTTGAGTTTGGCTGATCAGCCTTCCCCTCACAACCACACAATAGATATCTTTATTATCACCGATATATTACATTAACCAATGCATCTGTACTCACACTCCAGAATATTTAGTGTACATAACTTCTTTTTACTCATCTTTCACTTCACATATTACTGATTTTTTTTTTTCTCTTCTGCTCAGCCTTAGCTTTCAGGAATACTTAAGCATAATTACACATTTCATATTGCAATCTTTTTTTTTTTTTTTTTAATATTTTGTACTTTAAAATGCAAACAGATTAAATTAGTTGCAACTGCACTAAGTGTTCTGTGGTACTGCACAAAGAAACCCATGCTAACCTGGTTTGTTTACATCAGTATATGAGGCTAGCTGATTTTGTAAAATGGATTGTGATTGGTGATGCATAATCAAAGGTTTAGAAAAACTGTTACAAAATTAGAGAAAGAAGCATGGACACACCTTTACCTGGTATTCTGGTATTCACTTCCAATGAATGAAAGGATAAGAAGCACAGTCTCTGATGCCCTGTCCCAGTTAGTATTCTCTAAAACTAGACTGCTACTTTTTATTGTTCTTGCCAATGATAGGTGGTAATTAATTACTAAGCCAATTAAAGCTGGTTAGGCTTTAGTGTATGAAAGCCTGGAGATTAATTAATGACAGAGATGAGTGCAAACCATCAGGATAGTCCTTCGTTTCCATCGTTTGATATTTTTGAGAAAATCAGGACAATCTTCTGTAGGAAATCTTCAGTATGATTGCAGTACCTATTATTTGATTTACTATGTATTTACTATATTTATTTACTTAACATTTGATTTTGGTTTTGGGGATGAACTGCTTTCAAGGTGGTAGTGACAATTAGGATTAATAATTATAATTGTTTATTTCTGAAATTACTCTAAAATATTTTACATAATTCATGCTCTAAGAATCTATAATGGCAGATTTCCGTCTCTCTAAAATGCAATGATTCTGCAGAGCCAGCAGATTCTGGGTCTTGTGTTACACACCCAAATTTTAAAGATAAATCTGGCAGGACTTTAACATTCACCTGCAAAATAGTAGCTTATAGTAGAGGGCACAAGTATTTTACTACTAGCTCACACAGAAAATATGGAACAAGAGGCATTTAATGAAATTATGGATATGAAAGGTTATAAGGACCAATGTTTAACTTATTGAGAAAGGATTTCTTGGCATGGAGTTATACAACTCTGTAAAACAGAAACAAAAACAAAAACAAAAAAACCACCTCTGATTTATTGAAATTGGCCATTAACCTTATTTCACTGCCTCCTTGATTCCTTGTCCAAGAAAAGAATCATTTCTAAGTCCAACACTCTAATACAATTGTCAGTATAAATCACCAGGAATCCAGAGCGAGCCTTTGGAAGAACATCTAAAATTAATTTGGCAGCTGAGGCACATAACTGACACCTAGAGATAAAAAAATAGAAAGCTATAAACCCCTAATAAATGATTCTACATCACCACAGATATTCATCCCACTTACATTTAGCCAAAGAACAGCACAATGTTTTTGCATGTAGCAGCATCTTAGCACTTAGCACTTCATATAAACTTGTTTACTTGATGGAAAATAAGGAAATGTCCAGAAACAAAAATTAACTCCGGTCTATTTTAGGGTATTCATAAGCCCTCCTTAGAGTATCTATTTTCACCATAGTATTTGTGGGTTAGTGTTCATAGCATATTTTTTGTTTGTGTGTCTTCAGCTGACAGGCTATTGTTGTGTATTTTCTCCACTTTTGACAGATCACATTTGGCATTGATGTCTGACATTTTGCTTAAAATAGTGTTATTATCGTGCATAGAATCACTGTAATTCTATTTTTCAGTAACAGAAATACTGTGGCCCTGTCATGAGTTTTTCTCAGTCTCTTCATTAGCTCCGCTGAAGGGATGGCATTATCAGATTCCTAAATGGCACCAGAGATATTTGCCATTAGAAGAAAACATGACATTTTCCATGTAAAGCATTGTGTTCACCTGTAGTGAGGGACTAGTGATTTTGTGAAGGATGGTGTTCTCTGCCCTTTAGAGACACTTGTGGAAGTAAAAACAACACCGTAAGGTTTGGAGCAATAGGGAATAGTGTCCTTCACCGCTGTGATCCCTGAACTGATCACCTTGGGTACTAAACAAACTTTGTGAGAAAAGTGTTATTACGAAAATATAACTGTGTCAATGTAATAACATTTGAAGACTAATTCTGAGTGCAAAAAATAAACACGTGATCTCTGCTACTTATCTTCCAGACACCAAGTACTTACTCCTCACCTCTCATAGCAAGGTATAGAATTTTGGATTAGATTTTCTTTGATATTTTCAAATGCTGGGGAGAAATAGCTGTGCGTGAGAGCTACTTGGCTTCAGGTAAAAAAAAAAGAAAGCTACAGCCTGTGTGAAAGCCAGTTAGAGCCAATTATAACCCAATTGATTTTTCTAGGCATTAAAAAACAACAACAAAATCAATGCAAAATACAACTCCACCACCAATTTACTTGTAATTCTTTAGTGTTTCTGGATGCTGGCTTAACTGATAATTGGCATGTCCATGTGTGAGAAGGAGAGCTTTCATATTTAAAATAGATAAATTAATTGTGGAAGAAATTGATTTTTAAAACCTTGGTACAGTAAAAGGAAGAAATATTTAAACAAGGTGTTCTGCCATGTGAAAAATAGGAAATTTGCTAATTATGTTTCAAGCACAGTTTACACTGACACTTATTTGAAGTATACCTAAAATGCATTTCCCACAGTTCTGGTAAATGGAAGAAAATTAATTGATTTTCCATGTGTGAAACATGTTGCCAATACCCTCTAGTTATTCCTTCCGATCTCACCCCAGGTATATTTGTTCACCTGTTGTGGATTCATTTCAGTTGCAATTTTATATTTATTAAAAGAAGTGACCATCCATTTTTATATGAATATACAACACAAAAAGCTCATAAGAGTTTGTAGGTGATATGAATAGGAGGAGAGCAATGTGTTCAGCTCATCATCCTTTCTGGTAGAAATTTATACACACATCAGGTCTGATATCTGGTTACTGAATTGAACCATGTATATTTTGAAAAAGATGGTCTTTCCATTGACCAAATATGATGTATCGTGGAAATAAGATGGTATATTAATTGTCCTGATCCCAATGGAGTCAAAGTATCCCTTACATATAGTTGTTTTGTTAGCAGAGAAATGGTATGAGGGGTAAAAGGAATTTATTCATTCATTTATTTATTTATTTATTTAGTACACATGCACATGTATGCACTCAAAATTAATCATACAGAAATTATAGCTAAGATACTGGGTATATAAATAGTTTTATAATAGTACTCTCTTCTAGAGTCTTAGGCTTAGCAGGAAAGGAATGTATCTATGCATGTATATGTGTAAACATATATATAGAGAGAGAGAACTGGGTGTATGGATCAATATACATGTGTATATGTATACATAAACATGTATATGTTTATGCATATGGTTATGCATATGTAACATGTATCCATGTTAATATAAGTGTTAAGGCATTTAGAACAAGCACTAGCTTAGAACAGGAAATGAAGAATATGAAATGGACTTTGTAAAAAGCAGGCTAGTAGGAATGAATACAGATGTTCATTAAATGATTTCGTTAAGTACAAGTACAACACTTTACTCTAGACTGTTATTAAAGCCATTATTTTTTTTTCAAGTGCACGGTGAAAGCTGTAGCTTTGCAGTACCTCAGTGAACATCATTACATTAATACAGTGAACTTAGACTATCTATCTGTCATTATCAAGCCTCACAAAGATATTCTGATTAATGATGCATACTGCAGATCTCGCAGATGCCAGGCAGATGTTCACAGAAAACTAATGTTTTTTGGCTTAAGAAGTAAAGTATAAATCATATACACACTGACACACCTAGTGGCACAAATGGAAAGTATTCCTAAGTGAATTTGCAATCTACCTCCAATTTATTTTTAGTTAGATTAGGTACATGACACAACGCCCATGCATTTCAGCCTTCTAGATAAAACAATAGATGAGAAGACCATACAACCTACTAAAAGCAAAAGCTGCCCTGTTACTGAAAATAACTTTTGCTGTAAGGTACTCCCCTACCTCTTCCATCTGGATGCCTCTCAGATCAGGAGCCTCAGCACTCAGCTTTTTGTTGGTGGAAGGAGGAAAGGAAAGGAGTAGCTGCTGTCATCACAGTTCCAGGGACAGGGGAAGGCAGCCAGCTCACAGCCAATGTCATATCTTCTCTTCTAGCCTGTGCTTCTACTTGTTTAAAAGTATCTGATACTGCAATGGGAAGAGACTGACTTTTTTTCTAGTGATGTTAATAAAATTCACAGCATTAATTGTTCTACGTCCACAAACAAGCTCCTAAGTCAGCAAGTGTATGGCAGCATGTTAGTAGGCAGGAGTGCTGTGATGGCTCAGAAACCTTTTCAAGTCTGGAAAGTTGGTTTGTCCATCAAGTGGAAAAAAAAAAAAAAAAAAAAGAAAATGAAGTGCAGGGCTCACCTGCACTCAAATCTTGCGTTTATGGACTGCATGGAGAGTATGTCTGCAGATTGTATAGTACAGTAATCTTAAGATTTAGCTTAGTGCTGTTTAAAAGCCTTACATGTCCCAGAGGAAGAGAGCTATTTTCTGAGCCCTCTACTGTTGGAGTAATTCTATGTGTTTGGCTATGTAACTTTATCTAACTCGATATTTAGAGACAAAGACTTTACCCATTTATGAGGCTTCTGTAATGCTTTTGATACAGAACTTCTGCTTGGCCTCTTTCAGGGGGCAGTGACAGGAAAGAGATAGCAAGAACAGGGAGTGACCAAGTGCCTCAGTTTACATATTTTAAACTATATCAAACCAGCTTCTAGAAGCATTCACTATACCAAAGTATAGTGAAAGAAGCAAGGTCACTAAAGAAAGGAGTCTAACTGTGCTTGATGAATAGCTATATTTAAACCATTTTTTTCAAATATCACCATTTTCAAGGCGCCAAGGAGAAATTGGATAGCTTGGAACATCACAGTTATGAATCTAAGCATTACAATATATTGAGTTATTCCTATTTACACAGTTAGCCAAGAAAAAAAGCTTCCTTTTATGTCCACCCACATTTCCCACAGATTGCTATATCAAGCATTGCTTGAGTTGATCCTCCCATACCTTCATATCTGAAATCATCTATGAAACTGTAAGTGGAAAGAAAATCTGAAACAGTTCAACAAACCTGAATGATATCTGAATAATCCATATTGCATCCTTATCTGCCTCTATGTCATTCTTCTGCCCTCCAAACACTCGATGCAGTTTCTGCATTTTGTTTACCCGAACTAAGGAGCAGCAAAAGAAACCTCATAAGTGGGTCACTCTGTTCCCACTTACAAACATGCTGCTTTCAAAGGAAGCAGCAGAACTGTTGCTCCTCTTGGGCATGAGTGGACAAGAAATTCAGTTTTGGGACAGATAGGGAAGAGCAAGGGAAAAGGTGTAGAATACTCTGTGGTTAGGCAATTACCCTATCCCAGCCATTTGTTGTTGTTGTTGTTGTTGTTTATTTGTTCACAGCTCTTCACAGTTGCCAGAGCATGACAAATGCATCAAGCTTAGTTACTGCATGTGAGCTTTCTGTAAGGCACAAGATTTTTAGTCACACTGCATTAATAGTGAGAACAGGGCAGAACTGCCGTGTGCAGCAGAAAAAGCAAATAATAATGGATTTTGCCAGTTTACCAAACAATTGCTCAATTTTCATCCACTCTCCAACTCAGGGTCTATAAATGATGATGTGATGCATCCATATTAAGGATTTGAAAGCAATGATTACTCTCAGATCCTGGTCTTTGATTTAGATGATAGCAAATAGTGAAGATACAAGATAATTTATTTAACCTGTTGCATTTATTACTTTTCATTGTACTGTGTATTGAGTCTGGACAGACTGTCTTTGCTTCACTTGGATAGAACTTAAAGAATCAAAGCTGTTTACTTTCTACATTTTTTTTTTCCCCAGTGTTGACGAACTCTTAATTTGATCATGTCCTCATCTTCCATCTTCCTCCAATGTAGTTCTAAGGATGGATCGGATGGATCTAAGTGTTTGGAAGGGCAAGAAAAAAAAAAAAAGAAAAAGAAAAAAAAAGTGGTCTCTCTTTTGTTTTTCTTTTTCTCCTATTCAGAATAATAGGAGTAAATGTAATAATGACTCTAGAGTGTCAGCAGATTAATTATAACATTACAGAATTTCATGAGTGAATTTAAGTCAGTTTTAACGGGCCACACTGCTGCTACATGATGATACCAATTTTGTAGCTTACATGAGATCACAGAATCACAGAAACATTGTTTGGAAGTCCAAACTCTGCTCAGAGCAGAACCATTACCAATACTGAACTTCAGTGTTGTTAAGTCTTGAATAAGATGGAAGTCTCGCAACCTCTCTGGGTGACCAGAAAATGCTAATGGAGGCAGTGTCAGAGGCCTTATTAAAGTCAAAATATTCTGTGTTCACCAGTGTCTCAGGTTGGTCAAGCATGATTTCCTATTGAAAAATCCTTGTTTGTTGCTTCTAAGTTCTTTTGTATACTTCATGTATATGTAAACTTCCTACACAAAATAGTAGGGTCAGCTTACCTGTCATTGACTCAAAATGTACCCAGTCTTTCTCTTAAGCAACAAGACCAAAAAGCACTAGGACAGTGGCTGTGTTGTTTTGTAACCAAGAGGAAATGTATATTTGGCTCAGTGGGTCAGATATCCTCAGATTCACATTGGTGAAATGTCAGTGCAAATTATCAGCCAAACATACAATGAGCAAGACCGCTAGAGATAATCTCTGTAGTTCACCTCTGTTTATTCTATTGGATTAGGCATTTAGGATTGTAGGAACACAAAATAATTCTTGGTTTCAATTATGTCATTGACGCTAACCCAAATGATTCATGTTTCCAGGCATTTTGCTAGGGCAGATAAATACAGAAATCCGTTTGTTTTAGTTGGTAGGAGAGTGAAATATAGAAAGCAGCAGAGTGAAGTATGACCATTTTCTCTGCAGTGTATTAACTAATGTGAGGGAATTATGGGTTATTTTGGGTCTATAAAATGTTCTGTGGTGCATACTGATCAATTTTTATGATGTGCTACAGAAATGCACTTTTTAATCTATTGACAAATATATGAACAGTGTTATTATAAAATCAAAGGTAAAATTCAGTGTGTTGTACCTTCTCTTCACGTTGTTTCTATTATCAGTTAAGAATAAGACTACCTTCCCAACAGAATAACCTTGTTATAATAACAAATTAACAAAAATATTAACATCATAACTGCATTCAAAAACATTCTCACTATTTTTTCAGACTTCAAGTGTGGACAAAAGAATGTCAAGAGCCCACTTTACTGATTTTTTATTTTTTTATTTTTAATTAATTTATTTATTTATTTTCTACATTGGCATATTTAGATACCTGTTTTGTAGCCTTGTGGATTGAATGAGGTAGTCTTGCATTTCATTTCAACTTCATTCTTGTTGCTAATTTTTAGAGAAAAAAGAAAGGATAGTATTGGAAACACTGGTGCCTTACACATCATTAAATGCTGTATTTGTTGCAATAATTATGTGCAGAGTTTTAACACGGGATTAGGTTTGTTTAGGCTTGTGCTCCATGAACAAGAGATGTGTGAATGTACCTCTTTCACAGTCACAGGTGGAAAGAATTATGATTTTCCCTACTCCTGTAGAGGGGTAGAAAAAGGAGTTAAAACACACTATGTTAGGTCTTGAAAAACTGTAAGATTCCCTCTTGCTTTGAGAGTAGGAAGCCTGGAGCAAATTGAACACCTTCTGGAGTTGCCTCAGGTCTCAATCTGAGTTAATTGAGGAAGCAGCTTGAAACTAAGGTATCCCATGTCATTAGTACCTCATCTCCTTGGTACTGGGTATCCTAGCACTTCAGAAATGACCCAGTTCAAATGCATGACTGCATTTGTGTTGAATTAGACAGAACATGGTAAGGAGCTCATCAGGCACAAAGGAGACTGACTACATGAAATTAATGTGTCAAAATGTTTTGAACAAATTTGAACTCACAGTGTGGGTTTGCAACAGATCAGTGATTTGTGTTAAGCAGCTGCAGCCTCTTTGATCTGATGTTAAGAGACCTAAAAGTGGATATTCCTGAACTACATTCTGAGTGACATTCAGATTCCTTTCCTTAACTCATTGGTGTTTCTTTTACTACTTATTTTTGTGTAAAGGGACAACTGTTAGATGTAAGCTATAATTCAGTTGTCTCACTAATGTCTGTGTGAAAACACTCAATATCTTCTTAAGATCCATTGGCCTAAACACAGGAAGATGGAGTATTGTAATTTCTTATTTGGATACGGAAAGTTTACCCCCTCTTCTCACTGCCTGGTTTGGACTAGTGAAAAGGTGTACATATCAGTTTTTAAGATTTGTAAGGTATCAGTGCTTCTCTGTCTCCTTGAATGGCTATAAAAAAGTCATAATATTTTTGGATAGCTCAGCAAACCCCACTGTGTACAGATACACACACTAAACAAGGGGATGACAGACACCTTCCCACAACCTTGGTCTACTGATATGTGCACTGCTTTCAATAGTGTCTTGCAGGACCAGAAAGACACAGATTGGTTGAGATTCAATGGGACATGTGCAAGAAAAGAAGTGTGAAGAAAAATACTGACTCCCCATCCAGAAAAGCACTCAAGAAAGCTATTGCAGGCATCCGGATTTCCTAAGCAAGGGAAAGGTAATTCTGATACACGTGGTAGCATGCCAACCTCACAGTACTCCTCACAGTGCTCCTCATTAGGAGGAGACATGATCAAGGTTGTCGGGCCGCAGCTGGCGCTGGCCATTATAGATATACAGACTCACTAGTGGAGAAGATTGCATGCCCACCCACCCACATGTGCACACATGCTAGATATAATCTGGAATTCAGAAAAGGAAAGTACTTCAGGGAGCACTCTACCTTACAGATCCTTAGGGTGAAGTGAGAGAAGTAAATAATTCTGCCTTATAAATTCTCCAGATAAGTATGTGACAGTAGAAAGCAACACAATTTTTCTATTAGTTAAATTTCTATTGTCATTTGAGAGCACTAAAGGTCTGGAGAAGCATGAGGCTAGAGAACACTATGTGCTATGATACTGTAGGTAAATTCATTTATCGCTTATTCTTTACTACTGTTTACCAGTTTATACTAAGCTGTTTGATAGCTTTCTCAAACCCATCTTTTCTAACCTCTAAAATGTCAAAGTTTCTTGATTTCAACGGCTTTAACAGTATACTTTGAAAAAAAAAAGTGCATATAAGATATTTTTAGTGTGCAGTTTATTTTTTATTATTTTTTTTAATAGTGCTTTTTCTGTTTTCTTGTTGGTGTATTCATTTCTATCTAATCTGCATAAGCTATTTTTCATGTGTGATAGCTATCCTAGCCAACAGATGGTGCTGTGTATAACATTTTTTATGATATTGTATAACAAAAATATGTTACAGCTAAATTGTACAGGTAATTACTTTGTTAGACAATAAATGTAAAATTGAAGTTCACAATAATAAATGCTTACCATAAAAATTAGAAGAAAAACAATAAGTGCTGAAAGCCAGTGATGAACGTTCACTTCAGCATGCAAGTGGGGAAAGATAGAGCTACACATGTAAATCTGCCTGTAGTGTCGACACTACTGCTCTCAAACATGAAGATCTTCTGAAAAATCAGGCCTGCAAGAGAGTAGATTTTAAGCACATTAAAATTATCACTGTCTGGTCTGATTCCCTCTCTCTAGAACTAATACATTATATCTAAATTGAAACATAAAATCTAGTAACCTATAGGTACATGTATAACTTTTATAGGACTACTCTAGTAAATAAGACTTATGAAATACAATTTTAATTAAAAATAACTTGTATCAAGTGCCACTAATGTTTCAGTGTATGCTAATGCTTCAGCAAGCAAACAATGCAGTAAGTTATTGGTATTACACAGTATGTAAAATTAATCATGCGCATAATGAAACAGAGAACAGACTTTCAGTGTTTTCTGTGGGGCTGATCTTTCTCTTTTTAAAAGAGATGGGAGCATCACTGAATAAGACATAAGTAAGCAGAGTACATTGAATATATTCAAATTTCAACAAGCAAATATTAGGTAACATAATAATGATCACAAATCACTGATTTCTGTATAGTCACATACCAAAATAAAAAAAATCCAACAGTATATTAGCCAAATATTAAATACCAACAGCAGCACTGCATTTTGGTAAAGTTGTTATCAATATCACCTTTTGTAAACTGTTATCTTTCAAATGCAGATTTTATCTATCTATCTATCTATCTATCTATCTATCTATTTATTTATTTTTCAAAATTTCTACTCTTTTTAACTAGGTGATAGTTAATCCTATTTATTCAGTCACAGTCATCTTGCTGAATTGAAGTTAATACATATTTCAGTCAACATTTAAAATACATCTAGAAAATGTGGATACTTTTCCAACATAAAAACAAATATATATATATATATATATATACATAATCCTACAAGGAAAGGAACGTATACTTTTCTTTTTTTGTCTTTTTTTTGTTTGTTTTTCAGGAATTTTATATCAAAGACTGTGGAATCCCATTACTTTAACAGAGCACAGCCCACATATCAGTAAATGCTAAAACAAGATGCCCTAAGTCTGACAAACATCAACAATCAGGTCCTTGTTTGGAAGGACAGATGTATTGTATTTCTAAATTTTGAAGTCTTCAGCTTCTGTCAAGAACACTCTAAAGTTTGGCAAATCAGTCTTCATTTTAAATTTTTGGAAGACTGAATTACTGGTGATAATTACTCAAAATACTTCAGCCAGTTCTACGCTTTCTGGTGATAGTGACCAGTTGTTTGAATATCTAGGTATGTAAGCAAATGCTCCTAATCAAACACTTGATCAGTGCTGTTAAAGAAGATCTAAAATGGACATGTACAGTATAGTTAAGGAAAACAAGGATCATTTTATATATTTTCAGCAAACAATTCTCCATTTTTCTTCAACAAAAAACAAACAAAAACCCCAAACACACACACACACAAACATCTGCCTTTTTAGTTAGCTTTATATATTTTATTTAATCATATATTAGTAAATGGTTAAGGATAACAAAATGCAGTGATTTGCTGAGAGACTTTTTAATTGAAACGATTGCTGGAGGAAAAATAGAATATGCTTTGTTCTGAAAAATGAAAACAAAATGAACACTATTATTGAGTGAAAATTATATAACCTTAAAACCACTTTCAGTATGGCCACACACAAAATGTTCTTCAAACTTTCTTTCCGTCTTTCTCACTCCCTCATGCTCCTTTCGTGAGTAGGGGAGTACTGAGTTGCTATATCTCAACTATTTTTGATTATTCTTTTGCAGCCTTTATTCCTGTTCACCTACAGTTAGTCACAAAAAGTTCTCAGTATTGCTTTCCTGAGAGAATTTGGAAACAAGGCATGGATACTGGCTGCTGGTACTTAGACTATATAATTTTCCATTTCAACCCAGATCAGTGGGAAAACTGTCTCTCTGGTGTGTCTGGTTGGGTGAGTGATAGTGGACTATCTCTGAAGGTGAACAATCCCATTTTGCCACAACAGGGCAGTAAATGGGACAGGTTCACTTATGAAAGGAAAGAAGCATGGACAGCATAGTCCTCAGCAGGATTGTACAGGGAAGTGAATGTAGAAGCTTAGGATGAGTGTTCGCAGTAAAACTTATGTAAAGCTGGTAAGACAGTACAGGGTGATGTAACCTAACTAGTATTCTGATGTTTCTCCTTTTGCAGTATCAATAGCATACTTTTATCCATCATCTGAATTTTATGTTGCACTGTTCTGAACTACACTATCCCGTCCTCTCTGTCTCTTGTCATAAGAGAATCCTACTGATGTAAAGACCCAAAGGCAGTAGTGACTGCACAGGGTTGTACAAGGACAGACTGACAAAACTTGGCCTGTTTAGCCTAGAAGAGAGAAGACTGAGGGGAGACCTCATCAATGTGTATAAGTATCTGAGGGGAGGGTGTCAAGAGGATGGAACTAGGCTTTTCAGTTGTGCCAAGCAACAAGATGAGAGGCAATGGGCAAAAACTGAAGCACAGCAAGTTACGGCTGAATATGAGAGTGTATTTCTTTACTGTGAGGATGACAAAGCAGTGGAACAGGTTGCCCAGAGAGGCTATGGAGTCTTCTTCTCTGGAGATATTCAAAACCCACCTGGATGCCATCCTGTACAATGTGCTCTAGGTGATCCTCCTCAGCAGGGGGGGTTGGACCAGGTGATCTTCAGAGGTCCGAGGTCCCTTCTAACCTCAGCCATTCTGTGATTCTGTGATTTACAGTAATGATACTACCAGAGAGCCGTCCCCTCATGCTCTTAGAATGAAGGTTTCAAGTGTTACCAGTGATGCTGAAATTCCCATTCTTCCTCTTGGGGATTCTAGCTTTTAATTCATGGATCAATTACTTTGAAATACTTCTAACTACATGTCTAAAATGCAGTCTCACAGCTATTTAAGCCAGTGGTAAAATGTAAGCTAAAGTTTGAGAGGAAGGAGATACCAAACACATTGCATAGATCAATAGATGCACCGGCAGAGCACTGGTATTTGTGTCTGTTTCAGCCGGCTGAGCAGCCCTGACTTCATTTCACTAAAAGTGTGTCTTACAACTGTGTTTAAACAAATACCTTCCTTCCTTCCTCCTCACTTATTCTATGCCTCAAGCCAGATATGTCCTTACTGTGTATTATTTGCTCAGTACACTTTCCAAGCCATCAGCAACAGATAGTTGGACTCCCCAGTCTCCCACATGACCTAGAACATCCTTGGCTTCTCAACACCTATGTTGAATTTGTTCTATGGATTTTTGTCTTCTCCCTGTCGCCTGTGGGATGCACAGGGAGAACATCAGCCCACACTTGGATAGCCCCAGAACAAGCTGCTTCAGTGGTCTGGTTGTGTATCTGTGGCCAGGTAGGTGGAGATCAAGTGGCATGAGAAAATGGTTGTAGTACCAATCACTTTGTAGCACAATTACACATATAAGAAAGATGATGCAGTATTTCTCCATTGTTATGAGACATATAGAGCTGGGATTCTGGGCCTCATCTAGTTACTCTAGTTACTCACACCAGTATGAGAGCATTGAATGCCCTGTGTAGGAGAGGGACACATTAGTTCCCAGGCTCCACGTGGGACTATTGCCAGACCTTGCACGGCTTTATCCTGCCCCAGTTCTGCTGCTTTTATTCTTCCAGCCCTTTTGGCTTTGTTACTTTCATTCAGGGCTCAGATTCCTTCATCTAGGAAAATAGCTACCATCAGACCGGAATGTGCTGCTGGGCTAAACAAAGGTTTATTAATAGTCTTTTAAATGAAAGTGTGGACAGTCAGCTTGCAAGCATTTATGTGCTTATTCACAATATAGCTATTTTCTGAGAAATATTTCATACCGCCAAGAACTGTCCTCTACCTGAGTTGTTCTAACTACATTATTTCTTAGGTACTTATTGAGGTCACAGCTACAATATGAAAGTCTTGATTTTCACAGAGAAAGAGAGCCTTTGTTCTTGAAAAACATAAACTGAGATTTATTTTTATTATATGATTTTCTTATTAAATAGCACTGTCTACATGAATAGGTATTTGATGATTCTGCTGATAGAGAGGATTGCCTTAATGAGGGAAGGTCTTAGTTATGACTGTCATTCCTCATTACATCATCTTGTTGGACCCTAACAGGAGCACAAACAGGAAGAAACACAGGATATCTTGAATTCCCTGTAAGCTGGATATGAAATGTCAGCAACATTAATTCACAATACCACTGCTTTGTCAAAATTAGTTATATGTGCTATTGTGTTGAGAATATTTGACTGGTAAGGTTGCCTCTATAATTAGGAGTCTGTCACATTTCAGTTATCTATTCATACCACTTTTCCAAAGGTTTATAAATCAGATAAACTCCCTGCAGGTTGAAATGTGCCATGATTAGTGCAGGGAAAATTTTGTTTATGTGCTGTTGTCCATTACTTTGCTACAGGATTATAATAGAAATAGGGTAAGTTTATTTGTAATCTCACATCTTTAGAAAGACTCTACTTCAACAACAACAACAACAACAAAATCAGGTATTGGTATTTTCACAGTGTTGGCTTAACCGTCTGCTTGTGGAAGACAGAGTTTTACCATCAATTTCATTGTCACTGCAACATCCTGGCAATGCTAAGTACTTTCAAAAAGCCACTTGAAAGACTGAAGTGTTATATGTTACAATACTGAATAATACTATCTTAATAAATGGTTAAAGGAAAAAGAAAAGCAGATCAAACTTTAAAGTGTCTTATTTGTGAAAGCCATTCTCAGCAGCAATTCTTAGCAAATATAGAGCATGTCAATGTTCAATGTAAAGCAGTTGGATAAGTTGCAATTTCTTTTAATTAGAAATGTATCTTAGGCGCTTGTTTGTGGAAGCAGAACAATTAATGACTTGAATTTAATTCTTCAAGTAAGAGTCTTTAGTTAAAACCCATTATGGTCTCCAAGAAAAACCCTTAAAAACATGCAGTGATGCACAGATGTGCTGTGAAATTCTTAAAATGTGAGCTAACTTTAAGAAGATCCTCACTGAATATTAAACAACCTTGGAAACTGCTGCCCAGAAATAACATTTTATTCTCTGTTCTCAGTGTGGGGGTGGAGTGCCAAGATCTGATTTTGACAGAAAAGAGGCAATTTTGTTTTATTTTATTTATTATTTTTTCCTGGATGATTAATTTAGCCTTAAAGGTAAGTTAGGCTACTGGATTTGTTTTTATTTTTTGTTATCAGATAAGGACTAGTGCTTTTAAGGTTGTGTCATGCAGAATAAAGGCCCTTTAAAGTTTGCCTGTATTTATCCATAAATATTGGAATAAATAAAAGCACAGTCTGGGTGGCATTTGCTTGTCCCAACAAGAAATGTGCTAGGGACAGCTCCTTCAGTGTGCAGCCTGACTGCTCCCAGTGACACCCTTCTTCTCCATGGAGAAGGTGTTACTGGCAATGTAGGAAAACAGGCTAAATAGATATGAAGAAAAGGGTGTAGGGTGATAACATACACAAATACACTGAAATTCTGTTTTCATATTAGTAATCCAAACAGAAACTGTGTGAAATGATAGGGTTTTTTGCTTTTCACATGAACGGAAGCCATTTTTTCAATCAACAACATTTCTCTGTTGGCAGCTTGTCTTTGTTGTTAGGCATGGAAAAGTTGTGAATGTAGAGGAGAGTGGAGTAAAGGAGCTGTGAGTTTGTTTAGTTTAGGACACTATTCATTTTATAACAGGCCACATAATTAGGAAGCAGTTATACATCTGTCCTGGGTGTAACACTTCACATTTTATGGGACTAGGGCATGCTATTTAACCACTTGCACATTTCCCTATGTGATTTTTTTTCTGGGTCTGTAGTACTCATGGAATCAACGTCTCCACAGTATTTGGGAGATAGACATGGTTAGGGGCTGGTCTCAGTGGGCAGTTGGATGTGGCCAGCCTAATTTTCGGGAGAGAAAAAAAGCTCACATATACAGAGATGAGTCCTGCTCGACACCTAGTCCTCAAGCCCAGAAAGTGGTCTCTGGTCTATTTTATCAATTATAATAGGTGTAAACAACAATACCAAAATCACAGGGCTAACAACAAGACAGAATTAAATAAGGAGAGGAAGGAGATCACCTCATTCAAGAGATGATTTCTGCTTAAGTGCATAGGTGTGTACTTATGCTCTTCTGGAGATCAGAATGTACTAAAGTCCACTTAAATTTAAATACTTGCTTAACTGTAGCATCTAAAATAAGATTTTTCTTTCAAACCAAGATGTATTTTAAGTGCAATTAAACTGTACAATTTCTATTGGACTAACAATGGAAATCAGGATTTCTCATGCAAGATTTACATTTCTTCATGCACAGGTCATCTGTTTGTCCTTTAAAACAAAAAAAGCTTTAAAATCAAAGAGGAACAAATTCCTTGTACTGCTCCTTCACATCCTACTAAGAAGCAGGAGGAAGACAAACAGGTTAATTTTCATATTTCTTTGCTTAGGTTCTGTAACCAAGAATTTCTTCAGACTTCATTAACATAAGCATATATTTATTTGCATTTAAATACAGTAAAATATTTGTTGCTAAAATTTCAAACTTAACCATGAAAAGTTAATTTCTTAGGTGCATAATAACTTGGCTTGACCTTCATCTCTGCAATATCTCTTCCACCCAGCTTCCAACAGCTGTCAGAGAGTTTTCTTCTTCATGTTTTCTTTGGTTAATTACCAATAGTATTACAAAATTTCCTTGCTAATTTATAAAATTGTTTCTTCAATTTAGACAAGTTTTTTTTTGTTTGTTTTTTTGTTTTTGTTTTTAACACACCTAAAGTGTACGTATGTTGACTGTTGTGCTGGTGTTTATTTTACAAGTCAAAATTTTTGTACCTGAATTTGTGTGTGTCTCTATGTGCAATGCAGTCTGAGATCTGTTCCCAGAAGCTTAACAGAAGTCTTCTCTTTCTCTGTTCAATAATAAATAATCAGAATCTTGACAGCAGCTAGTGCCTGCCTGATGACAGTGCCAAATAACAGAGCTGTCATCTGGAGAGACACTTTTCTGTTCTCCAGAATGAAGGTGATTGACTCCTCTGACATGCTTCAATGTATTCTAGCTCACCAGGATCAATTTACAGTTCTTCAGCCACCTCTGTCAGAAGCAGTGCCTCTGCTAGATCAGGCTGCAGCACGCTGTTCTTCTTGGCTTCTCACAAGCCCATCCCTGTGAGACACTCTTCTTTTACAGTTAGGTTCAATTCAAAGGTTTGTGGTAGGAAAACTCTTCCTTTCAACAGGTTTCAATTAAGCAAATAGTGGACAGAAGGCATTTTGATCTTTTATTTAGCACTTTGAGATTCGAGTTCCTTCTTTTATATGGTTCATTTCTCAAGGCTAAGTAAGTTTACAACCCTTTTATGGAAAGCTGGATTTAGAATTTTCCCTGAACATGTCTGGTCCACAAACATCCTCTTCATCCCTGCTGTCCAGTATAATTCTGCAGATGATAACTAGCGGTAGTAGGTATCCTTTTGTAGACATTATCTAGTGCATTCCCACTAAAATAACATTTTCTCTTCCATTAGGTACCAGCCAAATAGTTTAAATACTTGTGTCTATTGTACTCTTCCATACTGTAAGCAGAGTCTTATTTTGAGAAGGATCAGTTTTGCAAAATACACTTAAGAAAATATTTCTCTGTGTAAATCAATCATTCAATCATTCAATCAATAAATCGGTTGATTAGGGCTACCAGGGCAGAGTTAGTAACTTCTATGTTCATTATGTTTTTTCTTCACCAGAACTGAAGTTTTACACTGAATAAGAAGTATTTGGAATATGAAGTGTCTGGATGAGTACCCATTTTCACATTTTAAACATGCTCACAAATACATATCATTTGTGACTATTTTACAGAAACCTTATCTGTTTTCATTTTTACTTACTACAGTATTTACACTGTATCTATATAAAAGTACATCAGCCACCATTAATGTGTTGTGTATTAAGAACACATAAATTATATCTCTAGACTAAGCTGGTGGTCTTATTAATCTGCTGCAGTAATTGTAGCACTGTTTTCTACCAGTTTTGTTAGGACAAAACTGAACAGGAAATGGCAATGAAAATTGTTGCATCTTCAACATCATACTTATATTTTGACTTGGGGAAGAATGAGATCTGTAGGACAGGATGATATGTTTTGTTAAAATGCGTAATGATGATAATAGAGATTACTGGGTACTTCTTATTAGATATCTTCAACAAAGTATTAACTAACATGATTTGAAGCATGAACAACCAAACTAGTTCATGAACAATCTGATGGCTTGCATTATTCCGTAGGTAGATAAAACTGTCATCCATCTAAATATATACCATTTTTAAATGATATATTTTTTTGTCCTTAGTGTACCAGTCATCTCAAAAACTTTTCTGCTATTAATCACAAGGCACAATGTCCTAGACAATGCAAAATCACAGGATCATAAAATGTTACAGATCAGAAAGAAAACTGGGTTCACATGGATTAATAGTTTGGAATATCATGGGAAAGTGGGAACAAAAATACTCTATCTGACATACCAGGACTTCATTTAATAGCTCAGTTTCTAAATTACACAAGAGTTAAAGGGTATGCTACACCTTCAAATTCATTGTACAGGTACTCCTTGGCAGAAAATATAGAAGACTGGTACGTGTATGAGAGTCGCCCATGTTTTGTGTGAAGTGTATAAAATTAAACATTCCCAAGTACATTTTCTATAATAAGTCCTCAGGGGAATAAGTGATCTGTATGTACTTGACAAAGTATGTAACCATGTCCAAATGTGTATTGTGGCACCTCCAGGAGCAGTTCCAGTGGAAGGAGGGTAATACAAGCTACAGCAGCTGATTTCTTATCCACACAAAGTTTCCAGCTATAGTTTGTGTTCTTTCAGTGCAAGAAAAGGATGGTTGTATCGCTGGTCATTAGTTCTGTCTTCTATCAAATCATGTTCCAAATGACCAGAAGGTCTCTCCCATTTAAGTGGCAATGTTTTGGTAGAGGAGGCTATAGGGATGGCATCTGTGAGAAGAATCTAAAAGCTGCCCCATGTTGGGTAATGGCCCAGCTACTGACCAGAGCCGAGCCAGTAAGTGATGTTGTTTGTGCCTTTGTGAGAACAGATTTAAGAAAGGGGAAAAAAAGAAAAACAAACAAACAAACAAACAAACAAAAAATGCTGCTTCACAGCAGCTGGGAGAGAGAGAGGAGTAAGAAACAGCCTTGCAGGCGCCAAGGTCAGTGAAGAAGGAGGGGGAGAGGTGCTCCAGGCGCCAGAACAGAAGTCCTCTGCAGCCTGTGGTGAGGACCATGGTGAAGCAGGCTGTTCCCCTGCTCCACGGGAAGTACCACGGTGGAGTAGGGTTCCACGCTGCAGCTCGTGGAGACCACCGTGGAGCAGGTGGACCTGCAATGACAGAGGCTGTGGCCCATGGAAGACCCCTGCCGGAGCAGATTCCGGGCTGGACCTGTAGCCCATGGAGAGGAGCCCACGCAGGAGCAGGTGACCTGGCAGGAGCTGCTGCCCATGGGAGACCCAGGTTGGAGCAGTCTGCTCCTGAGGGATGGACCCGTGGTATGGACCCATATCTGGAGCAGTTCTTGGAGAGCTGCTGCCTGTGGGAAGCCCATGCAGGATCACTTCAGGAAGGATTGCATCCCATGGAAGGGACCCCACGGCACAGGGGACGAGAGTGACAGAGAAGGAGCAGTGGAGATGAAGCGCTACGGACTGACCACAACCCCCATTCCCCGGTTCCCCTGCACCGCTCAGGGGGAGGAGGTGGAAGTGGGTGGATTGTATTTTTCTCCCCCTTTCCCTTTGAGGAGGGGGAGTGAGAGAGCAGTTGGGGTAGAGCTTGGCTGCCCACCCGAGTAAAACCACCACACCCATTTGTTCCAGAAAACATTGCTACTTAGTTGTTTTTTCAGCACCTGAGGACACAAAATTGTCCTGGATGTGCCCTTCTTTTTTCCAGCCACATGGTCTAGAAAGTCACATGTATTTCAACTGGCATCATCTAGAAATGGAAGGTGTCAGTATAGAAGAGCAGCAGCTCTGACTGCTCTGACAGACTAAGAGCAGAGGAAGTTTTTCTAGCAAATTTGTAACCAGAACCTGTGTCTCCTACCTTGAGACACCTTCGAAGGTGAAAAGAGCAATATAGGTTACACATCAGAGTTACCTTAAGAAGGGTGACATATCTGGGCCTTCCAGCTGTCCCAGAAAGGATCTGCGAGGAGCAACCTAATAGGAATGTCTCTAGTCAAGTGGCTTGAGGACGAGTGAAAAAACTACAGCTAGCATGGGAAAATTTGTGGAAGCTATTATCTAACCTATTACTTAGGCTTACTGTCTACTGTGCCTACTGTCACCTAAATATTAACTTTGAGACCAGTTGTGGCTATTTTGTAACAAAACAAAAGAAATGAATAATCAGGTACCTTTAGAC
This sequence comes from Anser anser, assembly GCF_964211835.1. Lineage (NCBI taxonomy): Eukaryota > Metazoa > Chordata > Aves > Anseriformes > Anatidae > Anser > Anser anser. Next base: position 18,967,682 of record NC_139723.1, on the reverse strand, counting down.
TCCATTGCCACTGTATGTGGCATTCCAGTAACTCAAAAACACTGGAAAGTTTTTCACAGTCATGCTACCCACTGAAAAACTGACCAAGAAAGAGAAAAGTCAAGAAAGGCAAATTAAAGTGTGGAATTTCGTAATGCTTCCCACCTAGGACCAAAAGAGAACATGCTTTATTTAATTGATTACCTGAAATGACAGTACATTTTTTTAAAAATTTATTTTCATTTTTGTTTTAAGCTCATGCTTAAAAGTTCAAAATACATTATTTCTCCTAAATTGAAATTTGAAATGTGTGGTATTGCAAACAGTTTAGCACTTACAGAGCTTTCAACCATCCTGTTAATGCAGAGGGTGGGGGGGACAGCAGAAATATATCTAATATAGAAAGCATTTGAATAGAACATGTCTAATCCCTGTTTACATAATATTAAAAAAAAAAAAAAAAGTTCATGTTATTGCAGCTAGCACTCTGACCACTTTTACTTTCTTTTACTTTTAGCTTTAACTACAGAAGTAGTGACATATTTAACAACCAAACAGTTCAGCATGAAGATGTAACTTAGTTAAATTCAATATAAATTACATGTTTGAAACAAGTTAGGAAAGCACTTAAAGTAAGGTTGTCTTAACAAGACAACATTAGGTCATTATAACCCAACCCTAGAAATACTGAGAGAAGTGCTTACTGTCACATGCTCTCTCCAGAGTTTTTCAGAAATGGCAGTCACAATCACTTGCCAATCACTTGGCAGTAAAAGCTCACCGTTTTCCTGTTAAAGATGAACTTGCTGTGAGAGTATAGGTACCACTACAGTGGTAAACTTTATCTAAAAACTTTATCTAAAAAGATATTTTAGCTTATCAAGACAATTTTGTACACTTTTTGTCGGAGGATTTGTTAAGGACCAATGCATAATCTGCATATCTGAAGCATATAAGGAAAAAGAAAAAGAGAGAGAGAGAGAGAGAGAGAGAGAGAGTGAGAGAGAGAAAGTCCAAAGGACAAATTACAAGAGCATACCTTTGATAAAAAAATGTTGCTTTAACTATATTTATATGGTTATTTCTGGGAATAAGATTGTTCTTGCTACAATTTCATACAAACCTTGGTATACTTCATTCTGTATAATTATTCCTGAGGTCTATTGGAGTAAATTCAGAATTACTCCAGAATTGCTTACTTTTTTTTCTTTTTTTTCCCCACCTCTGTTGTCTGCTTCAGTCTCTATTAATGTTTATGAATCACATCTGCTGCTTAGAAAAACTATCCCAACAGATGTACAGGATCACTTAATACATAACAGCTTGCTTAGATTTCTCTAGTTCAACCACTTTGGAAGAAAGTATTGCAAAAACATTCTTAAAATTTCCCAATAAAATTGCAGAGCCAACTAAACTAGTTTAGCGATACTTTGCATTTGTTCATGTATTTTTTCTCTTTCACTCGTCTGACACTTCATATGTCACTTTGGGAAAGTAGGTATGGCTTTTTGGCTTTTTTTTTTTTGGACTCACTTCATTTTGGGGGGCAACATTTTAGAAACATCTGTTTCTTCTGTGACACGTTGTCATACTGTCCAAGTTATTGGTTGTCCTTCCGTTATTCTTATCTCTCTTAAATGTAAGGTTTGAAAATTTAAACAAACAAACAAAAAAAACCATACCAAAATTCCTATTCTCATCCTCAGCAATTTTTGTATTATATGTCTATTAAGTCCAAGGCATCCCTTATTTTTATTATAAGTTATAAACTATAAGTTGTTTCTTCAAGTAGGTAACACTAGGTTAAGCAGTTGTCTTAAGGAAAAAGATGCAGTCTCCATCATGGCATTTTACCTTTCTAATATGGTTAAAGCTTTAGTTCATACTAGCTTTTCAGTAAATACATTTGCCCTTCTTATTTAATCTGAATATAGTTGAAATGTATACTGCTTTCACTTATATTAGAAACTTCACATAAGTGTTTAACTACAAATTTGGAGGAATATTGCCAGTAGCTTAAGTTCCTGGAATGAACATCAAACACTTCCACCTCATTTGGCATTTAAGCTTCCTCCTACAGCTTTCAGAACATTAAGTTGTTTGCAGTTTTATAAAGAGAGGAAATGCAGAGACCTAAGTTTTCAGATGATGAAAATTAAAAGAACAACAATAACATGGAAACAAACAAACAAAAAAAACCAATTTGATCAATCCCTTCAAACAGCAATTAACTGCTGATTGCAAATCCCCTCAAAGATAATAATATATTTCTTTACTGAGGTGTTTGCTTTTCGGTATTCTAAAAAGAAAAAATTAAAACATCATTTTCCCACTTCTATTTCTCTGTTCTGATGTGCCAAGTGTGAAGGTTACTTCACCTAGAAAATGCACTACTCAAGCTCTCATAGAGATAGAGACTTCTCTATGAGAAGAGACTTCTCATAGAGATAGAGACTTCTCACTTCTTCTCACCACATAGAAGTGTTTATCCTCAGTTTGCAACTGAAATCCGTGGTAGTTATAATGTTCACAGGTTGATTACTGGCTAAAGGATGGTCTAAAATATTGATGTCACGTATATAATATGGGAATTTAAAAGCATTTTTCTTTCTGATATATGCTTTCAAAGTTGTTTTTTTTGTTTGTTTTTAACAGTAAATAAATTGATTTTCTAACCTAGAAATTTTAAGGTGGCAAGAGATTTTTGAGAAAAAGTAAAACATACTTTTTTTCTTTTACCACAGCAAAGTGCACAACTCTATCTCATATGCACAAAGGTTTTTGCTCGTGTAAGTTTCCTAATGAATTTTACAGTTCACATACTTCTTTTGTTGAATAAGTTTCAGGTGTTTTTTGTATTAGTTCAATTATTCAATGAATCATTTCCAAAGACAAGGACCTTCTCTAAACTTATCAAACATGCATGCAGACAGGTCAAGGTCCACTTGCTTACCAAACTCTGCCTTTATTCTTCATTCAGAACAGTTCGTGGAGAATTTAGGATTTTGAAATACGAAGAAATGGAATTGAGAGTTATTGTTCATGATAAGAAGACTGTTCAAAAGCTGAAAATTATAACTAAGATCCTTGACTACTCATAAAACAAAGTGAACAGGGAATAGCCTGCCTCCAACCACCATTTACAAAACCACAGACATATTTTCAGTGAAGCTCCCCTCAATTTGACTAGTGCTGTTATTTACAAAGTTCCATGTTATTTTTTTGTTAGTGACTGAAGTCATGCCTACGTTACTGCCTTGATACTAATTATCTGCATTTTTCATCACATCCATATTCTCAAATGTCTCTTTTTCTGTCTGTTCTCAAAACCAAGAGCTTATAAACACCTTGCTAAAATATCCAGCATTTGAGTCAGCATTTGGTGTTTAGCCAATTTTGACAGTTTAATAAATGACTTGCATCAAGACATTGTAACTGGACATGCAGCGCTTGCCACAGTCTGGAAGCAGCCCAAAACCTTCAGTGCATAACTAACCTTTGTAAGTAGACAGACATAAAGACTTGGTGGAAAAAGACCGAAATACTACACAGGCGTCTTTGGCAAAACACATGGGAACCTGTAGATATATAGTGCTGAGAATTAAACTGAAGAAATGTGATATTTGGAAGGAGAACTCACCCACCCCCCACCTCACTCTCTCCACTCCCCAGCTCTTCTGTGTACAGACCCCCCAGGGAATTATGGGGTTCTCCCAGCCTGCCAACATGTCCAGTGGAAGTTAGCAATCTGTTTACTTTGAACAGGTATAACGTATACTTGTAGGTATATGGTCCTGAAGAGAATGGGCTCTTATACTTTAAGTATAAATGTTCTCTTATAACTTAGCTGAGTAGTTTGTTCTTGAAATTTAACTCTCCTCAGCTAAATTTTGGATAGCAAAGTGCATGTACGCAGATCACAACAAACTTTTAAATTTTACAGACAAATGCATTTAGCTTGTTATGCATAGCAGCCCATACTCCATGTTTAAGTTCTTAGTGTCTAATATTTATCAGTCATGGTCTTGGACAACAGAATCAGGTTGATATTCTGAGAAATATATAAAGTTCTAAGGATGAACTGGTCTGGATAGTTTACGTCCTCCTGCTAAATGGTTGCCTCTTCTGTACGAAGGTCTTACTCTGTGTCAGTGCTGAAACACAGTCATCACCTCTGCTTACACGTGTTGACATGCATGTGCCAAAAATATTAAAGGCAAAAAGTTATAGAAACGTAAGGGTCTGCAGGTGTTACTGTCTGCCAGCAAGACAGGTTTTATTGCAGCTGGTGAATGGCAAAGCCATTAAGACTGCTTTGAAGATCAGCAAATACAACATGTAAATTGAGAGCATAGCCTGCCATCACTTAGTGAGCGTACAATTGATTCACTGTTGAGATAGCCCCAGCAGGGACTTGGCTGAACAGCAGGCAACAGTTCAGCAGGGTTCAAGGAACACTTTGTGCACTTTTCCTGAGAAGTTGTTAACTGATGGAAAATATATATCTGCGGGTGGTAGGGATGCCAAAGCAGGATAGAGAAAATGAGAGCTGGGCTGAATTTCATGTTCCATATCACAGTGAACAGGTTATTGAGATGAGAAGGATACTAATTTGCAGATAAAACTCCACTCCAGAAAAGGTTCAAGCCTATGATTTAAAAATAACAAATAGTAGATACCCTGAAAATAACAGTCAAATTAAAGGTGACTCATCTGAAAGAAAGAGGCCTTGGTAAAACAACAGATGGATGCATCAAAAGCAAAGATATGTGTTTGCAAAGGTGAACAATCTGATGTCAAGACAATGATATAATGGTGAAATACTGTATTCTCACTGCCAAATATAGTTCACCAAAAAGAAAAAAAAAAAAAAGTTGTTTTTACAAGGAATCACCTATAATATCAAAATTTCCCTTACTTTGCTTCAGAAAAAAAAAATAAATAAATAAATTTTGAAACCATCATCCTTATGTCAAAAATGTTTTTAATTTTTTAGATGTTTCAGAAAAATTACCAAACTGTAAAATACTTCTGTTTGTATGTAACAGCTAATAAAATATATTTTTCTTGTACTTTTCCCTTTTTCTGGGGAATTCTTACACAGTTGAAGACTTTTTGGTCTATGGAAAAAATGAAATACTAGTCAATTTGCAAACGTTTATGCAAAGATTCTGATGGGAAGAATTATGATCATACATTCAAAAGTATTTATGATATTTCTTTCTAAATCAGATAAATTTAAATTCTGGATATTGAGAACCCACAATTGATTTCTGGAGACTAATTTAGAGATTAAAATTGTTCCCAGTGCTTAATTTGATATATCACTTAACAAATACAACTCCACATAGCAATGTTATGAAAAATAGCTGTATAAAGACTATATTTTATAGAATTTTCACCTGACAGTCACAGAAAATATTTGTCCTTTTTTCAATTTTACTATACTTATCAACTTTCTAATTATTAATCAACTACTTTTACAAACGATTTTAGATCATTAATCCTATAAAACCGTATCTGATTAACAAGCACACATGAGAGAACTAAATATTACCAATTGCTAAGCAATTATGAGGTCTATATGAAAACAGATTTGTCAAGATGTTATCAACTACTTTTTTTTTTTTTTTGATTCTGAACTACTTTTGCTGGTTTTAAGTAGTACGTCTTTACTTTGTTGCAGAAACACCCTTCAATGTGACAGGGATGAGACAAACACAGAGTAAACCAGTAAACAGTGAACAAGTAGCCCACTTGGGAAAGACCAACATTTACGTCTCCAGGTGGACATTCCTGTGCAAAGTATCTAAATTAGAAATGGTTCTATTGTGCAATGGGATCTTTCTGCCAGGAAAATTTCATTGGTTCTGGCAGATGTCAGAGAAACTCTGTTGTGCTGGATAACTGTAAGTTGGTTCATCAGCTTAAACTATTGCCTAGCTTGCTTTAGATTTTGCCCAATCTTAGTTATATATCACTAATTTTGTTTAATGGATCTGTTTCTGTAAAATCACAAGCATGTTATTTCCATTGTTGGTTAAACTTACCTGTAAGTATAAGTATAACCCTGATGCCCAAATTCTTTTTTTTTTTTTTTTTCTTGTCTGAAACATGGGACCTGGTGCCCCTCAGGTGGTTCAGGAGCATGTGCAGGGCATGGCTCACAGTCCTGATAGGTTGTCAGACTCATAGGGCAGCTATCTTTCAAGACTTAACAATCATCACAGAATCACAGAATCACAGAATCATCTAGGTTGGAAGAGACCTCCAAGATCATCTAGTCCAACCTCTGTCCTAACACTAACAAGACCTCCACTAAACCATATCACTAAGGGCTACATCTAAACGTCTTTTAAAGACCTCCAGGGATGGCGACTCAACCACTTCCCTGGGCAGTCCATTCCAATGCCTAACAACCCTTTCAGTAAAGAAGTTCTTCCTAATATCCAGCCTAAACCTCCCCTGGCGCAACTTTAGCCCATTCCCCCTCATCCTGTCACCAGGCACGTGGGAGAATAGACCAACCCCCACCTCTCTACAGCCTCCTTTAAGGTACCTATAGAGAACAAGGTCACCCCCGAGCCTCTTCTCCAGGCTAAACAACCCCAGCTCCCTCAGCCGCTCCTCGTAAGACTTGTTCTCCAGACCCCTCACCAGCTTCGTTGCCTTTCTCTGGACTCTCTCAAGCACCTCCATGTCCTTCTTGTAGCGAGGGGCCCAAAACTGAACACAGCACTCGAGGTGCGGCCTCACCAGAGCCGAGTACATGGGGACAATCACTTCCCTAGACCTGCTGGCCACACTGCTTCTTATGCAAGCCAGAATACTCTTGGCCTTCTAGGCCACCTGAGCACACTGCTGGCTCATATTCAGCTGCCTATCAACCAGTATTCCCAGGTCCTTCTCTGCCAGGCAGCTTTCCAACCACTCATCTCCCAGCCTGTAGCGCTGCTTGGGGTTGTTACACCCCAGGTGCAGGACCCGGCACTTGGCCTTGTTGAACTTCATGCAGTTGACCTCAGCCCATCGGTCCAGCCTATCCAGATCCTCCTGCAGAGCCTTCCTTCCCTCGAGCAGATCGACACACGCACCTAACTTGGTGTCATCTGCAAACTTACTGAGGGTGCACTCGATCCCCTCATCCAGGTCATCGATAAAGATATTAAAGAGGACCGGCCCCAGCACTGAGCCCTGGGGGACTCCACTAGTAACCGGCCTCCAACTGGATTTGACTCCATTCACCACAACTCTTTGGGCCCGGCCATCCAGCCAGTTTTAACCCAACAAAGCGTACGCCAGTCCAAGCCACGAGCAGCCAGTTTCTTGAGGAGAATGTTGTGGGAAACGGTGTCAAAAGCCTTACTGAAATCAAGGTAGACCACATCCACAGCCTTCCCCTCATCCACCAAGCACATCACTTGGTCATAGAAGGAGATCAGGTTCGTCAAGCAGGACCTACCTTTCGTAAACCCATGCTGACTGGGCCTGATCACCTGGTTGTCCTGCAAGTGCCGCATGATGACCCTCAAGATAATCTGCTCCATGAGCTTCCCTGGCACTGATGTCCCTAGTTCTACCCTCAGACCTGTTCCCCAGGTCTACCCTCCAGCCTTTCCTGTAGATGGGCGTCACATTTGCTAGCCACCAGTCAACTGGGACCTCTCCTGATAGCCAGGACTGACAATAAATGATGGAAAGCGGCTTGGCCAGCTTCTCCGCCAGTTCGCTAAGTACCCTCGGGTGGATCCCATCCGGCCCCGTTGACTTGCGTACATCCATGTGCTGTAGCAGGTCGCCAACCATTTCCTCGTGGATAGTGAGGGCCACATCCTGTTCCCCATCCCCTTCCACCAGCTCAGGGTACCGGGTATCCAGAGAACAACTGGTTTTGCCGCTAAAGACTGAGGCAAAGAAGGCATTGAGCACCTCAGCCTTTTCCTCATCTTTTGTAACTAAGTTTCCCCCGCATCCAGTAAAGGATGGAGATTCTCCTTAGACCTCCTTTTTGTGTTGATGTATTTGTAAAAACGTTTTTTGTTATCTTTAACGGCAGTAGCCAGATTGAGCTCCAGATGAGCTTTGGCCTTTCTAATTTTGTCCCTGCACAGCCTTGCAACATCCTTATAGGTCTCCTGAGTAGCCCGCCCTCTTTTCCAAAGATTATAAAACCTTCTTTTTCTCCTAAGCTCGAGCCACAACTCTCTGCTGAGCCAGGCCGGTCTAGTTCCGCGCCGTCTCATCTTTGGGCACGTGGCGACAGACCGCTCCTGAGCCATTAAGATTTCCTTCTTGAAGAGTGCCCAGCCTTCCTGGACTCCTTTGCCCTTCAGAACCTCCTCCCAAGGGACTCTGCCAACCAGTGTCCTGAACAGCTCAAAGTCAGCCCTCCGGAAGTCCAAGACAGCGGTTTTACTGGTCCCCTTCCTGACTTCGCCAAGAATAGAGATCTGAACCATTTCGTGGTCACTCTGCCCAAGACAGCTCTCAACCACCACATCTCCCACCAGTCCGTCACTGTTTGTGAACAGAAGGTCTAGCGGGGCACCTCCCCTGGTAGGCTCTCTAACCAGCTGTGTCAGGAAGCTGTTTTCCACGCTCTCCAGAAACCTCTTAGACTGCTTTCTCTGGGCTGTGTTGTGCTTCCAGGATATGTCTGGGAAGTTGAAGTCCCCCACGAGAACAAGCGCTGATGATTTTGCGGCTTCTGCCAGCTCTCTGTAGAAGTCCTTATCTGTCTCCTCATCCTGGTTCGGTGGTCTATAACAGACCCCCACCAGGATGCTTGCCTTGTTGGCCTTCCCGCTGATCCTAACCCATAGGGATTCAACCTTATCATTCCCAGCCTCAAGTTCCTCAACATCAAAACACTCTCTAATATAGAGAGCCTCACCACCACCCTTTCTGTGCTGCCTGTCCCTTCTGAAGAGCCTATAGCCAGACATTGCAGCACTCCAGTCATGAGAGTGGTCCCACCACGTTTCCGTGATGGCAACCAAGTCATAGCCTTCCGGCTGCACGATGGCTTCCAGCTCCTCTTGTTTGTAACCCATGCTGTGTGCATTAGTGTAGATGCACTTCAGTTGGGCCATTGCCTTCTTCCCCGGCTTTGCCATTGTTCCCCGGGTACAGCTCCAACAAGCCTAATTTCAGCCCCATCCCCCTTCTTTCCTAGTTTAAAGCCCTCTCAATGAGCCCTGCCAGCTCCTGGGCTAGGATCCGTTTTCCCCTTAGAGATAGGGACCCGTCTGCGGTCACCAGGCCGGGTGCCGAGTAAAGCGCCCCTTGGTCAAAAAAAACAAAATTTCTGTGTGGCACCAGCCTCTGAGCCACGTGTTAATCAGGTGGGCTTTCCGTGTCCTCTCGGTACCCCTCCCTGCCACTGCAGGGATAGATGAAAACACCACCTGTACTCCCGCTCCATCCACTAACCGTCCCAGTCTCCTAAAGTCCCGTTTGATAGCCTTCAGGCTTCTCTCTTCAATATCATCACTGCCAGCCTGGACTATCAAAAGAGGGTAGTAGTCAGAGGGGCGAACCAGGTTGGGAAGCTTCCTGGCAACATCCCTGACCCTGGCCCCAGGGAGGCAGCAGACTTCCCTACAGGCAGGGTCAGGTCGACAAATAGAGCCCTCTGTTGCCCTGAGAAGGGAGTCGCCTACTACGATCACCCTTCTGTCTTTCTTGGTGGAGGCAGTCTTGAGGCGTGGAGTCGGCTTCCTCGCCCTGGGCATCCTCCTGGGTAGACTTTCTACCTCGTCCTCACCCACCGGTCTCTCAAGCTCCAGGGCCTCAAATCGGTTATGTAAGGGCACCTGGGAAGGCGGGGCCGGTAGGGGGGGGCATTGCCTGTGAGGTCGAGCAGGGACCTGTCTCCATTGGACCTATCACCAGCCTACATTTTAAAAACTTGTATCAAAAACCCATCTGTAAGAAATGTTTTTAAGCTCAGCAACCATTTGGTATGCAAAACCAGAAATAATCACAATTTTTCCCGGTACCTGGAGTACTGATTATCTCTAAAAAGCAAATATTAACTCATTTTTCTTTACCCCCTAGGCTGTGCTAGAGTAGAAGTGTACATGGTGTACTGAACTGAAATTTACCACCCATTTGTTCAAAAACTTGGGACAAAATACGCCAAAGAAATAATGGTGTTCTTGACAAGTGATCTTTAAAAACATTTTCAAAGGCTGTTCTTCTTCCAGCAACCTTTTCACATTTGATTAATATTCCTTCCTGTTTTCCTGTTC